>NC_143203.1:22100000-22445000 GCF_051530095.1 Phoenix dactylifera
AATTCTTGCCTTGACCATATTTATGATATCCTTATCAGCATCCTTGACATAGCGCCCATGGAAGTCAGAAACCTTGTCGGTGAAGCAACCATCGGCATCAACTGCCACAATAAGGTCTTCATCCTACAGATGTAGATGACCAGACAATGGAACATTAATGAAAATTACAAGCTCATGCTCAGAATTTTAAATACATAGTGATATCAGTTCTCTTTTTTTTCAGCAAGGATATAGTTGAAGAGAAAAAATTTACCACAAAGACATGCCCATCAATATATCTCTTATAAGTAATATAAAGTCATAGTGTACAAGATGGAGAGAATGTAAAAGCATGTTTATGACAACCTTTCTTGAAGAATGATAGCCAACCCAGTGCAGAAAGTTTACAAGTTTTGCTTCTTTTCATTTGTGACATTAGGCGAGTATGAACATAAACCATGAAGGATATGCATATGAAAAAAACAGACATGGATTAAATATCCTACATCACATATACAGAATGTGTGAGGAATGATTGTGTCCCCGAACACCAACATTCAGCAGAATTCTGTAAACTTAAAAATTATATATCATCCATGCTGGAACCAACTGGTGGTTACAAGATGGGCAATTTTTCAATAACAAGAATGATGCCTTGTTTTAATCCAGGTTGGAGAGTCTTCAAACCACTTGAACTTTGAAATGTAAATGTTTTGAGATCCATATTTCAATGAATGTTCTGAATGGATGAACAGCCATGCACTTTTACACTACAGAAGGACCATGTTAATTATGCCTTATAACATTTGAGTCAACCCTTGTATGTAAAATATATACACATAATGCATACACATACCAGATTAGATGCATATGTGCCTTGGCACATACACGCATATCATATTCATAGATAGATAAATACACATATGTAAATCTATGGGTATAAATGTTTGTCTGTATTCACATAAACCTGCATACGTACATACACATATATATGAGCGTGTCTGTATGCATAGATAGAGAGAGAGTGATGCCTATAATGATACTGTCATATAAGACATTAAAAATGTGGTGAATTTTCTGGTCACTAAATGCATGTTTCGATAAACAGTGAGTAGATGATGTCATGAACTCCAATATACAAGACAGACACCATAAGTCCTTAAGTTCTAACCTTTTGAATAATACCCGATGCAATGCAAACATGATAATCATCTTCACCAAATGCAGGAGCACAATGGACAACCCCAGTTCCACTATCATCAGTGACATAATTGTCTGCAACCACCCGGAATGCTGTTTCTGAGAACTCCAAGAAATAATCAAAAAGTGGCTTATATCTGCATTAACAAATGTCCCAGTAAGTCAGTATACTCTAAACTTTATTGACAATAAACATGAAACATGCCTAACATTAAAATAATGACAGAACCAAAAATTGATTTAGGAAAATTGTATCTTATCCTTTTAGGATTGAGAGTGCGAACTTTGATGATATGAATAGAACAAATGCTCTGAAAACAGATGCAAATTTGTTTAAGTTGAAAAAAAGATATTTGAAACATTATAGTTTATTTTAAGTAACATTTTGTTAGTTAATCATGCTTAAATATTGAGATGGACTATGCTCCTCTCGAGTCTCTATGCATGAGGCTCCCACCACTGTAGAGTTTGGAGAGGGTATCTGTTAGACTCAAAAACCAATAATAAGGCATTCAAATTGAAGATCCATACTATTGATCATGATCCATACCACTGAAATGTCTAAAAATCAAAAACACATATTTTGGTGGGTCTCTAACTATGCATCATGTAAACATAAAAAATGACAATTTCCATTATCTTAGTGCATTAAATTACATGATAAAACATTTAAATTAGGAATCCACCTTATTGATCATAATCTCCACATGTTAAAATATGTATATTTAGGTTTTTGCTTAAGTTACAGCCAAGGTCGGAGGAATCGGTACCAGGCACCGTACCAGTTCTCCAGTGGAACAAGTCGGTACGGGCTGTGCCGGGTCCATACCGAGAGGGGGCACCTACCGGAGCCGGAGAAGGAGAAGAGAAAGAGAGAGCGAACAAAGGAGGGAGGGAGAAAGAGCGGCGGTGGATGCCGACAGGGGGCCGGCGAAGGATACGGCAGCCGAGGCCGCGGCTGGATCTCTTGTTTCTTTCGAAACAGAAAAATCGGCCGCAGCTAAAAAATTTGAAAATTTTTAAGTGAAGTCGGCGGTGAGCCATCGGTACAGCTCGGAACAGGCGGAACCATTTAGTTCGACAAGGTTCCACATTCCATGGTTACAACATAATATGGTCTCATATCATTTTAACTATTTATTTTTGCATCCACTTGATGCATAGATTAGAGGCATCCAAAATACATAATTTTTGGTTTCTAGGCATTTTTAGTAGTATAGATTGTATCAATGTTGTGGATCATTGATTTGGATATCCCATTATTGATTTTGGATTCATTAGGAATTTATACTCTCCCCTCAAGAGAAGCATAGTTCATCTCCTTAATCAAAATTGCTGGCCGACGCAATCTGCTTTTGGTTCTCTTTTAACATAGAATTCTTTCGACGATTTAACTCCGTAACACTCATTGACACTTAATACAATTATATAAAGGAAACATCATCCATGTAAACAGTATAATTTCTTGCAAGCAGTATCAGCTGTAGCAGTGCTCCAACTTGTCCATCTTTTTGAGTTCAGCAGCAGTTGTTCCAGTTGTTGCACGGTACACACGCATGATGCATCCATATGCAAATAGTTATGACTTATAAGAAGTCTATGAATGCTAGTATGTCAAATTTTTGAAGATTTTTTTCAAGTCAAATCTTTTGAAAGATTGACACTGACATTGATGCAACATGTCTTGTTAATAACAAAAAGGGGCTACGACACAGTAAATGAAAAGCTCGCCAGCAAATAGATACTATAGAAAGAAAGATCAGGATACCATGATTGAATTTAATGAATGATTAACAAGTTTGAAAAGTTCCCTGATTTTTTCATAGAAAGGGATCACTTCAAGAAAATCAGTCTTGTCCAATTCATTGACTATTACATGTCAATTTCATATTGTGCTCTCTATTGCAAAGTAGAATAAAAATCAAAAATAGTTCAATTAACAAAATTTGTGGAGGGATGTATGGAGATAGATAATGGTGCTTTCCATCTTGTTCCCTAACAAAGAGCTTGCAAAGCTATGCAATAGAGTAGTGAAGGAGCCAAGGAATTTGGCCTTAAAAGATTTGTGAATGAGTAGTCAAGGTTATAGGCAAGAGAATGTGATGTCATGAAAAGAGAAAGGAAAATCTCAAGAGGCTTGAATGTCTTTCTGGTTCTCATTCTCAACTTATATATCATTCATCCAGACTATGAGAAGAAAGTTCTAACAAATGTGCTATGAAGTTCCTAGCAGCATCAAATCGAAGATGAGCCCTTAAATGTTGAGTAGCTTCTTCTGAGAGTAAGTCTTTCTTAAACTAAATTAAACATTTTTGTTTACTCACTAGATAGCATGAACAAGATTCATTTATTAATAGGCTGGCATTGAAAGATGCCTCTACCCAGGTCACTCCCTGTGCTAGATCAAGATGCATGGGTAACTAGTGAGCAAAAGGGTGAAGAAGTTCCTTGTCCCATAGAAACTTTATTTTTGCATAGGTTCTCCTTCCACCTTTGGACTTATTTTTATCTAATTATTGTCTAATTTTCACATCAAGTAAATTGATCTTCAATATAAAAAAAAGAAAGGAATAAACAAAAAGATATTGAAATGAGAGATAGTATATAATTATTCACACAAGATCTTTGACAAGGAAAAAGAGATACAAACCTCAAACCAACCAGGGAAGATCCCGAAATTTTCTCAAGCAATTCATATGACCTAGTATCTGGTTTATTCTTAACTTCTGCATCTTTGGTTCCTTTACTCTTAGAGTTTGAGAGTGTCAAATCTTGCATGGATGCAACTAGTCCATCAGCTTTTGATTTCTTACTGGGCAACTCGGAGATTCGAGACTCCGCAACAATATAGACCACCCCAGAAAACTTGTCACGAACCTGATGATTTTAAGGTACCATGAGATCCAAAGAAAGAAAGTGTGTGGGGAAAAGCACATGAGAGAGATTATAGTAGTGGATTCAACAATATATCACTTTGACCCTAGTAAAAGAAAGCTAACTTGCATATGCTAAATGTTAAACCTAAAGCATAACCTTCAGAAAGCAGTTTGGAACAAGGAAAATATAAAAGTATAGCCATGTTATTTTCCAAAAAAAAGCATCAAAAGGAATATTCAAATCTTTAATTCATGCCAAAGACAAATGGGCTGGTATGCCACATCCTGCAAATAACAATCACCGGTTTATGACCAACCATGACTAGCAAAAGATGCACATGCTAGAAGCGTACACAATGATCATAAGAAAGTATAATGTAAATATCTGGGCTAAGAAATCAAATGCAGCAATCTCAAATCTCACTATCGTAAAATCCACCTCCTCTCAGAATGGTCACGACTCACGACTGACTTCTCAACTTTCACAACTAACAATGAAGATCCCAAAAGAACCACAAGACTGAAAACCTCTGCAACATTTAAAAAACCAATATGCAAACGAAACTCCATTCTAAACTTAGACCAGTGGATCAAGTTAATCACACCCTCCCTCCAAATATTAAGGGTACAAATGTTGTTCCAAACAGTGAGGTACAACCTCCATTTTGTCTGTACATAATGTTAATAGATAAGGTAAATCATATGAGATCAAGGGTTCCTGTTCAAGACCCATGGGTGCTAGACAGGAAATTAATGTATTAAGTTACCAAATCACATCTTTGCCAATGTGAGGGGAATCCAGTTAAGGGCTTCAAAAGGCAGTGCCTTAGTTATGACAACTTCAGTTATCACAAAACACTTCCGCAAAAGGTAAAGTTTATTTGGCAAATTGGCATGGAGAGAATCCACCTGAGGGATGAAACAAAGTAACAGCCATATGTAAACAGATTGTGGTATAATATGGCTGATAAGATAAAAACATTGTTTTGGTGCTGAAGTTCCAGTTTGGGCGATAAAGGGCAGTAATTTCATCTCGCATACCTAATGCAACACAATGGTTATCAAGGCACATATTCCTAATTGATGAATCCCACATCACCAAGTCAAGAAAAACAGATTTTTTTGAGTCTCTAAATCAAAGAATATAAGGTAGACCTTATGTCTAGAAAATAAACAGCATGCTGTAAGCATGAATTAAATTTCCAATAAAATTTCTTGTCTTCCACCTTCATTGCAACATGGACTTGATTTCTAAATAAATTAGGAAATGGGTTTTAAAATCCACCCTTCTCACATTTATGGATTGAGATGCCTCTGTATTTCTTCAGGCACACCATAATTTTATTTAGAAATTAGAACAAGATCTAAATCTATTAACCAGATCTCACCAGTCTGGTTTACACTAATTTGGTATCACACATTATGATCCATGGTGCTGAATCACTAGCTTAAGTGGTTCCTTTTTTGCATGGGAACAAATGTTGTGAAAGAATGAAGCATCAAGAGTATAAGAAAAGAATGATAACCAGGAGAAAAGAGTGGGATTAATCATTGAGCAACTTCGTTAGATATTCTTGTGGGCTAGAAAAGAAACATAGACAGAACAGTTACATTATAAAGCACTGAATTGGGTCAGATGGTTGATAATTTGAAGATAGATGTGAAAAATTGCTATGACAAGACAAGAAGCAGTTAAACCATAGATATAATAAATGACAATTAAACAACAGAAGATGAAGCATTCAATGACAGTCGCAGACAATTAGATGAACAACAACCACATTAGTGCAGATATGACTAATTAAAAATTCAGTGATCATAAAATATTTAACCATAAATGAACCACGATGGAAACACTCCCCACAAGAATTCAAAAACGGTCATTAGAATAGCCAACAGATTAATGATGCAAGAACGGATACAAGATTTATACCTCTAACATTTAATGAGATCAGGATCTGCAAAATTGAGTAGTATGGGCTGCTGGAATTTAAAAAATGAACCAAAATTTGGGGAATGAAATTAGAAAGATGGTTTTCCTTGTGGACTTGCATGACAGAAGAAGGTGTACAAGAATCAAGGTCTATATTGGGCCTTGATGGTTTGATGTCGAAAATCTATTAAGTTTCACCTTCATTAACTTTTTCTAGTGGACCTGAACTTGGTTCAAATTTAACTTCAAAACTCAGTTCATTTGTTTGTGCACACGTGCGTGTGAGAGAGAGAGAGAAGAGACGAGAGAGAGAGAGAGAGAGAGAAATCTGCAGTAGCATGAGATTAGGGCATGCAAATCTTGGGTTCGCTAATCAAAAGGGCATGCCTAATCCTTTTCACAACCTTGATAAACACTAATCACTTTTTTCTTTGTCAATTTGGCACATTTGTAAATATTTTAAAATAAAATTTATCACTTAATCCTGGTTTCATACGAAACACTCTGACAGTCGAACTAGTCAAGCATAAGCATCAAGAATGGGCATGCACAACAAGTCACCATTTGATTTCATATCAAGCTGATTATCAAGTTTCCAGAAAAGAAGTAATCAACCTTCACATAGACAAAATTGGCATTGATGCAGAGAGCGAGATTGCTGGGAAGTGTCCATGGAGTCGTCGTCCATGCGACTAGAGCTGCATTGTCGGGATCGCCAACTATAGGAAATGACACCATGATAGCAGGGTCCGGCACATCCTATGAACCCAAGAAATTAAGAAGACAGGAGAAATACGAAAACGATTGTGAACAAACAACAAAAGAAGATGGGGTTTGGTTCACCTTATAGTTCAGCCCGGCTTCAAAATTTGAAAGTGGGGTCTTGCAGCCAGTGCTGTAGGGCATGACCTGCATGACAAAGGCACAGACGATAACAATCAAGTCTCCAACGCTGCCATAAATCATCAAAAGATCTTCTTCTTCTTACTTTGAACCCTCGATAGACGAGGTCCTTGTCATAGAGCTGTTTAAAGACCCACCAAACGCCCTCCATGTACGAGGGGTCCATGGTCTTGTAATCATTCTTGAAATCAATCCACCGCCCGGTCCTCGCGACGATCTCCTCCCACTCTTTGACATACCTGGTGACGATGCTGCGGCACTCTTCATTATATTTATCGATGCCCATGGCGAGGACGTCGTCGCGGGTGCGGATGCCGAGTTTGGTGTCGATCTCAAACTCAACGGGGAGGCCGTGGCAGTCCCAACCGAAGCGGCGGGTAACGTGGTGGCCGGCCATGGACTGGTAGCGGGTGACGACATCCTTGATGGTTCCGGCAAGGATGTGGCCGTAGTGGGGGAGGCCGGTGGCGAAGGGGGGGCCGTCGTAGAAGATGTACTCCGGCATGGACTCGGTGCGCTTCAGCTGGGTCTCGAAGGCGGAGACCTCCTTCCACCACTGGAGGATGCGCTCCTCCTGGCGAGGGAAGGAGAAGTCTTTCCCCTCGCAGACGTCGTCCATGGCCGGAGGGGTGGAGGATTTGGGGGTGGATTGGACGACTCCGAGCCTGGAGGAAGCCGGCGTTGGGGCGCGGAGGATGGAGAAGAAGGAGTGGCTTTTACCCCACGCTAGGTTTTGCCAACTCCAAAATTGGTTGCAACACTGCGCCGACTTGCATCCACGTGCAACTCACGTGCCAGTCCCTAATTCACATGGCATTTTCTCACCGTTTTTTCTTGATGAAAACCCCAAAAAAAGAAAAAAAAAAAATTCCCACCGCCGCTAGTTGAGAATCTTGCAGAAAAGCAAACCACCGCATCCTTCACCTCTTTCTTCCCCATCAATGATTGCCTTCAGACAGATCTGATTTCAATATTTCATGTCTCCGAAGGAGAGAAAAGAAATCGAAGACCGTGATATTTGGAGCCCGACCGTCACCCCAAGAATGGCCGTCGATCCCTTTTTTTGTTAATACTAATCCCTTCCCTCTCTCCGATCGCTTCTTCTTCTCGCCTCCCGCCCCTCCTTGGAGACATGGATATGGCCGTAGAGTCGCCGTCGACGCTGGGCAACGGCGACTCGCCCGCCGCCCCCACCGCCTCCACCCCCGCAGCGGCGGCAGTAGCGGCGGCGGCGGCGGCGTCGCCGCCCTCCTCGCGGATGCTCCAGCTCGCGGAGTCGCTCAAGCTGGAGCACCAGTTCCTCCGCGTCCCCCTGGAGCACTTCAAGAAGACGATCCGCGCCCACCACCGCTGCGCCGAGAAGGAGGTCTCCGCCGTGCTCTCAAGCGTCGCCGAGGTCGCCGACCGCTCCGATGCCATGTCCCGGGACGACGCCGTCAACCACCTCAGCTCCCTCGTCTCCCGCCTCCAGGGCCTCAAGCGCAAGGTAACCCAATTTCTTTTTTTTTTATTTCGAACCTTCTCCTTAAATTTTTTTACCTGTTAGTTTCTTTTTGCCTTCTTGCATTGGATTTATGAGTAATTTGGATTCTTTAATCAGTTGGAAGAAGGGAGCAGGGCGGAGAATTTGCAGGCCCAGAGATGCCGGGCTCGGCTGGACCACCTGGATTCAATTGACGTTGAAAACTTGACCGAGTGGAGCAACACGAGATTGAAGCGCATCCTGGTCGATTATATGCTGCGGATGTCGTATTACGATACCGCCAAGAAGCTTGCTGAGACAAGCAATATTCAGGTATTATTTTGGGACTAATTCTCCTCCTTTTGTAGCTCTGATACTCGTTTTCTGAAGAGTTTGGCCTGTTCTCTTCACTTGTTATGTATGTGATTGTTTATTTTTCTTACATTGTTAATTTGCTAGTATTTGTCGATCAGTGCCATTTCTTGATTCTGTCAATGTAAAAACTTGATATTATCTTTGCTGCTGATGCATTTTTCTCATTGTTTGGAAAGTTTGGACATAATCAGAGTCAGAAATAGATGGGTTGCTGGTGCACATGCTGGACATAATATCTAGAAGTCAGATTGCATCAAATCGTACCAAAGTAGCAAATCTAATTGATTCCATGATGCCACTATTAGAAGAATGACAATGTATGTATTCAATGTTCTACAGAAGTGCATTGTTATGGAGTCATGTGAAAATTGATGTTGATGAACTTGTTTGTTGTATATAAGATGTTAATATTAGTGGTCATAAAAAAGGTCGCAAAAGCGAGGATACGCTATGTTGATACCAGGCCCATACCGGTGCCACCCTGTTACTATGTCGGCACGCCCGGTGCGGAGGCCGGTTCGACGTATCGAATGTTGGTATGCCTCCTATACCGCATACCAGTACCGAACCACCTCAGTGCCACTTTGACACTTAGTACGCTAAATCGGCTTCCATACCAGACATACCGATATTATAATAGGATGGTATCGATTCGAGATTTGGCACCAAGACAGTGAACCTTGACTAAGTCTACTAACTTTGGTGGAGGCAACTTATTTTCATAGGGTCAATTGATGGAGGGTCTAAAGCTTTTATGTATGATGAAGTTAAAAAGGGTTACTCATATGTGGTAGAGTTGTATTGAAGAATTCATAGGCAATATGAACAATATGAAGGGGTCGCTTCAAACGAGTGAAGATCCTTTTAGAAGAGAGATTTTTTCCCAGGTATTATAGTTGATATAAGGTTTCATTGCCTTGATCAAGGTAAAAACTGAATATAGTGTTCCGAAATAAAGTATCGTCTTCAAGTTGTCAACATGGCTTGAGTTTTGTAGCCGTCAAGTGATTGGCTTTAGAGTACCATGCCATATTGCTGAATAAGTGGAAGCTGCAATGGCATGCTTTCCCTTTTGGGTGTCATTATGAACATTTATATCCTAATTAAAATTTAAGCTCAAGGAAAGCTTTTGAGACTAATTAGACATCGAGTCAACAACTACAAGAGGTCCAAAGTTGACTTGTGATATGGAGATGTGGCACCTTTGGTCAGTATTTCCAAAGCCATGAAACATAGGAACAAAACATGATTGTAACCTCGCGTAAGAAGGGATAAGCATATTGACTTGCTGAAGATGCAGCTGGAGAGGTTCTTCTTTTGATGATATAGAGCGAAGCAGCAAAGAAGTGATGGATATAGTGCAAGATTATTTTGTACATCTGTCGTATGTTATGGATGTCATTGTACATTTATGAAAGTAGTTCTTCTATGGGACTCATAACCAGGAATCCTACACAAAAGAAAGGCATCAATAAGCTTAGGATTGACAAACTCAATAAAATATCTTGTTTAGGATTTTAAGACGTGGTCATGTTGCCATCTTGAGGTTTATTATTATTTTTTGCTGGTAATCTATCAAACAAGCGTGGGCTGCAAGGCAGTGCTCGTATCAAGATCATAACTTCTCCTAAGTTGATAGTAATTCTATGATGAGAGTCCAAACTTTATTTAGGCGACACCCATGCTTTTTGTTGCGGATGCAATAAAGGTATTCTTTAAGTTCAGAAAAAGGAAGAAAAAAGAAAACAAAAAGCAAAGTTGTCCTAAGTTGCCCTTTACATGGACATGGGCTGATTGATTAGAGTTGAGTTCTCCTCAAATGTAAAAAATGTGCGTACAATAGGGGAAAAAAGTGGGTGATTGGCCATAGTTTAGGTCTGGCAGGGTTTTAAAGTGATTTCTCTTTTTCTTAGACAGACTATTAGCCATATCTTGATATAGAGTTGAGATTAGAAGCTGTGGTGCAGCCTAGACCTTTTTTTTGGTTCATCATTTAAGTAATGAAGGATCCTTGGTGTCGCCACTACTAAGATGTGAAGGTATTAAGATGCATGCTTGGATCCTTGCTTTTATGGTATCATCACTACTAAAGGTATATTGCACACTAGGAGGAAACCAGTGTAGGCCTAGTTGGTCCCCAGTTCAATGCCACACCCTTCTAAAATGGACAAAGGCAATTTGGATTGCAGATTATGTGGATAAGATTGATAAGAAAGATGTACTACATTGTCCAATGGGGAGTTGGATAGCAATATTTTGGGGTTGATTAGCTGCAAACGGCCAATATGAGATGGACGAGCACTTTCATGTTAGCTTATTTACATTATTTTTCCCAATATCCTATCCATTCTTTTCTTCCCTTTAGATTAAAGTTCAGGGAGAAATCTTAACTCATACCAGAAAAGTTTGATGGGGTAATCAAGATTCACAATCTCGATATCGGATTGCATACTAACAGGAGACCAATACAGTGTGATAGGTACTATAACGTACCATACCAACCTATACGGGCAAAAAAAATCTATTTTTTGTTTTTGTTTTCAAGGTTTTAAGCTTTCTTTTATTTAGTTTTATGTGGAAAATAGGGTTTTCTAAGTTTATTTTTCATGCTAAATGTAACATACTTTGTAGTATACTTAATTTTTCATGTTTCATGCCCTAAAGAAACATGATTATATAATATATGTTAAATTAACTAATTATAATATTGAAAATATAAAATACTTATATTAAAAAAATTAGAATTTCAACATACATGTATATGTTTAATTCGAAGTCGAGTGTCTATGTTCATCATACACGTTTAGTTCATGTTTGTAGTCAGGCCTTGGGACTTGATCCGACCTTGGTATTGTGCCCACCCAGTATCCTGGTGGGCTGTCTATATTGGTTTGCTATATTGATTTTGCTGTTCTATCAGGTATAGTGGTGGAAATCCAAAAAAGAATTATGCAACATCCTATCCACAGTCTGATAAAGGCTGGGAAGGATGATAGCGGCGGGAACATGAAGACTTAGAGGGCATGCCATGCGTCCATAACCCGCATAGGAGGATATGATCCAATATAGGATGATGTTCCTAAGTACTAGGGGGGTCCTCATACGTTCAAGATTTCTCCTCTTCTTTCTTTTTCTCTCCTTTTCCTCCCCTCTTTCTCCTCTCTTACACTGCTCATGTGTGAAACAGAGGGGAAAAGGGTATGGTGACCTTGTCTCCCTCAATTAGTAAGAAAAAAGGGTTAATCAGGCCTGAACCAGACCCTTAGTTGAACCCCGCAGAAATGCTTGGTTGCGAGCAGTTTGGCCTAGTAAGGATACTTGGGGCTCAGTAAAACCCGTTATGATTTGTGGTCTATACGGTACGATACCAACCGAACTAGGCGGTTTGGTCTGGTATTGTATATGATGGGGCTAATAGCATTTTAGGATGAATGATATGATGCTTTAACTTCAAAATGTGTATGCAGAGATGAGTGCTCTTTTCATTCCTTTTCTCTTCTTTTTCTTACTACTGATTGTTTTTCTACACTGAATGATGATTCTCTCCATATAGATATTTTAGTTGGGGATTTTATCTACTGCATAATTTTTTAATAGCTGTGATATTTTCATTTTCATATCTGTAAAGCATGTAAGTCTATTCCTATAAGATCTACATCACCCTCTTTCATGCTGTTCCTCTTTCCCTTTACTACCTCAATGTTTAAATTGTTCTACTCTCTTTCTGCTTGTCCCTTTTCATTTGAGGTGTAACCTTCATGTGCTCTTCACTCACCCTAGCATGTGTTGAAACTTAATTTTCCTTCCCCTGTTGTACTTTTTTGTTGAACTTGTATCACTAGAGATGAAAATGGATGTGACAAGGAGAATGTACTGATGACCTTAATTGCTAATGGTGGTAGATATTAAATAGCCTGTATCAACACACAATCTGCAGGAGACATTGTTGTGGAAGCAACTCAATTGCTTTGAGGAAGGAAATTTTATTCGTATAGGGATTTGGAATTATGTAGGGTTTTGACCTTGACATATACATGCATACACATATATATTACATATACATACATAGCTATGCATATGTATATATGTATGTATGTACAATTATTGTATCATGTTCCCAAGACCATATGTGTTTTCATTGGTTATGGTAGTTGAGCTACCTTTCTTTTCTCTCTTCTCTTCTTATCCCTCTTTAGATCAATAGGAAAAGGGTTTTCTTAGTGGTTCTCCTTTTTTCAGTTTTTTCAAATGTAAGATCAATATAAACTGATTTTCCTCCCTGTGGTGGGTCGGTCAATTAGTGATGAGGTGTTTTGACAATAAGGTCTTAGATGGTGGTGTGACGTATGGGGGGTTGAAGGATACGGTGTTATATCATAGCCGTTTATGGAGGAAGCTTTCTTAGAGTACTCATAAAAATTGGAAGTGAATATATGAAAGAGAATTCTCTACTCCAGCTGATTTTTTTGTGTGTTTTAGTGGTCATTATAAGTGGTCACAATTAAGTCAAGAGCATGATTCTCTACTTGCTGCTCCATAACAGATCCTTTTTATATAGATCCTTATGATATTTGCATTCTAGTTAATAATTAAAATATTCATCTCTTATCCAAGTGAGATCTTATGCATGATCATAACTTAACAAGGCTTGTCCTATCCATAGTCACAGGTGGTAAATATTTCAATTTTGGAGAAGATCCAGAAAATTCGCCAAAAGTTTGAAAAGATTTTTGTAAAAATAAACAATTAAGAAAAATAAAGAATGCAAGATAGTCAAAATATTGATTCATGCATTCATGTCAAAACAAGCTTGGGAGAGATAAGAACAATAAGCAACAGCAAAATAACACCTCTACCGCGAAAATGTAGCATCATTAGTCTGTAAGTCATAGATGTTTCTTGATTTAGTTGTGATTAGTCTGTCAACACATCATAAAGTTAATAAATATATAATTCTTGATTGTTTTTTTACTGAGAATATTTTTTTCCTAAAGTTTGGAGAATATTGTTTCTTTGGTTTAGTCAAATGCGATGTGTCCACCATGAATGTAAGGTAGGTTGAAATTTGGGATGCTGCCATCTTGTTGAGTTCCAAAAATAAGGCAGGATTTTTGTATATGACAAAAAAAAACAAGCATAAATGATGATCTGAAGCTGGAAAGGACACAGTTATACAAAGAAAATATGAGTTAGGAAGTTCGAAACAAGAATAGACACAGAGAGACCCCTCTCTCTCTCTCTCTTCCACTCATTCACTGACTCTGTAAGTTTAGATAATTGTAGAACTTAGAACTGTATAAATCTTTGGATAATTTTGTAATAGAAGCTTGAGGATTCATGTCCACAATGGAGTTACGACAGGAGCATGGGCAATTTTTGAGATGTGATATGCACAATTTAGCAAAAGCCATTTTTCCTTTTTATCTGAATCAAGAAACTTGGGATGTAACAGTTGGGTATCTTCTTTTTTGAGCAAGAAGCAAAGAGCCAGATTAAAAATTGCTTAGACATTCAGAATTATGATCAGGCCATGCAAACTTTCTATTCAGTTTGAATTTTTAAATCTTTCAACCTTTCTAATCATTTTTTGAAGAATATGCCATATATTTTCTATCTTGGCCATGATTTTAATGTTCCATCTCTTCTGTCTACACTTATGGCTGTTACACTTGACTTTATTAACCTTGTATACCTATCTATGGCAGGATCTTGTTGATATTGATGTCTTCCTTGAAGCAAAAAAGGTAATTGATTCTCTCCAAAATAAGGAGGTAGGTCCTGCTCTCGCTTGGTGCGCAGAGAACAAGTCCAGGCTGAAGAAATCTAAGGTATGCTGAACTTGTTGATGCTTAATTTTTGCTATAGTTTGTTGCTTAATTACTTCTAATTGGAAGTTAAAACTACTACATTGGTGCTTTTTTAGATTTTGACTAGAAAAAGGAAAGGTGGGTACAGAAAGGGAATGTTCACACTATCAAAGAAACTTTCAAATTTCAATTAAAATTTACGTTGAATGGATTTGGTTGTGGTAGGATTTGAGTTGAAATAGAACTGTGAGAATGTGAGAATCTTTGTCTCTAATCGACTCTCCATCTGCTTTTCTGCCTGTCCCCAATCACCTTGCTTACCTACTTGGCATGCTGTTACACCTCTTTCTTGCATATGCCTTTTCTACTTGCCTCTACGTTCCTTATCTTTCACTTCATTCAGGGGGAAGCCAGTTATTTTGAATCAGAAAAGAGGTTGCATGTCTATGATCCACCACATTGTGTGGCATATTGTTATGATCTCATGTCCTGCATATTGATTGTTTTACATTTGAATCATGATCTAGTATGAAGATATTCACTCTCTTTCTGTTTCTCTCTCTATCTTTCATGCTCTTAGGTTACCGAACAATTATTCTTATGGTCATGATTCTAAGATTTTTGTTATAGATTGCTGTAAGGGTTTAGATATTGATACACTGTTAAGGAGTTCTTTTAATATTGAAATTCTGCATTTGTTATACCTAATGACTGACCTAAAGATAGGTTGCTTCCTGTCTCCTGTGAAATTCAGTTTTGAGTCATAGTAAGCCCGGTCAGTTTGGACAGTTCATCCGGATCGCATGCTGAACTTTGAGTTCATGCAGTTCTGAACCCCTGCCTGAATTTTTATAGGCCTGGATTTAATGTTTTTCTTGTCCTAGGTAGACCCACTTTGGCCATTCTGTTGGAGGATTTTGTTGCAACTTCTTTTTCTATTTAAGTGGATATGTTTTGGAGTCTTGTACATAATTGGAAACAGTTGATACAGGCTTGTTGTTATGATTTTTCAAGCCTTTTTTATTGGTCATGTGGTACAAATGAAAATAGAAAGAAAGTGGCCATGGAGCAAAGCATTCAAATATCCAGAGATTGATTAAAATAGAGGGCTCCCTCAAGGGTCTTTGCTTGATATTGGTGTCCTTGCTTGTATGGTGTCCTTGCTTAGCTTCTTGCAAGAAAACATCCCCATTTTGTTTCTGTTAGAAGTTCCAGTAGTTGGCAGTCTGGCAAGTTTGTAGATGGAATAACTGCTTGCTACTTATATTAGGACGCCAAGTTCGTGAAGCCCAAGTATACTAATATCATTTCATTGAATTGCAGAGTAAACTTGAGTTTCAATTGAGGCTTCAGGAGTTCATAGAGCTGGTAAGAGCTGACAACAACTTGCGGGCCATACAATATGCTCGGAAGTATCTTGCGCCCTGGGGAGCAACTTATATGAAGGAATTGCAGCGTGTTATGGCAACTTTGGCTTTCAGGAGCAATACTGAATGTCCAGCTTACAAGGTCAGTCCTACTCTCTGGTCAATGTATAATTTAATATCAATAGGCAGATACTCTGCTGTCTTGCTGTTTAAAAAACAATTATCTATATTTTATGTAGTTTAGTTGTCTCGCTGCTTTCTCTGTCAGAAGTTTGAATTTATTCTGTTTAGTTTTTGTTTCATTTAGTTTATTTATTGAATAAAAGGAAAATGTAGTTATTATATCTGGAGCTCCCGAGTTCTATAGCTTCTCTGTATATGTGTTCTATGCATTGGCCTCTCAGCTTTAGCCATTGCATGGAAATATGGAAAGCATAGCAACTTTATTTTGGACATTAAAGGGAAAAAGAAGAAATAGAAAAAGGGATGTCGTTTTGTGACAAGCATGTGGTATGAATGATCTTGTGCCTTATGTTAGAAAGGAGCTCAGAAATTGTCCTTGATGGCCATTAAAAAAGTTAGAGAGATGGTGATGAAGGTATTAAAGTTGGATGAACTAAATGGCTATATAAGGATTTTAAGTTCCAAGATGTCATTAACTTGGTGGGCAACCAATGCCGATAGCCATATCCATCAAGCCTTTCATCTATTTGGGATCTACTTTATGAGATCCTCATTCACAAAGTATTGCTTATGTAGATCAATTTCATATTTTGATATATTTTTATGAATGACTGTCAATTTGATATCAACCCTCTACCTTTCTCATCCATGCTTGGGACTGCACATTGGCATTATGGCAATCAGTTCCAATGTGAACAAAAAACCAGTATGTCTTGAACAGATTGGAAGGCTGAAAGAACTATTATTCGCTGAGATATCACTATGTCTAGGCAATGTATAGCAACCAAAATATCAAAATATCAGCTAATATAATAGAGGATTTACTATTGTTTTGTGCATTGGTTTTAATAATTAGTGATGTGGAAGAACTTGATAAGATTGTGGATATGATCTTGGCTGATATATTAGTATCATTCTGGTGACATCTTGGAATATATTGGTTTATATTTGCCATATAATAAGAGCTGATATCTTGTCTGTCGGTTCTTAAGACTGAAGCATACTAATATCTCGGCTAAGATCTTGGCTGACATAAAAACCATACGTCTAGGGGAGATGGTAAGCTCGTTTTTGATAGAATCTCTAGTTTTAACGTTCTTGTTCTTGATCATATAGCTAACCACTATAAGTCATTCATAAAATGTTTATTTAGAGATGGAAAGATTCGTCCCTATCATAGTTTTGGAACTCTTGATGATAAGGTTCCTGAACACTTCAGCAGGTGTGTCATGGTTACCATGAAATTGCTAGATGTTGAATGAAAGTTCTTTGATAGCTTCTCTTTTTCCTCTTAGTCTTTCATTGGACTTAAATTCATCTTTTTAAATGGATCAGTTTCTTTTAAGATGAAAGTTAAAATTGTTTGGGTTAACTCATTCTATCTACCACCCAAAGTTGTTGAAGGCTTAAGACATACTGAGGCACCAAGGTCTCTTGGTACCTAGGTGCAAGACGCAATGCAAGGCACACTCCTTGATGAAGTGAGGTCTCTTTGGACTTCCACACCCCCCTTCCTTTTCCATTGCTGAATCAGCTAGTTAATTAATTTCTTGGTCTTTTAATTGGGGAACTTTGATTAATGGCTGAGATTTATTCCTAAGATCTAATCAACAGATTGAGCTTTATGGGAAAGGCGTGCGCCTTAGAGCCTCAACAAGGCATGTGCCTTGAGTCTTGTGTGCCACTCTGAAGGGACCTTTCCTCACTACCGACAAGGCACTTGGGGTGGGGCTTGGCCTGCACCTTGTGCCTAGGCACGCCTTCAATAAATCTGCTACCACCCTTTAAAGGGCTGGGGTTTTGTTTATAACAAAAACATATATTGGCAAGGAAGATTTGGGTCAAACATTTTTGTTTTATAAATATCTATGATAAATCATTGTATTACAGTCTAATAGAGATCCTTTTAGTATTGGTATTTTACCTTAATATGATGTTATCTGGGTTGTAGGTTCTTTTTGAGCCAATGCAGTGGGACTATCTGGTTGAGCAGTTCAAGCAGGAATTTTGTAGATTGTTTGGCATGACCCTTGAACCCTTGCTGAATATTTATCTGCAAGCAGGCTTGTCAGCCCTGAAGACTCCGTATCCTCATTACATATTTGCTATATCAAGAAGAAAGTTTAGTGGGAACTTTGTTCCTACTTTGTTAATTATGCAAATTTATTTTTTGACCTGGCAGAGTGTGTCATCAAAGACCTATTTTGTGCTGCTGTTTTTTGCTTGACCTTGTTAAGATTTTGTTTTGAAGAGGGTTGTACCAAAGAAGACCCACTATCGCAGGAGGGCTTCCGCAAATTAGCGGCACCATTGCCGTTCTCCAAGCAGCACCATTCTAAGCTCGTTTGCTACATAACCAAAGAGCTGATGGATACAGAGAACCCACCACTTGTTCTGCCAAATGGCTATGTATATAGCACTAAAGTAAGAACTGTTCTGAGGGCATGAATTCTTTTAAAATAAAGCAATGGAACATTTACTTAAAGGTTGACAGTTGCTTCTCTTTTGATTGTAATGCAGGCTCTTGAAGAAATGGCCAGCAAAAATGATGGCAGAGTTACTTGTCCCAGGACTGGTGAAACTTTCAATATCTCTGAGCTTGTCAAGGCTTACATTTCATAAATCAGCTGGAGCAATCCTTTAAATGAGGAAAGCTTATTTACTGGTTACTTGTACAAAGCTCCTGAAGCTGGCTTGTTCCATGGCACACAGGCACTGTAACTAAACAAAAATTGAACGGGCAGTGGGATTGTCTGTACTCGATCCAAGATTTGTGCAATATTTTCTGAGTCCGCTTGTCTCATGTTCAAGATTAGTCAAGCAACAAGCTGAAAGTCTTAATGCATTAGGATATGTCCTGTGTGGAAAAAAAAAACATAAAATGAGTTTCGGTTTTTTAATGATTTGGATATTTTGTAAGCACATCTTGGTTAATATAGGCAAGCTGGAGTTAGGGACTAATATGTAAATTTAATGAATAAATAAATTAATTTGTAAAACATGAAGATTTTAAGGGCAAATATGCTAAAAAAAATATTTTTTAAAAAACAATAGGCACTAAGACTTCCTAATTTCGAAGCTAGGGAATGCAGTCTATGTAACAAGATCATGCTACCAAAATGATCTGCAATGAAAGACAGCCACCCGGTACACCATACTATTTATTTTTCAGAAGATATGCATAGCACAAAAAGAAGTATATTATCTGACGAATCTCCAGATATCCATCAACAAAAGAGTGAGGTTGCCTTAGTACCCAATTAATCACAGTCGAAGCGTCACCCTCCAATAGCAGAAGGATTCCTAATCCAAACTCACATACACTATAAATCTGCTATACTAAATACACGCATTTAGTTTAGTTCTTAATATAAATATGAATGAGAGACCCTACACCTGGACCTCGTGAGTATGTATCCTCCTTCTTTTCTTTTTTTTTTCTTTTTTTTTCTTTTTTTTTTTTTTTGGCGCTTAGACGGAAAGAGAAGAGGAGGGTGAGGAGAACCTCACCCGAATATTCAATACGGGTAGCACATTTTTTACTCATATCCTTTCCATCCATGATGGAGCCCACCAGCGTGGCAACTCCATCCATGTGTGAATACGTCACACCAGCACCACCTAAGTACCGGCAGATCAGATGACGACTTCACTGGACAAACCAGGCGGGAGGCATCCGGTCTCCACATTTAATCGACGCCCGTGCATTTCGAACTTAGGCCACTTTGATAAAATTTTAGCCATGTTCCAACCGTGCTACTACCTTGATGGTGCGAGTGTGTATTATATTCATCATGCGATATTATATAAAGAAGGAAAAAAAAAGGAAATAATTTCTAATGGTGAAATGGTAGCCTTTGCCATGCTTGATAGCATGATCCGTGTGGTCAAAGAACTGGGGCTCAACTCAGGCTCCTAAAAATGGGGTCAGGTAGGCAGGAAGCTGATGCAGCGACCTTGATGCTCCGCCTACCGCTCTTTCCCACTCTCCTCTATTTTATTCTCTCCCCTTTTCTGGTTTTCGCTGGTAGCGGAACCAAGTTTTGCGGAGGTTGTTCTCTATTCCGGTGCTGCGGGCGGGTGGGCGACGGTTCCAAGTGCAAGGAAGCGCGGCTCCCAGGCACGGTGGGAACCACCTCCCGTGGCTTCTCCCCGTTTGTTTGTTGCCGCTTGGTGACGGATGCCGAGGCAAGAAACTATTTCCTTCTTAATTCTCCTCCGTCTCCTTCCCAATTCTGAATCATCTATTCCAGCAATTGTTGTTGTTTTGCTATTCGTTTGCCTGCATTTCCCTCGAACCACAGCAGTGATAAAATACTTGTTTGGTGTTGACAGCTTCTAGACACAAGAATCCATATCCAAAATTGAAAAGATCGCCCCTTCTCCCATGCCCGTGAACCGGATTCAAAGAGAAGATGGCCTGAAGCTTACCACCCTTCCTCCGAGCACTTCCAGCCTTGAGAAAAGCAAAAGAATTTTAATCTGAGGAGGAGGAGGAAACTGGAAAGCAATGCATCCTGCAATCCTCCATCGCCCTCAGTCCACACCTCTGTCATTCATTGGTCGCCAATGGGTTCAGGTGAGCAGCGGCCTTGTCCTGCATTCAGAGTGGGATCAAAATTTCTTGAAGATAATGAGTGCTACACTCTTGAAACTCCTAGTTGAAGTGAATTGCAAGGATGTGAACCAAAAAATATGTTCATGATTGGAAACTACCATCTCTTGTCCAGGAAGAAAAGGTTTTCGAGCATTCGCGGTCGCAGAAGGGATTAGCAGGTCTGGCATTCGATGCATGCAACCGAGAGGGTGAATCGCCACTAACAGCGGTTTTAAGGGACAAGATTCTCAAACTCAGGGATGTCCTTGATTTGCCTCCTCAAGATAAGCATGTTACATTGCATGAGGTACTAATCATCTACTTCTTGGGCCTTGAAAGAATTGTACAGCGCTTATGTTATTTAGGACATCTTGTGTCTATCTCGTACATAAATACATCCTCATTGAAGGAAAGGTTTTGTGTTGGTAACACAGATACAGCAGAAAAATATTTTATCTACTATAAATAAGTAGGATTTAAATCTTCTTGGTTACTTTATCTTTTATATTGATCTTTTCAATCTATTGCAAGGATGGCTATCATAATTCAGATATTTGGCTGAACAATTTGGTTGTTTATTCATAAAATCCTTTTCTAAAACTGGACCACTAGAAAGATATGAACTTTAATAAAACCTCGAAGCTTAATTGCGTATTTACATTCAAGCTATCGTCCAAGTAAGAAAACTATAATTTTCTGGAACTAGTTATTTTCTTTGTTTGTGGGTAGTCTTTTCAATTCAATCTCTGGCTATATTTAATTTCTTCATTTTATATTAAGTCCTCAATATTTTTGTTTAGACTTTAAAATTTTATTAAAACAAAAAAATTAAAGGGATTTAATTTTTTAAAAGTGTTGTTGTTTATTTAGAATACTTTATAATATATAATATTGATCACGACATGTATGATTTATCATTATTATTATTTTCATAACATGCCATTAGTTATAATACTAAATATAATTAATAGATCCTTCCAACTATTTTTTATCTATAATTTCTTTTATTAAAAGCTACCTTGTCTTACAACAGTTTTTTTTTTTAGGTAGTTCATAATGTCTTCCTTACAAGTTATTTTAAGCTTGTCCCTTTTTTTTCTAATTTAGTAGAATATCTATAATTAACTATATCTTATGAAATATACGGACTACACCAATTAGTAATATGGTGAATTAGAGGTTCTATCCCATTAAAAAAAAGGTAGTTTCATTAACATTCAATCAATTGATATACATTATCAATAGTAATTTTTCTGTAACAAACCATCCTTATACAGAGTGAACAACATATATGTAATATTATATTATCTAGGTATATTTCTTTTTCATAATTTTTTTTATTCAACTAGTTTTAATAATTTATTATAATTTGAACCATTTAAATTATAGAAAATAGTAACTGTTACATAAAATAATTGACAAATTAATTTTGTGAAACAGAAAAGCTAAATTGTTCATCTAAAAGGGTATTTTGTCCTCACATGCAAATGTTGCCTCACTGTTTTTGAAAAAATTCAGCTTACTTCATCTACCTCTAATACAGTAAAGTAAAATATGATAGCATCATGCCATTAAATAAAGTTTTTTGAAAAACTTTAGTACCAAAAAAAAAAGGGCAAAGAAAATAGTAAGTCTTTAGCTTATTGTTTTCATACTCTAAGATCCAAACAATATCATAGGGATGATATTTGAATAGTGAAGAAAAAAATTACTTCAAAACTAATTTAATGAATGCTAATCTCTATTAACTAACAAAATCTCTTTCTAGCTTGATTGTTAGTTTGATATGGATATGCTTTTATTTCCTATAGTCTTTTATCAGTATTGCTTAAAAATTCTCTCACAACTGATCTTTATTGTTTACATTCACCATGCTTCATTGCTTTGACATGGTTTTGATAACTTAACCATCTCCCATTTTGTAGAATATAATGGACTAATGTATTCTTTTCTAATTTTGACATGTAGTTATTGCTGGAAACTTTGGAGGACCTACAGAAATTGTATCCCAAGTGCATGTCATGTGTTTGCATCTCTGAAGTTGATCGCGAATCTATAAATCAGGTTTAGCAAAGTGTCAACCTACTTGTTTATCCTGTAGTGCATTCAAGTAAAACCTCAAAGAAACACACATGCATCAATATACTTTGCGCATATGAAATTACATTTTTACAATATGTAATTGCTTACCGCATGTATAACCATGCAAATTCATATTTAATTACATAAACATGCATATGCTTGGAGACATTATATATATATATATATATATATATATATATGCATGCTGATTTGCAATGTTGCTAGTATTCACAATTCACTATTTTAGTTATTACGCAATTAAGTTTGCCCTTGAAGGTTTTAACTTGGTATTTTATTTATTACAAAATGATAATTAACTTTGAAGCAAAAAATATTACAGATATTACTCCATCTCTACCAAGCCCTCAAATTTGCTGGAAATTGTTGGTCGGAAAAATGCAATCAGTCAGAGAAATTTGGATTCGAGGAGGTAGACTTGAAAAATTTTAGTTTCGAACAACTTGGTATGCAGTTTTTCTATTTGTTTTTAGATGGCTACAGACACAACTAAATGTTATGAGTATGCAATTTCACCTTTAGTGACAAATTTATATCCTATTATAGGTCAAGGAGTCCTTAAGAGACTGGATTACATGAACTCACAAGCAAAAGTAGTGTTTGATCTCATGGAGAAGAGCTCCATTAATATCCCTATGATTGAGGGTGGGCAAGGCAAGTTATGCTATTGTAACAATCCAGTCACACCAACTCCAGCGCTCCCACAACCATCAAAATGTAACTCAAGTCCCAAGGAATTCTCAAACACTACCTACCTTCCACCTCTACTTCGCCCTTTAAGACTTCAAGCAGTGGAAAAATTGAAGCCCTTAGATGTCAAGCATCTTTCCTTCCACATGTTTCCTCTCATATCTGATCAGAGCTCCAAACCTTCACACCGAGCAGAAAAGATAGCTAATGACCTTGAACTGGACTCCCCAGAGACTCCGATGATTATAAAGCCGTTTCCTTATGCTGAAATAAGGGACGATAATTATCATGGTTATGGAGGTAAAACTTCACATTTTACCACACCTATGTCGACACCAACATCTATGCATCTGCCGATGAACTTGGGATCGATTTCAAATGACCTTAGCAAAAACAGTGAGGAAAATAGTAACAAGACTTCTAAAGCTGCAATACTGATCTCACAAACCATGCCTTTCTTGCATTTGAAAGCTCCATTTCCATCACCAACTCCTACACCACCACCATCACCTATGATCCTACCTGGAGTACCCATGTTCTTTCGATCACTTAGCCATCCACAAATGGAAATAGAGCCTGTTGCATATGCCATGACCATAGATGATGATGATCAAGCTGATAGTCATAAACCTTCCGAAGCTACCATGTTGATCTCACAACCATCCTCTGCTTCACCACCATCATCCATTACGTCGGCAGAAGAAACCATGTCACCAGCACCAGCTATCTTTCTACTAGAAGGGTCTGCACAACTATCATCTACTCCAACTCCAACTCCATACAATATATCTGCCCCAACTCCTCCTCCGAAAAGCTTTGCATCATTAACAACCCCATCACCACCCCCAACTCCCATTGCTTTATCAACTCAACCGCCACCTTTGCCATCTCTGAAAGGATCCGCAGTCCCACCACCTCCTCCCTTGGGTGCAACAAAAGCAGGATCAACACCCCCACCACCTCCACCCCTAGGTGCAGCAAAACCAGGATCAGCACCCCCACCACCTCCTTCCCTAGGTGCAGCAAAAGCACTACGTGCCAGAAGTAATACCAAATTGAAAAGATCATCCCAAATGGGAAATCTATATAGACTTCTGAAGGGAAAGGTGGAGGGGTCTAGTTTAAATAGTAGAACATCTGATGGAAGGAAGAGTCAAGTTGGAAGTGGCTCTAGTGGTAACAAGGCTCAAGGAATGGCCGATGCATTAGCTGAGATGACAAAAAGGTCTGTATATCCAAACCCTTGAGTCTTTTGTATAAAGGGAGGGGCATCTTGATTTTACTGATCTCCAGAATTTGGTTGATGTTTTTGACATCTTATATTGTCTTGTACTATCAGATCAGCTTACTTTCAGCAAATTGAAGAAGATGCTCAAAAGTATGCAGCAACAATTATGGAGACAAAGTCTGCCATTAATTCTTTCAGAACGAAGGACATGACTGAGCTATTGAAATTTCATCAGCATGTTGAGCAACATCTTGGAAAACTGACTGATGAAACACAGGTAGTGCAACATGCAAATGTAACATTCGATGAATAGTAGCAGTATACATCCATGGTTTGCCTTGTAAATTCTTCTGGCTTACCTAGTTGCAATATCTTTGGTTGTTGCAGGTGTTAGCTAGATTTGAAGGCTTCCCTTCTAAAAAACTGGAGAACATAAGAATGGCGGCAGCGTTATATGTAAAGTTGGATGCAATAATCACAACACTGAAGAGCTGGAAGTTGGCATCTCCTACTGCCCAACAACTTGATAAGGTTGAAACATATTTCAATAAGGTAATTCCATAAAATGCTAATGAATAATATCAATTGATCAAATATCCACATAATTTTATTCTGACTAGTTTACATTTTTCTTATAGATAAAGAAAGAAGTGGATGTGATAGAACGTACCAAAGATGAAGAATCCAAGCGATTCCAAATCCATAATATTGATTTTGACTTTGATGTTCTTTTACGGATTAAGGAATCTATGGTCGACTTATCATCAAATTGCATAGAAATGGCACTTAAGGTATGGTGATGAAGTTTTTGGTCCAATGCATTCATATCCATATGACTTGTATTACCCGTTTTTATTAGGACTGTTTTCCACCTATTAACCACTCAGTTCAATGCTTACCAATCAAATTGCTTCCAATATCAATAATAAATGACAATGGAGCTTGAACACTTTCAAGCAATTAGTGAAACACCTTCGAATAAAACATCAACAAGCATGAATTCTAAATTACAAGAAAAGTTATTTGTAATGTCTTTATCATGGCAACAGAAGGTTGTGATGAGCTTTAACTAATCTTTAGTGATTCGGGCTGTCATTATAGGAGAGCAAAGAAGCAAAGGAAGAAGCCAAATCCAAAAGTGGCCTGTCAAAGATGCTGTGGAGGGCCTTTCAATTGGCTTTTCGAGTGTACAACTTTGCTGGTGGACAAGATGATCGGGCAGATAGATTGACAAGTGAATTAGCTACTGAAATAGAGACTTGTCCTTAATTTTGGTATTTGTGCTCCCTGGAAATAAGCTGGTAAATAGTTTGGATCTTTTTCTTCTATATATGCAATGGTGGAAACATCATTCACAATTATTATTTTGATCTGGGGAATAAAAAACTGTTTATATGTGTGCGCACTAAAACGTTTTGGACTAGCAACTTTATTCCTCAAAATTAGTCTACACATGAAGTGAATAGATTCGTTTTGTCTGCCCTATGCTTCGATATTTGGTTTCTATTTTATAATTTGCCCATTACTTTGTTGTTTATGAGAACAACAAAGGGCTTGAGATGGTGTCAGAGAAGCCTGTATCAACATCTGTAAAATCGAACTATGCCCTCACAGCATCAACCTTTCAAGTTAAGTCAATATTTGAGTTACCAGCTTTACTTTGACAATAGCCAGGTTGAATTGCAAAGTGGCTGGGTAAATAAGGTTGCAGCTTCACCAAATTAGATTGACAAAAAATGAATGCTTTAGGTTGAACAAAGCGAAGCCAGACTATGTTATATGTATATATACGCGCGCGTGCACATACAGGCATGCTCAAAAGCTTAAGTAATTTTTCTAAACTCTCGATCTTGAATAAGAGAATATTACGCTTTTTGATATTTGATTTTCTAAACATTTCTTAGATCTATGAAGCATATAATGTCAAATTGCATATTTTGCCAAGGGATGTAATTTAAATGAAGATGTTTCTTAAATCTCAAATGATCGGATTACTTAGAGATGGACATGCTGAATGGGACCTGCATGGGCCATTAGTGAACCTAATAACAATAGCTTCATGCTCAGTTATATCTTCCTAAAACTCTCTGGTTTGTACTTCTTATGCCGTCGATTCTTGTTCGAGACAATTAGGGCCCACATGCCCCTCTAAATAACTCTGCATTTTATGCATTTATGTATCCTGGTTGAATTCTATTTAGCACCTATGTTTCAACATGACATGAACCTACTAGACTTAACATATTGCAATTCTTAATTCTAGTTGCTCAGCTTGCACTTTAGAAATACAAATAACTCCTAAACTCAACAAAATAAGAGCTATAGTGAAGATTTAAATAACATATTATGTCTTTACAATGGATCCTTGCCAAAACTATTATTGACCATTACAATAGAGTATCATAACAAAAAATAATGCAAAATAACAATGTTATTTTCCATTCACCTTTTAGTAAATTAAAAAAATATTATTATTTTAAAATGTGCAATCACCTTTGACGGAAATTTGATCTCAAAACTTTAAATTTCGGCAAGAATATATTTTATTCAAAAAAATATACAATTGAAAATAACTATTATTATAATTTAGTTTTATAAAATATAAAAAATAATACATTATAATGACCATTATAATTTTTACCCTGGCTGCCAAATCCCTCCGTTAAAAAACTTGGCTGGAATCCACGTAAACTCCGAGAACACGCAACGATTACAGATGCACTCTCAATACATATATACTGAAAGCAGGGGACCACCGTGATGGAATCCCCGCTAATCATAACCGAGGAGTGGGGGAATCATACGGCTAAGAAATACTCGATCTGTGACGGCCATGATGAGGTTATGGACATTAGAATGTCACTGTTCCCATAAGCATTGGGCGTGGAGGTGGTGATAATATCAGACTGCGCATGTGACATGATGCCGACGATATATTTATATTTATGTGTATGTGCGAATGGATACACGTGGAATGATGCGGGCTTGCACGGGAAACGAGAGGGATTTGGTCGCACGGGGAATGATGTGGGGCGGGGCGCAACCAGAGGAGGATTCGCCGAGGTTGATACGGCTCCCAACCCCACCGATTCTGTACTCCGCTTTCTTCCCGAGCTTTTTAGGCCATCGATGAGGGCAGGACGAGTCCATGATGAACCGTGGTAACATGTTCCGCGGGGCACGAACAGCATGTGTCCATATCTCTCGTTTGGGGGACAAGTGTCGGCGACCGTCCGGCTTGTTCCTCGCGCGGGTCAACTTGACTTAAAAGACGTTGCATTTTATTAAATATAGAGTTCTTTTGATTCGCGGAAATATGATTTCTGAGAAATAAATTTCTAGAAAGAAAATATCTAAGAAAGTACTTTTGATATGTTTGGTTGACCATGAAAAAATGACAAATTTTCAAAGTATTTATATTTAGTTGGCCATCCACTTTTCTGAAAAAGTTATGTATAATTTCTATTATGTCCTTAATAAAAATTAGGTTTTTAATGCCTCTTTAATGCCTCTTTAATGTTTCTTTAATGCTGAAGGGTCTTTTTGGAAAAAAATAAAAATGAAGTGATTCCTGCCTCATTAGAAAATTTCTCATGAAAAAAAATTTTCCATGAAATGTGGAAATCATATTTCCATGTGAATACAACTTTTTTATCTCTCTCCTTTCAAAACTCCAATCAAACAAGAGTCATCTCATTATTTTTCCGTTGACCATATTTTGCTCCTTCTTTTCCCGCGAACCAAACGAGCCTATATAGTTACAAACGATGATTCTGGGGTTCATGAGATAAATGGTATGTCGTATTGTTTAAGAAGTGTTTTAAATTCTTTTCCTGGAATTCTAAGGTTCGATATCAAAAAAAAAAAATCTATTTAAAATATTAGGAGTGCATGAAAAAATTACTTACGTAACATCTTGCCTGTTGAGATACTAATCTCATATTCTGGGCTTTGCTTGGAAAATATTTAGTTGTTCATGTAATCATAGGAGAACAACAAATGCATCGAAATTAGTACACAACTGATCTTTTCGAATCATGCAAAACATGTTACCATCATGTGATAAGCGATACATCCTGAAAACATCTGATGGTATAAAACAATATTGCATACTGGTTGGCGATCACGAGAGGGCTTGCTCTTATAAAATTCATAGGCGAATGTAAATATTAAGGAATATTTTCATGATGCATGCTTGTCATTGTTTTGCTTCTTTTGGATATAATATGTGAAGAATACCAAAAAAATCATGAGATGTGGTGCATCCAAATTGTATGCAACATGCTGCTATCATGTGATAAGCGAAACATTCTTAAAACGTCTAGAAAGTACAAAACAAAATTGCATATCGGTTGGTAATCATGAGAGGGCTAGCAGTTTGAAAATTCATCAATGAGTATAAATATTGAGGAATATCTGCATAATGCATGCTTGTCATTGTTTCATTTCTCTGGGGTATAATGTGTAAAAGATACCAACAAAATCATAAGATGTGAACCCAAATCATGCATAACATATTGCGATCATGTGATAAGTGAAACATCCTTAAAACATCTGGAAAGTACGAAAAATAACATTGCATACTGATTGGCAATTGCAAAAGGGCTATAGCTCTTATAAAATTCATCGACAAAAGTAAATACAAAGGAATATCTATCTAACAGATGCTTGTCGTTGTTTCGTATTATGTGTGAAGAATACCAAAAAATCATGAGATATGGTGCACCCAATTAAGTGTAGCATGCTGCTATTGTGTGACAAATGAGACATCCTTAAAATGTCTGAAGAGTACAAAATAATATTACGTACTAGTTGGCAATCACGAGAGGGATAACTTTTATATAATTCATAGATAAACATAAATACAAAGAAATATCTGCATAACGCATGCTTGTCACTATTTCGTTCCTCCCAAGTATAATGTGTAAAGAATGCCAAAAAAATCATGATATGGTGCAACTAAGTCATGCATAACATGCTGCTATCATGTGATAAGTGAAACATCCTTAAAATGTATAAAAAATATAAAATAATATTGTATACCGATCGGCGATCACAGACTTTGTGAACAACAGTCAAGAAGATCTTATGAGAATTGAATTTTTTCAAATAGAAGATATAAAACATATATTGGACACTTTATAGAAGTATTTCGCAATTGATTTATTTAAGAATAAGTTTGAATTTGAAATTCATTGTAATTATTTCATCTTCCTTTTTACAATAGAAAAAAAAATAGAAAGAAAAAAAGAATAAAATTTGTTTTTCATCTTTGGCACGATCCGTATTTTTTCGGAATGGATCATAATAAAATAAAATTAATGTCTCTAAGGAATAATCACTTCAAAGTCAATCTTCTCTATATACCTATATCATCGTACTTAACAGTTGAATCAATTTGGAAGGCTATTCGCAACAAGCATAAATACAAAAAGATATATGTGCGACACGTGCTTATTACTATTTCATTTCTTCAAGGTATAATGGATAAAGAATAAAGAAAACATACATAGCAAAAAAGAAGCCAAAAAAGGATAATAAGAACAATCCAATGTTGAGATGAAAATATTTTTTTGTTATTTTATTAATAAAAGTAAGGTTAGTACTCATTCCTCAAAAGTAAAATGGAGTAAAAATGGTGCTATATTTAGATTACTCCAAGTTGTAGCCCATGCATACTATAATTTGACTTCTTAAGTGGCATGACTTTGGAACTCAGGCAGTAGAGTCAAGGATAATCGATGCGCGCGTGCGCACTAGGTGTGATACCATGCACAGACTCGTTCCCAACGGTGCACCGGCCATAAAGTACGCACACGACCACCGTCACCTCTGGACGTACCGGTTCATGCGCCTGAGGCGGTGGTCCCCGCGGTGTGTGCCAGGCGAGTCTCATGCGCAGTGCGGCCGGTGGGTCCCTCTCCAACACGCGTGCTGGACGACAGTATGGCGGCTGAAGGCCCCTCGGTCCCTTGACCATGGTGTCTCCCCCTCGGGTAGGGCTGTCAAACGGGCCGAGCTGCTCGGGCTCGGCTCGGGCCCGGCTCGGTAAAAGCCCGGCTCGAGCTCGACTCGTTAGTCAAACGAGCCCGAGCCCGAGCCCAAAATGAGGCCCGTTTAAATCTGAGCCCGAGCCCGAGCTCGAGCCCGAGCAGCTCGCGAGCCCAAACGAGCCCAAAAGAGAGCTCCAAAATCGAATTGGATTGGTTTGGGTTGGGACTTAGCCCGTTAATCCAAACCCAATCCGTTAATCCTTCCCTCCCACCTGACTGGCTGACCACCTCCTCTTTTTTTTTTCTTTTTTTCTTCTCCTTTCTTCTGGGTTTCTCCAGAAGCTTCCGGTGCCCTCCCCTCCCCTCTTCCGGGTATCCCTCCCCCTCCTCCCCTCCGGGTGTCCCTCCCCTCCCCTCTCGCCTTTCTCCTCCGCCGCCGATGACTCGCTGCCTCCCTCCGCCGCCGATGCCGAGCTCGGTTCCGTTTCTCCCCTCTCTCTTTTCCCCTCTTTGCCGACTCCTCCACCGGCGATCGTCGCTTTCGCGAGCTCTCCAGATCCGAGCTCCCTCCGCCGCCCTTCGTTCGTCTCAGAAGAAGAAGGCACCGGTCGTTAGGGCTGTTAACGACCGCGAGCTCTCCAGATCCGAGCTCCCTCCGCCGCCCTTCGTTCGTCTCAGAAGAAGGCACCGGCCGACGAGGTGCGTCTTCTCTTTTTTTATTTCTTTCTTCTGAGTCGCCTTCGTTCGTCTCTCCCTCTCCCTCTCTCCAGATCCGAGCTCCCTCCGCCGCCCTTCGTTCGTCTCAGAAGAAGGCACCGGTCGTTAGGGCTGTTAACGACCGCGAGCTCTCCAGATCCGAGCTCCCTCCGCCGCCCTTCGTTCGTCTCAGAAGAAGAAGGTGAGTCATTCTTCTCCTTTTTTTTAATTTCTTTCTATCCTTCTTCTCTTCTTCTTCTCTTTCCTTCCTTCATTCATCTCCGACGAACCGCCGGAACTGAGCTCGGCTGGCGGCTGCTCGTTCTTCTCTCCGACGGTCGACGGAGACAGGGACGGGGATGGCCGGATGGGGCTGGGGATGGGGCGGGCTCGGGCTCGCCGCTCGGGCTCGGGCTCGGGCTCGGGCAAACGAGCTTCACGAGCCCGAGCCCGAGCTATGCCGCCCGAGCCCGAGCCCGAGCCCAATCCTGGGCTCGGTACCGAGCCCGAGCCCGAGCCCGAGCCGGGAAGTTGGTGAAACGAGCCGAGCCTGCGGAGGCTCGGGCTCGGCTCGGCTCGTTAACAGCCCTACCCTCGGGTTCGGGTTGCATCTTTGGCACGATAGACTGATCGGTTTGGCAACTTCAACCTCTTGATCGCATGGTTGTCAAAGCACTCTAATCTTTCCTTTTTTTTGGTTTGTATAGATCTCGATACGATTATTATGTGATCCAACGGTTGATATCACAAAAAAAATCAAAAGTTTTTTGTTTTTCTTTTTTTTTTTAAGCGAAAGAGCCATACAATATAATTCTAAAATGAACACATCCAATAAAATCAAAAAAAAAAAATTGAAAAAAAGAAATGGTATGATGGTTCACCCAAAGAGCTCCATTCGTATGCTCTGCCATATAGAAGATGACCCAGTCCATAGCATTTTTGTTTTCTGATATTTACGAATGGTTTGAAAAGAGGCGTGCAGTTCCCAACCATACTTTAAAAATCCTGCAATAATACGGCTCCATCCACCATCGATACCTATCTCATGATCCATCTAATCACCATCGCAGAATCATCCTCAAGTAAGATGAAATCTGTTGTAAGTGTGAGGTTCACGCAATTGATGTCTTTTCAAGCTGCCCTTAGCTCGGTTCGAAAAACCGAAATATCAAAAATATGACCACCCTCCGAGCATACTTGGGGCTGGAGGCAAATGACCAAGCTAGGGTTTAGGATAGTCCAGAGATTACGCATGGGGTTTAGGAGGGGCCAAAGCAAAATAGGTATATCAACTCCACTGGATGGACACTTCGCAATCTACGGCCTTCCAATTTTAAGACTAGGTCCGGTTTTGTTGTTGGGTCAGCAGTAGGGTTCAGCAAGGTTTAGAACTAACACAAGAAAACCATGAAAATGAAGCATAAGCATGAGCCAAGTAGGGCCTTTACCTTGACAACAACGTGTTAACCATTCATGTTTGCAACAAAATGCTCATGTCCTTATACCCATTTAATTAGCACCCTTTCTTTCTTTCATTCCTGTTTTGCTGTTGTCATAGAGATCTACAGCCATGGGTGATAGAGTCAGAGCATTGTCTTTCATAGGATGATGTGCAAGGTGTTGAATATGGTTTACTTATTGTTTCAATGTGAATTTTTATATCTCGTTGTAAATTTTAATATCAGCATGCTAATAAAATTTTGTTTATAGTAATTTCTTCTGAAGAACGTTCCCAGAAAGACATGAATTTGGATGCTTGAACATATTATGCATGGATAACTTGCCATAAATTTCTCAATAGAGTATATTATCCCCCAAGATCAAGATTCTATATATATTCCAGTTGGCTCACCGATCGCTTGGGACTATGCCTATCTGTTTCCTTTTTTAAGTGGAATTTTTATCTAGTAACAAGTTGTCACATAGATAAATAATTCCTGCAACCAAACATGTCCTTGAAGTTACTAAGCTAATAAGAAGATTGAAAAAAACTGCCTCTCTCGGCAGCCATCATGTAAGCATTAGCAAGTGGAGTAGTCAGAGTTATTTACTGATCAAACAAACAAGATTTTCTTATTGAAGCATCTCCTCATTGAAGGCTTTGATTATTTTATATATTAGAATACGGGTTAATTAAGATTTGGTATGCCATGTTCAGAAAGGAGCTTCTAATTCATGGTATGAAGTTAGGGTACCACATCCGCTGATTGAGGCTCGGCTAGGTAATTTGGTACTGATCTCATGAAAGAGACTCTTCGATGTGTTTTTTCTCAATCTAATAATAGCAAAAACTATTAGACTTGATGCTAGGCAAGACGAAGAAAAAGATAAAATCTATGATAGAGCATTAGGGAAATGTCTTAGACAATCCACTAATCATTATTTAGTAGGTTGAATACTGAATGTACGCATATGAGGTTATAGGATGGCTAGATGGATTACAGAACTCATTTGCACCATCTTCTTAATTTTTTTTCTCTTTTCTTGATTGATAATTAAATGCACACCACTCTTGGACAATCACAAACCTGCCTCTAAGATTAGTAGCAGTCAACTTGGTCATTAGCATCGAAACCAATAGACGGTTAGCTACTTTTACGACGACCATGCCTCTATAATGGTATCCAACAGAGTTTCGAGTTTAACTAAGTCATCAAAAGTAATTTTAAGTATTTGAAGAGATAGATGAGAGTTCTAAAGTCAATAACCCCAAGGATTGCCAAATATTTGTAATATGCAGCATATCCTCCTCCTAATTTGGTTGATCAAAAGCACCATCTCCATATAGTTGGACCAAAAAATTATAGAGCATGAATCCTCAACGGTGCACAGGTCACATCGTAGATGGCCGTCCATCTCTTGATAGCAGCCATCAAGGGCTGCATAGCAATCTATGGTTAGTCCATGAGCATATATCATATCATACATGGCATGCATTATGTAACGGCACACCATAGAGGATCATGGTTGAAAATAGCATTGCATGGGTACAATGGCTCATACTTATACCTTTGCTGATGTCCAGCCCACAAACCATTTATTCCAAGATATTTCCACTGCGGTGCCTGGTGCTTGGCGTGCGGCAACCAGGACAAGCCTGGGCCAAGCCTCACCCCACTTTTTGATCGGCTTCACTCGTCAGATGAAAGCCTTGGTACTCATGGAAAAGCTGGAAGCAGGCACAGCTTTGTAGATACATCTCTTCAACTCCATTGTGGAAGACTCACACAGTGACATCTCGCCATTGGATCACCACCTAGTCCATCTGATAGCTTAGATCGGATCGATCAACTAGATTCTATGTATATCTGGGTCTCCAGAGTGGTCACCAAAAGGTTGATCAGGGGATCAGACAACACCAGTCAGTTCAACACATGATTGAGAGCCCTACGGACAGGGTGACCGTATTCCCACTAGAGGCTATAGATGCATCCTCGCTTTTACCTTTTCTTCTTTTTTTATTTTTTCACTGTCTTTGGCTGGTGACAGTAGTAAAAATCATTGCCCTTTCTGCCTCCATGAAGGTAAACATGGCAGGGAATGATAAAATTCCGACCCACCGGTTAAAAGCCAAGGCTAAAGGTGACTGTGAAGATAGAAGAAAAGGCTAAAAAAAATTTGAAGTTATGATGAGAGGCCAGCAGCCTTTCCGTATATTTCAGCAGATAAGGCTTTGTTCATGAGTGCTTGCACCCTGTAGCAGCTCAAGCAATTGCTACGAGGCTTTTGGTGGATATCATTTTTGTTTGCAAAATGGTAATAGAAAATGCATACTAGCACATATTCTTAAAGAACATAAAGATACTTTCATTATATTAAAGAACATGTCAATATATCATTGTTCATGTCATATGAATCAAACAAAAATAAATTTTTTAAAAAAATATTTCAACTTCAGCAACCACATAGGTCCAGCTTTTATCTACTAAGATAAGAAGAATTAAGTTATGGTTACACATATATATTTCATCTTTAACAGGCAAGTAGGTGTGTTTATTTTCTGGTCGTTCTTCATCAACAGTAGATTAATGAATGGTGCTTAAGCTTAACTGTACCCAATTAGCAAGAGCAAGAAGAGAGAACTCGACTAATAGAACACTCCAATTTCTCTCTTTTATATAGACTCCACCCATATGGGATAAAGAGTAGATACATGACATACGTAAAGCTTTTTGGATTTGGATATGAACTTCCTCCACTAGAGCCTGCGCGTGGGCTGAATTCCCGTTTCCGTTCGCTGTCTCCCTCTCATGAAGATCTCCCCCAGCATTATCTCGCTCTCCTCATTATGCTCGCAATCATTATTCTTGGTTGCCTCACGCGCATGCCTTTCCCTCCCCACCTTCTCCCATCTCCCCCTCCCATTCTATAAATCCTCCCTTCCTCCCTCCCCATTCCCCTGCTCCCACGTATCTCACCTTCTCCTCTCTACAGTCTTACCACTATTCCCGCTATTCGCATTTTATTCCAACTATATTCCCACTATTCCTACTCTATTCCTACCACTTTCTAACTAGCTCAGCATGGCTGTCTCCGGCTTCGAGGGCTTTGAGAAGCGCCTAGAGCTTCACTTCTCTGGCGACAACCCCCTCGGCCTCCGATACCTAGCGATCGACGATCTCCAGCAAGTGCTCGACGCCGTGCAGTGCAGCATCGTCTCCGCCGCCGGTAACCATTCTTTCGATGCCTACGTGCTATCTGAGTCCAGCCTCTTCCTCTACCCGGACAAGATCATCCTCAAGACCTGCGGCACAACCCAGCTCCTCCGCTCCATCCCCTCCCTCCTTCACCATGCCGCCGACCTCGGCCTCCGCCTCCGCTCCTGCCGCTACTCCCGCGGCAGCTTCATCTTCCCCGCCGCCCAGCCTTCCCCCCACACCAGCTTCTCCGACGAGGTCCGCTTCCTCGACGCCCACCTCCCCGCCGCCCTTCGCTTCAGAAAAGCCTCGGTGATGCCTTCCGCCACTTCGCCGCATTCTTGGCACGTCTACTCCGCTGCCGACGACGAGTTTTCGGTGCTGCCACCGAGTGGTTCTACGATAGAAGTGTGCATGACGGAATTGGACCGCTCGCTGGCACGGCGCTTTTATCGGCGGAAGGGCGACGACCGCTCGGGCGACGAAGCGGGGGCGGAGATGACTGAGTTGACTGGGATCGGCGGCATCAACCCGCTGGCGCTCGTCTGCGGCTTCGCCTTCGACCCATGCGGTTACTCGATGAATGGCCTTGACTGCGATCGCTACTCGACCATCCATGTCACGCCGGAGGACGGCCACAGCTACGCCAGCTTCGAATGTGTCGGTGGAGGGGAGATGATGGATTGTTTAAGGAAGGTGGTGCACGTTTTCCGGCCAGGTGTGGTGTCGGTGTCGGTCTGCACGGCCGGCGGCGGCGACGAGGGCCCAGTGTGGTCGGCGGTGGCGAATGCGTTGGAACCGCTCGGGCTGAGCTGCAGGCACCGGACGGCCGAGGATTTTCCGGGGGCCGGGACAGTCACGTACCAGACGTTTACGGCTGGCCGGAAGTAATCGGGGAAGCGGTCAAACACATGGTTATTGAGAAAATGTTGCTGTTTGCTAGCCCTAGAGGAAACAAAAGGGAGAGGAGCGAACGGGGAGAGTGCTTGCTCCTGGTTCGTTGGAAGAATTTTTGTTCCTTAAAATATTTTTTTGGAAAGCTGATATTTAAATATATGGCGTCTAAAAAAATAGATTTTGAATGTTTGGTTGACGATAAAAAAGTTGCACGTCCTAAGATAGCTTATATTTGGTTGAGCATCTATTTTTTTTTTTATAAGTTGTGTAAAACATATGTTATACTTTTAATTAAGAAAAAAATTTATTCTATTTTATCTAAAAGCCTAAAGAAATTTTTGAAAAAAATTATTTCAATTTTTAGTTGATAAAAATTATTTTTTTATTCTATATCAATTTTTTTTACGAAACATAAAAATCTTATTTTTCTAAAAAAACTACTTTCTAAACTTTCTTCTTTGAAAACTCTAACTAAAGACAAGGTATTTCTCTATTCTTGTTACCCTACTTTCTTTCTCCTCTTTCTACAAACCAAATAAATCTTTAGACAGTTGATTTTTTTTTTTTTTTCGTGAGAACCAAATAAATTCTTAGGAAGTTAGAGTTTTTTGTTTTTTTGGAGGGAGGTTTTTGAGGAGGGTTGAATGGATGATGGATGCTTGGGATATGTACTGTGTAGGGAAAGGAAGTAGATCGATCGATTCGAGGCTTTAGTACTGCTGAGGGGATTGCCCTCCACCTTTCCTATCTCTTTTTGTTGTGTCTAAGATGAGAAAGTACACCTTTTCTGTTCACTTAAAAGCTTTTGCCATTCTGTTCTTAGGACCAGGGATTGCTCTCCTTTTACTATTTCTTCCTTGGATTCTTTTCACCTTTCAAAAACATCACTAATTTTGAGAACGCAAAACCACCATTATCGATGCCCATGTCTCTCCCTGATGCCCCATTGTAATAATAGCAGTGATTATAAGCCAATGGCTGCGTTATTAGTGTGATCTGGCAACAAATTAATGGCGATCACTGTCAGCAAAAGTGTTCTTGTTTTGAGTCTTGTTGATGGGCCACATGATTGACATCATGTGCATTTTTCTGCGAAAGAAATGAGATCAATTCGCGGCACAGTTGTTGAGAGAATCTTAGGTGGCTGCAATAAGTGGGTGCTTACTCTTATCATCCTGCTTCAGGATTTTTTTTTTTTCTTCCTTTTTCTGAAGCAGATGATTCTTATATAAATACAACAAAAACCTGCCGGATTCATACTTTAGCAAGTATATTCTCGGCTGCAACCAACATATGCCGGATCAAAGACCACAAAAAAAATAATCAAAAAATAACAATTTTTAGAGTGCTCTCGGCAACACCTTCTCTTTCACTCGTAGGGTCATCCCAGAATGGTCAATCACAAACAAGACTATATCCAATTTGCAACTCCATTGGCCTCTTTATATACATGCTTGGTCTGAAAGACAATATCTGCACTCATCGTGGCTTAAATATTCCGAAGCAAAGGATGACATCCATCTGCACCACTGGTACCTCCTGGATCCAGCCAATTACCGTGGCCGAGTCACTCTTAAATATGAATGCGTTGGCCTGCAGAGCAAGCCAGACTTGATACATACTAGCCCAAGCCATCTTGCTTCGATTTAAATCACCCCAAAACGTGGTGCTCCTACCCTAATCGATACGCACTGCTTGGTTCCAAATATTGGACAAAATGTGCCTGACCATCCTCTTGCACCATTTAATCAAGCAATGCTAAATTATAATCTAAATGCTCTAAATTAAGCAATTCCTGAGATAAATTGCTAGATTGTAGATTTATATAGTTTAATTCTTTGAAGCAGTTTATGTGCTTCTTGTAATGAATATTAATTCATTATAATGTTTTGTGGCCCAACCCTTCCATTGATAACAAGGAACTCTGTTATCAACTGTCATGAGGCCAATGGTGCTTTATATGCTAGAATCAAATTGCCAGTCCCCCTTTTTTTTTTTTTTGCTAAAAAAAAAGAGTAGGGGAGAGGAAGGGACCAGCCCACCCCCGCGTAGCAGCCCCCACTGGGCCTCCGCCCCGCTAGGAGAATGTTCGATGCGGGTAGACTCCGTTTTACTCATACTCTCCCCACCCGAAGGTGAGTATATCACACCTGGCACCACCTAGGTATAGATGGAAGAAAAACATAACCGCCAGCAAGCCGCTCGAGCGTAGGGCATCCGGTTCCCGAATTTAATCGACGCCCGCGCGTTTCGAATCCTCGCAACTTGGGCGGAATTATGCCAGTCCCCTTATGCACATGGCATAAAACTTTTTTTTTTTTTACTCGAAAATGCTTTGGAGCCCAAATCTAGCACCAAGAAAAGCTTCAATGCTCCATGTCTCATGAAAAATGGTGCTTGCACTAAGACCTGCCCTGTGTATTGCCGACATCCTTAATGGTAGCAATCAAACTTTGTCACGGGGTACTTCAGTTACAAAATGCTTATTCTTGGACCCATATCATTACTTACCATGGTAGGAGGTTGCCCCATAGCATTACCCATAATGCCACCTTTGATTAGTCTTTTTTTATCAATAAAACACAACAGTCTCAAGAATGAAAAGGTAGGCTTAAATTAACTTGCATCAGCATTATTACAGCAACACATCATCTGCATTGCATCAGCCAATCATCTGCCTCGGTTACCTCATATGTATATATGCATGCCATGTGATGGTGGCAATAGAATGCATCCTAACCTATATATTATACCACCACATCATGGTATAAGAAAGGTGGGTCCAAGAGAATCATCCCCTCATTCGCTCCACTTTATTTTATGGTGCCTTGGCATTGCAAGACTATTGACTGCCCTAATTAATACTTAATGACACTAAAGTATCTCAATTAAATTTATACATCTAATACATGTACATATTATAAATTGATCTATATCTATATAAAACTATATCTGTATACAACTTTATATTATAAAGTTTATATGATCATACTATTTAGCCCTGATAAAAATATACGATACTATCTAGTGCGGTAGAAAGAATTGTATATAGCCCAAAAGGCATGCAGGTTACCCGATCTAGTATAGACAGATTTTCAGGCCTTTTTCTCTAGGGAAAGGCATCATCATGTGGGGCTTAAACAGAGTGCTCAAGGCCAACCCAGAAGATGATTAAAAAGATAGAGGAGAGAGTGCTTTAATTTGGGACCATTGAGCATTGCATATGTGTTATGGGAGGCATGTATTGATGGATGCATGGTCAAAGATGTGCACCTCAAATAACATGCATGGTAGCCCATATGCCATTCACTTTCATGCAAAGATTATGGTGCGCATGTCTTCATACTCTGGCCAGCTTATGTGGAAAGAAAATTTCTATCTTCCCTATTAACCAAGAAAATCGGGGATCTCTGTTTATCTCAAAGTCTATGGCCTGTCAAGATAACTGATATAACGAGTTTTAAGAACCATGACCAACATCTAAATCTAGATTCAGCCTGTGTTGGAAAATTTTCTAAATTATATATATATATATATATATATATATATATATATATATATATATATATATATGTTTGTTTGTTTTGGATGTTGTTTTTCTGAAAAGATGTGACTCTAGAAAGAAAGTTGAGGGTGAAAAGAGATGACTCTTTGAACAGGCACAAATGGTGGTTGTATGAAAAGAGGTGATTCTTCAGGCTAAAAGGAGGTGACTCTACAGTCTGGAAAGTTTTAACTATTCAAACAAATATTGTGACCGAAGAGACATCAAAAACACTATAAAAAGACAACTCTACTGTAGAAAAATTATAGACAACACTTTTATTTTTTTCTTCTCAAATTTTGCCTCTTTTAGTATTGCCATTATAGCCCAATTCTTAGGTGTTTTCTGGTTTGATATCCGTAGTGCAAAATGCTATCAAACAAACAAATTTTTCTGAGCTCCATTGTATTCTGCAGATAAATTGTGGCTGATCCCTTTTGCACACAAGTGGTGGGGGCAAATATTGTCTTAAGGAAAACAACATAATAACATGCCTTGAAGTATTTTTCTTTCTTACTTTTTCATTCTCTAGTTCCTACAGTCTGCACATATATCAAGTGAATTGGGCTTTGGGCAAAAAATTTCAGCTTGGGCTAAATCTTCTAAAATTACCCTATATGTGGGTCCAAATAAGGTTAAGAGTATGAGTTTTGTGGATACATATTTCGCTATAAAAAGTATGGGTGAGAGAGGATCAGATATATTCGTTCGGATTTTTTTTTAATATTCGAAACTATTTAGATAGGGATAAAAATTTGAACATCCGACTAATATCTGTATCTGTATCTATATTCGTCAAAGAAAAATAAATATGGATATGAATAGACAACTATCTAATTCGTATCTGAATATTTTATTGCATTTGTAACTCTATTTAATTTTATATAGCACTCATAAACTTTTTAAAAAAGTAAATTATTATATTAACATGCAATTAACTTGATTTATCCCCAACTTAGTAATATCTTTGATTTTGTGGCCATAAATTTAATTATCTAATATATATATATATATATATATATATATGGCATTCAATTTATATCCATATTTATTTAAAATAAAAGTCAATATAAATTTTTATATTTAATATTTATATTTATATTTGTCAAATAAAATAAATATAAGTGTAAATATGCAAATATCCGATTCGATTTGGGCCATCAAATATTTAGATGCGGCCCAGTCTGAAATAAGGTGTCAAACGAAAGGAATCGCTCGGGCCTGGATCGGGCTCGGCCTGGAATTATGGCTCTCTACCGGAGTTCACTCGGCCTCCAGCTCTCCCACGAACACACAATCTCTACCTTTCTCCTCTTCTCGCCGGCCCCAGCTGCTGCCGAGTCTCCGGTCAGTCCGCCGGCTTCCGCTACCTCGACAACGTCCCCCACCATCACGGTATTCGGTGACCCTCTCTTTCATATTTTTTTGATTCTTCGACCCTCGCCTTCTGCTCTCTAATCCCCTAATTTTTACAAGGTTTCCACCGCAATCTGAGCTCACCGCCACCAGCGACCACCACTACCTCCCTGAGACCATCGGATTCCAGGTCGGCTTTGGTTTCCCTGGACATCATGCTTTTCTTTTCAGAAATTAGTAGCAAGGATTGGTAATTTTGATCGCAAATTGCTTCTAGCTTTAGAATTCTCGTTTTGGATTAGTTCGCTTAATGCAAAGACTCTTCTTTCTGTTGCTGAATGGTTGAAAAGCTTCTTTGCATGTGGTTTCTTCTTCTTCTTCTGCTACGATGGTAGAATTATATCAAACCATTCGTAAAATACTAGTTTATGTTTGCTGTGAGGAAACAAGGACTGGAGGTTGACAATTAATTACGTTCCCGTTCCTCTTGCAGTCTTGCAGAGTCGCGTAAAACCCGCATTCCAGAAACCATCAGGCAAAATGAGCGGTCCTGCGCATGCCAACTACGTTCTTCCCTTCTTCTTCCTCTTCTCTGCCATGGGAGCAGCCGATGTCTCCTCTCAATGTTCTGATAACAAAGGTCCCTCAGGTCTCTCTGTTTAGTCGCTATCTTTTTGCTAATTTTCTTGCACACCATTGCTGGTGCTCCTCCCATATAGTCTCATAGTCGCCCACTTTCTTCTGCAGTAATTCTGAGTTTTATGGAGATTGAGGCCAGTCAAACTTGTGTTTCTGTTACATTCCTGACGATCTTGTTCAATTCATTTTCTGTATTCAATGTATGTGAAATGGAGAGACTTCTGAAGTTGGATATTGGAAGCGTAGGGCAAAATCATCTTTCCGGAAGCTTCTTGACTTCAAATTGATGACTAGCATCATAAATTGGCTTGAAATTGAAATATTCTCCGTTAATGTTAACCTTTTATGGACGTTGAGAATCAATGGAATTATTTCTTATCACGCCATTACCAAAAGAAAGAGATCTTAGTTCTAATAGAGTCGATTGATTAAGCCTCATTAGAAAGGATTACATTTGCATTTAGGCATGTATCTGATAATTTATGTGAGTTTTTATGTGCATAGGCATGCCCCTTGATCAGTAGATAAACAACTGGGCAATCCCTGGTATCTCATGCATAGTTTAGTGGTTAAGATGTAAAAGGAACTTAGGTTGGTGCCAATTATAGCACTAACTTACACAATTTTATGAAAGCACTTTTGAACCTCATCATCTCATCTTTGATATATAGAGTCAAGATTTTCTTTTGATTTTTTTTTAATCTTCTGTAATCAGAGATCCAAATTATTAAAAATAACTGTTTTTCATTATTTTTTGGCTATTGCTTTTGACTAGTACCTCAATTTCCTCGTGGAGTCTAAATTTGCTTTCCTTACATACAACTATGGCTGAACCATATTTTGGATTCTCCAAACCTTAATTCTATTATCTTCTTTTAGTGTTGTATTCACAAAAGATATTGTGCCATTAAATTACATAATGCAAAGAACAAAAGCAAAGAAATCCACTATATCATCAAGGGACTCTTTTATGAAAATTGGGAAAATCTTGTAATAGAGCCAAAAATACAGCCCTACCCATGTTACCTTAACTACTTGAACTATTGAGGCTTTCGTCATATTGCTTGAATATAATTATAAGATTTTAATATGCCCCCATTCGTATACTCCTTCTAATAGTACTTCATTTTATCGAAGCCGATAAAACTCTCTCCTCTTTAGATCTCTGTATAATGCATAGATGAAAAAAGCCATCAGTTTTTGAACTTTACAGCCTAATCCAATTAATCTTTGAATGTTCCTTGCCATTTTATATTCATTCTAGAGTTGAATAAAATTTGATTTTGTTGTCCATTATTATTATTATTTATTTATTTTGTCTTTAATGTGAATTGATCCCTATTTTCCCTATGCTAGGTTCCCCATTGGTCAGAAATATAAGTGATATACCTCAAAGTAACTTCGGGAGAGGAGGTCTGGCACACATAACCATTGCAGGTGCTCTTTCATATGGAATGAAAGAGGTAACTGCGGAGTTCAATAGTCAGCTTCATTATTCATTCTTGTTAAATTTCTCAATGAATTGTTGTTATTAACCTATTTAGTGACGAAACACCTGTTGACTTTTGCTAGTAATCATTTTCTTGTCTTTCTTAAATGTTAAGTTTGGCAAAACATGTTGCAAAGAACTTGCAGTATTCGTCTGATACAATCTTCTAGATGCGCAAGTTGAGATTCAGGAGATTGATTATAGATTAAAGTGTTGCAAACTTCTCGTAGAATTTTCCTTTCAAGATTGTAGCAGATTATTTAATTACATTAGGAAAACTGCAATTATAGGGAAATTTGGAATATTTAAAATGTGAAATAGTAATCTCTTGATCTACCCGTATTGGGTTTTGAACCATCATTTGGACATCATAAGATTTTCTAAAAATAGGATAATCGTAACCATAATGAACTCTCCTTGTCCTCTCTATATTTTTGCTCTATTTGTCCTCCTTCTCTATCTGTTTGTCTATGTAAAGAATTTTGGGGTACAAAGTTAACTAAATGATTTATTTTTATCTACCTTTTTTTTTATGTGATCATGATTCTACTTTAATATAAACCTGTTGTTTCTTCTACTTTAAAATATGAAATATGCAAAATATTTATGTCCATTATACATGATATTTATGTTCTTTCCAGGTTGAGCTATGGCTTCAGACTTTTGCTCCAGGCACACGGACACCAATCCACAGGCACTCCTGTGAAGAGGTATTTGTTGTCTTAAAAGGGAGGGGCACTCTTTTGCTTGGCTCAAGTTCATTTAAAAATCCAGGAAAGCCTCAGGAGCTTGCCATCTATTCAAATAGCACATTCTCTATACCCATGAATGATCCGCATCAGGTATTGCAGTCCATGACCTACAATTGTACTAGTCTGATCAGTTTAAAGTTTAAACTTAATTGCATATAGCATACTCATGTTGATGGACATAAAATATAACTTGAAGTGTTTAATCATATAAAGAGATTGGTTTGTTTCAGTAATTTAGGTGTTAGACTTCTTGGTTAATGAAATTTGATGTAATACTTTCCAGAAAGTTCTTGGAACCGCTTGTTTCCCATAGAATGCTTGACCAGAAATCTAGTGTGGACCCGATGGATACTGATGCAACCATTTCATCTCAATTGCAGCCCATTTGGAACTCATAAAATATGCCCTCCATTCTTTTATTGTATTGGCTTAATGCTTTCTTGGTATGTACCAAGACAATTGAAAAGGTCGATGGTTGCCTGCAAAACTTCATGTGGATGGGGTCTTGGAACAAGATAGGTGAAATTCCAATAAGATTGATCAAATCCATCCGTGAAGGTTGTTTTACTGAACTATCCGGACAATAAAAAAAGATAGAAGCCTTCTTGAGTTGTGAGATTGCATAATAAAGGCATGTACATGCTTTGGTTGAATGATGGTCCCATGATGACTAGATGTTTTCCAATCTTCAGTGGTACTGAAGGGGAAAAGTAATAGATCTATTATTGTTTGGAGAGATTGATTTTTAACCAGATTCATGTCAAAACCAAAAATTCGAGGCTGATGGTTTTATCAGATTTAGGTGATCTTTGTGAAAATGAAATGCTAATCAGATAATAAGAATTGTAAAATGCAACATCCACTTATGGGAATATTAGATATGCATACGATCAAAAGGTGGTAAGTTAAAATATAATGGTAAGCATCCGACAAAACAATGAGTATGCAACATGCAGAATAAACAAATCAGTGCATGGGTCAACGCACACTTAGCAATGATGTTAGGGCTGTTTGGTTCACGACCGGAATCGGAATGGATTGGAATAAGAATCGAAATAGCCATATCCCCTGACATATTTGGTTCGTGATCGGAATCAGAATCAAAATAGGAATGGTTTTTGAATACTAGAGGAGAGTCGGAATTGGATTTGGGGGATTGGGGCATTCCCATTCCTCCATGTAATCGGAATGGGATTGGACTTCCTCCCAACCAAATAGCTAGAATAAGAGTTACTCATTCCCCTTCCCATTCAAAAGTCTAACTCCCCCCAACCAAACATGCTCTTAGATTAATTTCTGCAAGCCTTTTATATTATACCCTTAGAAGCATCTATTAGACGGCTTTAAAGCTTATATTTATGTATTTTACCCAGATAGGGCACTTTAGGTAATTTTATATACTGCATTCAAAAATTGAACGCTACGGGACTTGTCTGGTTTTCTTCATGTGAGAGATTGCGCTCTTATTTCTCCCTTTTACCTTCCCCACTGCCAACACATTTTGCTATACTCTTTGCCTTATGACCAAGGACACAAGGCATGTCAAGTGGTACCCATGTTGCTCTGAATTGATTATCCCAAATAAGTTACATGGCATTGATATGTGCACATAGAACCTGTGTTGGAGTGCATTTGTTTTACTGAATGTTTTTAGTGAAATATTGCAAGTAAAGACCTAAAGGTAATATAGATGAAGGTTGTGAGAAGACAACATGGAAAATCTTGAAATAACATCATAGATGGTCCTAGATATGAATTGTTGGCAAACGAGGATTGATATATCCGATCACAAATTGTAGGGATAAGGCTGGATGGTTATCATTATGGTTATGTTTGTAAGACTTGTACCTGCAAGGTGGTTTCTGGTTCTAGCAACATAGAGGCGCTCCATATTTTATAAATGGTAAAACTGCAAATACATTATCCTTTCTATTTATTTATTTTGTCCAAAAAAGTACTTTAAATGGCTTATCTACACATATTTGACATCATATCTACTCTTTGAGTGCAAGGGATTAAGTTCGTGGATAATGTGTCATGCACTTAGATATTGTCGATACAGCTTAGATTCTACTAGCATGGCCATATGGCTGTTATAATATGGGAGCAAGTTGTGTGTGAATAAGAAACTCTAGAAACTCTAGTTTGTTTTCTATATTTTTCTAGTGAATAAGAAAGCAAAAGCATTTGTCATAGCTAAGAGTTGATTGGGGGCTTATAACATGTTGGAAACTCTAGATGTAAAGAGGTGTCATTACATGAAAAGGTTGGATATAAACTTCTCTTCCATTATCTTGTCTAAGAAAATATTTAAATCAAATGGCCAAAATCTGGACATTGATAATAACGTACTCATATTTAAATTTATACATCATATTTTTGATCACTTTAAGGTGCAACTCTCTTGTTACTAATTTGTAGTGTAAGAATTCTGATAGCTTGTAAAAAAAAGGATCAAATTCATTTTTCTTTTTCATATTTTTCAGAGATATCTGACATTTTAATGGTTGTTCTTGAGTTAAGATATATTATAATGTGCAGGTTTGGAATACAGATGAGAATGAGGATTTGCAGATGCTAGTTGTAATATCACGTCCACCTATCAAAGTGTTAGTACTTGACCTTATATTTTTTATTCTATTGAATAAATATATTGTGCATGACCTTAAAAATCATAATATGATGTTTTACAGACTGCATCATATCTATGAATGTTTCACAGTGGTCATTTATCAGCTTCAGGGAACAAAGGTCAACTTCTGCGGATACTTACATAGATGGAAGGAAGTGGCCTAGATGATCTCATAATTTTTGATAGGGCAAACCAACATCCTTAACATATCAATCCTTCTGTAGTGCCTATAATGGAAACCTGTCATTCTTATTGTTAATGATACATGGCACTAGCAAAATCGAATTCTGCTTTTACCACATATTATGTGAAAGATGGTGTTGACTGTTATTCAGTGGCTAGTTCTATTTTCTTTAGATCTGACATTTTCTACTATATTTTCATTCAAGTGGCAGTCAACACTGATATGCCCGAATTCTTGGTCCTTGCAATTTGAATTTCAGTTTTTCTTTTTGTGCAATAAAATCTTCACTCATGATTGTCTTGATATTTTCTGTAATGTGCCACACAGTAGTGTCAAAGTTAGAAACCCATCAATGCAGAAGATATTTATAGCTGCAATTTTGTTAGAGGGTCATACTGAGCCTAGGCTGGCTTGATGACCACAGCGCCCAGTGTCAAATTGTTTGGGCTTGGCCTGATCAATTTTGGCTTGGGTACTGGCTGGTTTGAAAATTTTAAGCTCAGATCACATGCTAGCCAACTTCAGTGAAACTGGAAGGCTGAATCTGAAACATATTTATTTGTATAAGAATTATTCTTATGTCCATAAATTCAGAGCTCCTTTTCCTCTTTCTACTATCTCTCGTCTTTTCTTCTCCTTTTACTCCTCCCCTTCTCCATGTTTCCTCCTTCCTCATCATCCTTTTCTCAGTTTCCACCAAACATTTTTCTGGCTTCATTGACTTTTGTTGCCCTGTCCTCCCCTGATGACTAGTATTGCTTCAGGCTTCCGCCTTGTCTTGGTCTCTTCGATCTGTTGCCGTCCCACTCCCAACCATGATAAAATGGCCTTTCTGATTGCTATGGGCCCACTCAATGCCCTAGACCTCGTACTGAACTGAACTAGCGAAGAACCATAATTCAGCCGGTATTTTTGGAAAATGCCGTGAACCGCTTCGAACAGACGGTTCGGAATGGAACCGGTTCGCCCTCCTCTTTCCAAAAAGCTTGAATATATGATCTGTCGAACCAAGATGAACCGCCCGGGTTATCCTGTACCGAACCGGTAGCTGACTAGTATGGTCCCAGTGCCGGTTCGGCTAACCTTGATTCAATGGACTCAATTTATATCCTTTCTTTTTTCTAGTTGTGTTAGCTAAATTTTTCTGGTAGTCATCAACCCAATTACCAGAATGGATATGGTTCAGAACTTCAGATACTCATAAACAGATTACCTTATGCAGCTAATTTATGCTTGGCATTAGCTTTGTCATTTTTGTGCTGTGTTAATAAACTAACTACTCATAAACAAATTCTTGAAATGAAGTTTTTTAAAAATATTGGTGGATATGAATAACTATAATGGAATTCTTCACCATGCCTTGTACAATTTATTAAGCAAGAAAGATTTAGTCGCATGCAAACAACAGATCTATTTTTTCCCTTTTCTTTTTGAATAATCTTTCTATGTATGTACAGCAGCAACTTCAAATTATATGCTGTTTCTATAATTTTAAAGAACAGGGCAATCCATAGGCATCACAGATGATGCTCTTTTGCCACTTCAATGTCCTTTTATAATTTTTCTTTTCAAAAGACATTAAAAATGTTGGCAATATAAATTGCAAACTATATGCATGAAAGGAACTTAATATTGAATTTGTAGGGGAAAAAATGATTTTTTTTTTCCTTTTTTAACCCTTTAAGTGTTCTTAATTCTTTTAAATGTTGGTTGTTATTGTGCAGACCAGGATATGCTCAAGTTATGTTGGAACATGATGCACTAGGATCAACTTTTTAATAAATTTTCTTTTGTGCAGGTTCATCTATGATGACTGGAGCATGCCCCATACTGCAGCCAAATTGAAATTTCCTTACTATTGGGATGAGGAATGTTTTTATGAACCTAAGGATGAGCTGTGATGTCCACACATGATGTCCTTTCTTGCAGTCACCTTGGTCTACCTGTTTAGTTCTCGACCTTTCACTTCTGTATGCTGGTGTAATGATTTCAAAAGGTTGATTACATGTGATCAATTTGTGCTTGAAACAAAGGTTGTAACAAAGGCTGAACAAGATTTCAGATTATAAAGTGACCCCTCTATGTCATATTTCTGGTACGTCTCATTATGATCCCAGCTAATGGAATGATTGTCCTCATCGTAACGTTTCTAACTGTCAAATGAACAAAAGGCAATTGTTTTCCAATTAAGCCCATGAATGACTGATCCTCACATGGATGCAGGGTTTTTTTATATATAATTAGTAATTGCAAATGGAATACATGAATGGTGTTTCAAGTGAACCAGTCTTTTCATGCAGAGATCGAGTAATTTCAGTAGCAGCCAGCATAGAAGCATATTATTGTATTGATGTAGTTACTAATTGATCCACCTACTGTTTTCATAGGTATGGGATCAGGCTACTTCGTGGATCATTTGCTGCTGCATCTCTTTTTCTCAATGACAAGACACTGTAATTCCGACCAGGAAACCATTATCATGCTTCTACTTCCATGAATTGAACATTACTGTTTCTGAATCAGCTTTGATCACCAAAATCCATTCCAGGAAATTCAGAAAGCCAGCTTTTACTCGCCCAAATTATGTGTCAGTGATCAGCACTGATGTAGGCTCTGCAGGCCGAGATTTGTTGTTCTTGCCCATCGTATGTAAGCATATAGACAAGGTTAATCCTTAGGAAAGGCACTTCATATAAGCACCTTTATAGTATTCGGATTTCAGAAGCATCATATACAAAGATAATATAGCTAGAGAAGACGGCTGGAGTGAAAATTGTTGAAGTTTTCCATTTTAAATGTTTGCGGTGATTGGATTTTCTACAGTTCCTTCAGATCTCTCACCCTGACAATATTTCTGATCAGGAAGGCAATTCGAGGATACAAGTGGAAAAAAAAGGGATACATGCCAATAGGTATCAATTGGCCAGCAACCAAAATGCATGGTCTCATCAGCATCGAGCCCTTCTTTAACATCATAGAATTTCTATGCTGGACACCTGTCAGTGCAAGCATAAGAATTATGCTGAAAATGAGTCTGATTTTGTTTCATTAGATCAAGTTCCATAAGACATCTTACTCGAGGATCCCATCTGGCTGACAGGGATGGTATCAGTGATGGCGACAGAAGTGAAGGACTAAAGCTAACCTTGTGCTATTGGGTGATCTTGACTCATGAGGTTGAAAAAGGAGAGAAATCATGAAGAACACATGCAGCAGTCAAATGACAAATGCAGCATCTACCATCAAGAAATGAAATCAGCACAATCGTAGAATTGGCTCTGAATTGTTTATTTCCAGAATAGCTGTTGGACATTGCCAATAGACAACACTTGCACCATAATTTTCAGCACACTAACATATTCTGTGTCCAAGAGGATGGTTACATAATATTTTGCTCCAACGCAATTTGTCTGAGAGCATATACCGATACATTTTTTCTAGGAAATAAAGAAAAAAATGTAGTGTTTCTGTCAGAATGAAATGCTGTGTATTATGCATAGATGATAAAGAATTCCTCGTCGTTTCTTTGACATCCTGACAAACTGTCTACTACACTCCACAGGCAATAACCTGCAGCAGCTGACAATTAAAATTCAACGAAGTACATTTCACCACAAAAAGGTTAAAATCTCAGCAATGAGAACTTATGGAACCAGTTCTTTCCATTTTTTAAAAGATCAAGAGCCTTTTCTTATACAGTCAAATTAAAGATTTTCAAAAGCTAACATTTTCCATTTAATAAATTTCAGGAGACATGCTAATCAAATGAAAGTAGGCATGCTGCAAGAAAGGCTGATTTTCATCTGGATTAGTCATATCACTAACTAAAGAAACATAGAACAATAAATCGAAGACAGGAAATAATACAAAAGATTTTCAAAGTTGTTGGCAAAACAATTGGTTTTTTCACGCAGCCTTGTCAAAATTTTAGTGTGGTTTGATCCTTTATCAATGACCGGTAGAGTTGATGATGGCTCCACATCCAGAATAGAACTGAGGGATTATATATTTAATTGTGCTCTGGGTTATCAAGCAGACAAGGGACTAATGTAACTTGGACATTACCATAAGCTTCTAAGTAACACAAGAAAGAATGAAATCACCCAGTGCCCTTACAATTTGTATCAAATGCTAAAGAAAATTTGTAAACAAAAAAAAAAATGATAGTCCCAAGTCAATATCTCAACCAAAATTCTGTCTACTATAAACAGTCTCTTAAACCATGCAGCAGCAACTTGTTTGGTGGTTGGTTACCTTAGTAGAAATGCTTTGTCAAGTTAGATAGATACTATCCAAGACTGCAAACCCAGAAGCAACCCCACCTTCATTTGATGAAGAAACCTTCGTCCGCATCAGGTAACCACATTGATCATTCATGATCACCTTATCTTTGTTTCTATTAATTGAAAGCCAGAGTGTTTAACAGTATGTTCTTCATCATCAAATGGTAAACAACATGGAATTGTAAACAGAGATGCCAAGACCAAGATGTCCATTACCGTAAATAGGCACCATATATCCCAAGTTCTGAAATGGCATGGTCCTGATGACAAATACCTTTCCGGACCAGATAAGCAAGAGAAGCTTTTGGAAAGATCCTTTGCATCAGAATATATGCAGCAGCTTGCTCACTCCCTTCCTGCTGCAGCCTAATCAGTGTTTCCCTTATATTGTCACCATAAATGTTGTTCCCTGGAGGTGAATGATATCATAAACCACAATGTCAGGACAAACGGGGAATGAGAACAGGAAGATGACTGGAACAGATTGCTGAAACTTGAAAAACTAAACCTCCTCCTTCTCGTTGGGGTTTGAGCACAAAGAACTCAGGTCTTTCAATAGCAGACTTCACAGCTTCTGCATTTTCCAAACTCCACAACCCTGCAAAACATTTCCGCAGTTTTGCAATATCATCTTCATTCTCAAGAAACCTGTAAGGCAAGGAGAATAGCAATGAACAAATGCAAAATTATAATTTAAATAGAGATGCTAGCTAAACAGAAACAAATGATCCATCCAATAGTATCAAAAAAAAAAAAACTGTAAAACAGCTTTATATGTTCACCATGAGACAAAAATCTCTAGTCCACTACATTAAGGTTCAGCCAACTATAGTAAAGACACTATAAAAAATTAAGTTCAGAAACCTTAACATAATTTCGCAGCACAACATTCCCCAGTCTGGATGTGAGTTAATTTTGAAAAAGCAATATTCTGAAGCAAACACATAATTATTCTTTAGCTTGCCTTAAACAATATTATGAAAATAAGCAGAGTTATAAAATATTATTTGACATGATAAAATTACAATTATGTAAATCAAAGGCTAGTCATGATATTGATTTTTCTCATAAGAAAAAATTACTGATTCTGAATATATAAGTCTTATTTTTTCCAGAAGACACTCAAATCAGGTCCACTATCTTCTTATCTCACATTTCAGAGCGTTCTTGCATAATAGTGATGAAGGCAGATGCATGTTATGATAAAACCAACATTTGCAGATACCTAAAGTTGATCAATATTAAGGAACACATTCATATAGAGATGTGGTTTTCTTGGTTATCAGTATCAAAAGCTAACAGTGAGCCTGACTAGGCTAACTTGACCTTAACTTTTACAAAGAGATTAAAAATAAGATGTTTCAGATTTTAAGTTCTTAATAGGGTGAAAGAGCTAAGCAAAATAATTACATCTTTCAAAAAATAGCTTCAAAGTCCTTAAGAAAAACAAATGAGAAAGAACAATGGGCACCTCTCATTCTGCTAATAAAAAAACACTACACTGAGAACAGAAGATTAAAAACAAGAGAAAGCGAAGGAACTTGTTCTGTAATGAGATAAAAGTAGATGCATATAGCGTGAAAAAATGGTGCTCTAATAGCAACAATTATGCATTAATAAATTAAAAGTAAAAGTTCCTCTTAGAATTTGATAATTCAAATGTACCACTTTATGCCTTAAAAACACTAAGGGAAAAACATTCTCATAATGTTTAAAGCTCCAAGTAGTTCAGGAATTCTATCATATAAAAGCACAGGAAATATGTAGGAAAAATAGTTAAGCTCCAAAGATAATCTTCATTTGCTTTTGCAAGAAATTTGATGTAAACAAAATGGATGAAACCACCTTTGTCTTAAGCATAAAATTCTATTTGAATACAAAATATTGATATTTATGGGTAGATGAAACAAATGTGAATGTAAAGATGGATTTCTTTCTTTAAAAAAAAAAATCATCAGATTATCAGTGAAATTTTACACTATGTAAACCATCAACTGTGTAATAACAATCACTACAGATTTCTTTTCTTAGATTAAGAATAAACTTTTCATAGTAATAATGACTGCCTTGAAAGTCAATATAAATTTATGTATTGTGCTCAGAAAAAAGTTAACATGTCAGAGAACAAAATAAATATAAATATTCTTTTTCCAGTGCATATAAATCTCAAAATCTCTGCTTCCACTTACGCTTTCATATATGCTAGGCCCTGACATGCCTAATCAAGTCTTAACTAGGACGTGTTCAACTTACTTTTCACTGGAGTTTGATTTATTATTTGCTCACACTTTGAAGTTCATAACACCTATAATGGAGACCGACAAGAACTTGTGCCTTGCCATGATTGGTTCAAACTCCATATTGGATTTGGTTTCAGCCAGGCCTGATGAGTTTCAGTTTTGGCAATTTTCACAATTATGTGGTTGCAAAGTCCATATACATCAGATTTAGCCAAAATTAAAAATCCAAAAAATCAATAAAATATGTAAAAAATAAATAAGGTGTGAAAAGACATTATTTATGGTGCACTGTATTGTTTGAGACCTTTCAATGCACTACTTTGGTAGTTTCACATGACTTAAGGATATAATTAAATTAATATTTGATGACAAATTAGAACATCATAAGTTACATGACTATAAAATATGAACTTGATTAGAAATCATCTCAAAACTTGCAAAATCCAAGTATTATTTATAAATATGCTTCCTGAGATTCAAAAAAATAAGGAAAATATATAAAAATTTGCACAAATTGTCAATATCTACATTTTCATTTTTGCCAAGTAAGGTAGTTTTGCCAAAACTGTGAAACTGGCCATATTTTCTGATTGGTTCCAACTGAAACTGAAACAAATTAGTTTTGGTTTCAAGGAATTAGTTGAAACTTAAGATAATCATAATAAATATTGAGACTGGAGAGACATGATATGATTTATACATCAAGATTATGCAACTTGTCCTAGGCTTTTGGATTCCAGAAAAAGTATCCACAACTTCATGGATGTCGTCTTGTCCCCACCCTGTACCTTCAATTCATTCATGATAACTCTATAGCAAAACAATAACAATCTACTGTCAAGATTGACTTCCTACAAATCACTAACCACCATCAGCGGCCGTACAATACATTGTGCTTCCCCATACATAGACTTGTTCCAACTAGGAGTTGCACCCATCTCAAGAGCTAATGCACAAGTCATGATATTCTTATAATATTAGCCATATAATTATGTTCCCATATAACAAGGTTCTTCTTCCACATGACAAGACATGTTCCACTTTTCCACCAGACAAGTTTCTTTACTCTAACCTTGTTCTGTCAAGTGCAGTAACCTTGCTTACTAACCAAGATAAATAGGAAGAATTACAGTATGTCATTTGCACAAGAATTAGTCACCAAGCTTGATCATTTCTCGCCATAACAGGATTCATGTTGCCTGCTCATTAAGCATAACTTGAAACAGTATCCACTATCCAGTATACAGATTGGTGATCTATTCAGATTGCCTACATGTTGGATCAACAACTTCAGTGAGCATGATTGAGATCTAATGGCATATTAAGTTCATAACAGTACATCAAACCATTTTTCAATAAGGAAATTTTCATACTAGTTCCTAACATGTACTAATCCTCTGAAAAATCCCAAATATGCTAACAATCAAAATAATCCCATACAATGTTACACCCGCCACTGAGACGTACTGCTGTTTGAGCAACTGATACAGGACACACAATATAGCTCAACCCTAATATGAAGGGCAACTAAGAAGGTAGAGAACAAGTTTGAGTTCGCTGAAAGTGCTATAATCACCACAACCAGATTAATTCAATGGATATCTCTCTTTTGATTGGAGGCCAACTCCTAAAATCAGATACAGTGCTATGCTTAAGAAGTGGCACTGTGCACTATCATGCAAGAGTTTCATATTGTTTCGAGAAGCAGAAGCTATCTAAGAAAACCAAATTTCTCTAAACGTTTAGAACAAGGTTTGCCATACCGGGCATACCATATTGTACCGGTATTGAGACGGCGAATCTTGGTTCACGGCATGCTCCAGCTCTACTATGAGTAGAAGAGGGAAGACACTAGGGTATTAGGCAATCCCACACAAGAATTAAAGCTCATCTTCAAAGAAACATTTTTAAATGGCTAAACCCTAGCTGATAACTTATTTATTTATTTATCTTGTTCTCTAGAGTCTATACACCTGTTTTGGTCAATTGTTTACAGCCTTTCCTTCTGTTTTCCTCTATTTGAGAATACAAACTCCTTTTTGTTAAAAAACATAAAAGCTTATGCCATATGAGCAATCAATACAGTATGTACAAAGATTCCGCCAGTTAACCAGTAACAATAAACTCACATGACGCCAAGGACCATTAAATAATATAGCCAACAAGATTTCAATACAAGTAATAATAATGAAGTCACCTTTCAAGCACATTTGGTTTTGCTAGTTCTTGTTGGATCTTCTTGGTCCCAACCAAATGGTAGGATATTGATGGGCACTTAATTGCACTAGATTGTTCCATCAAAAGCCTTGCTCTCCATTCCTGGATATAAGAAACTAAGCATAATCAGAGAAATAAATATATAATTATCTATGAAAAAGTCCAAGAGAATTATTGCTACATATATTCATAACTGCACAGTAAGTCAGTAACCTTCATTAGTTGTGACATCATATACCAAATAGAAGGTTCTAATTAGAAATGACAAAATGATACTTCTTACTGATTCTGAAGGATAATCATTCGGTGAATAGCCAGCCCTAAAATAGACCACAGCAACTGTTTGGCCACCTCTGCATGTACAGACCTCTGATTGTAAACAGTTGAAATTGAAATCCCAAAATTCAGAAGATCATAATGCAAGGGAAATATGCCCTCCATTTCTAACTACCATTAAAGAGAGTTAATTTTGAGAGAAAGTGACATACACAAGGAGAGTTCCATCAGGTAGAACCCGCCCTTCTGCATCTATTTCTGCCAAAGTTTTGCGAACACTGACCACACCATGAGTGTTAGAAAGTTAAGAAAATAACTTCAGCAAACCCACCAAGATTTTACAATGATATGCCAGTTGCTTATTAAAAAGCAATTAAACTATCGAACATTATCCGAAGAGACAAGAAACTAGACTGATGAAGCAGCCTCTGTTTGGTAGAATAAATATGTAAAAATAAAAGGATGGATGATCCAATAACTTTGGTTTAATCAAATAGCACAGGCCCATTAGATTATAAAAGATGGTCTAATTTTTTTTCTGATATCAAAAGGTTGCCTTCATAAAAAGGCTGCTACAGAAAAAAAACTTCAGCCAACAAATGTATAGACTAGTTAAATATCATGTTCTTTGGCCTCAAAAATCACAGGTCTGTGTACAAGAATTGCTGGAAACGGTTCTGCAAGATTCTGATGTCCGGTAATGCTCTCATTTGAGAAAATAAAAATCTAGCAGTACAAGGTGTAAGGATATATCTCCCTCAACAGCGTGCAGAGCCAATGTTGGTCATACATATTATGCTCTTCAGTTTGAACAACAACCATTACTACAGCACTGGACAGCAACAAAATTTTGAAATGGTTAGTGAAGATTCATCAAGTCTTCTCTAAATCTAAACAAAAACTTATGCATACACACTTGACCTGCTATTGTTATACTCATTCCATGCTTTAGCTAATGCCTCTGCATATCGACTAATGGCTGTATTTCCAGGAACTCTTCTTGAATCCAATTCTAGGTCTTTCCCGTAGTGGTTAATTAAATTCCTGCAAGCCAGCAAATTATGATTAATTTTATGTACTTCAGAGATGCAACCACACCATAAAATTCTGCATGCAAATGGAAAATATTATGATATGGTAGAGCTTTACAACCTTGTACAAAGGGAGTTCAAGAAGGGAGTCTCTAGAAATAACAATATTAAGAGAAAAAATTTTGTGAGAAGCACGTTCTGCTATTTCTTCAATTAGATACATTTATCTATAGGTATTTATTTATGCCTTATCTTTATTTTCTATATTATGGTCCTAATAACAATCAAGAAGTTCTGGCATTCATCCTTTAAATATCAAGTTAAGGATAATCTGTCGCTTTTAAATTTACCTCAGAGACCTGACAAATCTATGATGATTGCTCATTTCCACAAACCAGTAGGAAGCTTCAAGCATGCACTTCCCTAAATCTAATTGCTACTAACACTCCTCTCCATGATAGCCAGAAAATTTTACTAAAGGTGGCATACTCACTTTGAAACTTGTCCCTACATCCGCTTCCTAAGTATTTCCTTATTCTAAATTTTTCCAAGAGACTTGCTTCCCCATGCCCACACCTAAATCCACTCCTGCACCTGCTCCCACTTCCAGCAACCAAGCTCCTTCCCATGACACCATTTGTTAGTCTTTGAACCAACAATGAGATCATTGCTCAACTGCCGATTATTGATTGATGAGTTTTCCGTAAATCAGGTTCAAAATCTTAGTTTTGCTCTCAGTTTAAGCTGTTCTGAATGAGTTTCAACTTTGGTAGACAGTTTCCAGTTTTGAATAAAAAAAGGCTAAAACAAAAAAATATTTTTAAAATCTTAAAACTATCAAAAAGGTTGAAGAAAAACAGGAGAAAAGCAAATATATCATATTGGTAACAGCATACAGTTTTGGTATCTTTATGCTGCAACAATCTAAATATTAGAAAAAAAAAATAAACAACTCATGTTTAGTACCATCTTAAAGTGCAAATACATCATGATTTTGCATGGATTCTGGTAATTGCCAGTACAGGGCATACTATTCAGTATGTACTGCCCGCACCAAACCCCAAAAAAGATTTTTTATAATGAAAAAAGAGAGAACAAATATACCATCTAAGAAATTAATTATGCTACTTAACCTGTGAAGCTCGGTTACTAGGCAACTAAGACCAGGAAACGAGGATGAAATGGTATTTAGTTCTATTTGAAATAGTAGGTTAGCTTCGGCATCCAGCATATAATCTGACCGGTGCAATCCCAAACGAATGTCCTGACAAAGTTATTGAAAAGCAATTAATAAAAAGAAACAATAATAAATGAAAAGGAAAAATATAGCCGGTAATATTTCATTCTGTCAAAATATATTCACAAGCTTCTTTTCCTACATTACTGAGTATAAACTAATGAACCGTTATACAACAAACTAAAGATCAAGTTTAAAGAAATACCTCTCTTTTATTTATTTCAAGCATCTTTGAATGGATATCTAAGAGTCCACTAGTAAAGGCATCCACCTCCTTTGTTCTGCAATATCAGTATGACAAAGAATGACTAATTGAAATTGGAGGCACTGTCTAATCCATGCAATAGTCAAAATAGCATACTGAAGGTCACCAGTAATTATACCATGGATTTGCAACCTAGTGCTCCTAACACATCCCACTGATACTGTATCATTTCAACAAACCACTCAGGACACCCACAAGACATTGGTTTTCTCATAAACTGAAATGTCCCAACTGTCCTGGTTGGTACCGGCCGAGACAGATTGGGATGGTTGTGTCCCAACTCTCAACACTTGGGACAACAATGCATCCCAAAACATTTTTTTATATATATATTTTTTCTCTCTATTCTTGTTGTTAATGGTCGTTTTGGTCCATCCCAGTTTGTCCTGACCTTGCTCAATATCTTACCGACATAAGAGCAAAACAAGATAGGTATTGGCACCGAGACTTTAATACTAGAATTATACATTACACTATGGTGATTAACTTCATAAACACTAGAATATGTTCCTAAAACATGAGGTTAACTGCTGAACTCACACAGTCCGATGCCAAACATGATAAACTTCTAAGAACCAAAAAAAGGAAGGCTTAATATCTTACAGAGACCTTACAGTTTATGGCACATGCACAATATCTTAATGCATCATTGTTTAGAGCATAAAGAATATGAAAATCTTCCTAACTAAGCTTTATTTACTTGGCTACAATGGCAAACAAATTCATCAATATCTGGAGATGATGAACAATTTAAATCACCCTTGACATCTCCTCCGGGATCAAGTCAAATTCTCCATGGTCTAGCAACCAGCTAACAAAATAGTTGCCAAAATTCTGGCAATCATCCAACAATCACCACCCAACAAAGAAGCCAGTTAGATGGGCACCAAAAAGAGACAACTAGATAGTACTATCAAATTGTGGAGGCTGAAAACAGGAATGGCGAGTCACTAACAAGAGTCTCCAAATCTCATGCAACGAGCGCAGGAAGATGATTGTATGGCTTCAATAGAGTGTAAATGGACATGTTGGAGATGAGCAATGATATAATAAAGCCAGCAAAAAACTTTTGAATGTCAATAGCCCAGACATAAGTTAAGAGATTTGTTATCATTTTCAATATATGAAATGCGATATACACTGGCAAGGTGTATGTGCACAACATGATACATAGATCTATATATGAACAAGGCAGAGCTATAACAATAACAACTAACAAGCTCTAATGGATGTCTTTGGAACATTATATTCCAAATGCATATGTTACATTGGGTGCATGATGTAATTGATCTGAAACTGTCAGCATCTTTGCCCCTAGAAAAGAGACAGTATAATAACTATTACTAGAATTTAATATTCCAAGTATTATCTCAAGCAAAAAGAAGAACAAATAAGAAAACCTTGAGTAATATGTGTGAAAAAAAAAAACAAATGAGTTACGAAGAAAAATGTATACCATGTCTGGTGTGTTGACCAAACACTGAGTTATTAAAACATGTTAAAGATCACTAAAATAGAAATTACCACCATCTACAACTAAACCAGTATATCATCTAACTCATGAGTTAAATAAAGGTCCGGTCATCATGAGATTAGGAAAAACCTGGATAAAGAATCTTGCAAAAAATTTCCATCCAAGCTCACACGATCTACAAGCTCATTGAAAATCGGAGCTAACTCACATGCTTGCCTCCAGTGACCTTTTGGAAATGGCATGGGCAACAGGGTAAATGGGGCATGAACCAGACCAATGCCAGGATCTGTTCCTGATCTCTGCAAGTTCCATGTTTAATTTAATTTGCGAAGGCCACGCCTTTTGTGGCAAGTGAATATATCTACATTTTAATTCTATTTCCTATATCAGCAAGAGGCATTTGAAGCACGTAAGGCAAAAAAATGATGCACATTTATAATGTTAAAGCAGTCTAAATCTAAAATCTTTGTTTAGAGCATCTACTAGTCAAAAGAATCAACAGAACAAGACTTTTCATTCTATTAAAGAAAATGAGAAGGAACTTTTGCATGTAAATTATTTGATGCCATAGGTAAGATAAAATGAAACTCCAACTTGAAATGCTCTATGCCAAAAGGGGGAAAAAGGTAAACATCTTTAAATCTTTAGAAATCTGTCACAACTGCCATATGATCATCCCCACACTGACATGTTATCACGCCTTTTTCAGTGGAAGGCTCTCACCCTGACAGTTAGATGCAATAAACGGTCATAGTTCATAATTGGGTCATTATAGAGATCATGGAACTAGAAGCATGGAAAATTACAAGCACTTCATGTAGCATATCGTCGCAATTTCAGAAGCTTTATTTCTTTAATTTTAATATGCATATATTTGCTAGCAAATTTATTGAATTTGCAGATGGGAGAAGAAATATCTTTATCAGCCCAGCATCTTCAAAGACAAAACCAAGAGTCATTCTCTACATGGTTCTCTTGTGGAAGACTTCATCACTACATATATCTCCATTGATTCTTTGATATCAAACCAACTCTTCGGGAAAAAAGATTCAACCACATTGAGTAAGGTATCTTCAGCCATAGCATTGTCATTAATGCAACACTTACCACTACACTCGTGCTTGATTCTTCTTTGGAATGTGTTCCCTTATCAAACATTCAAAAACTTATCCGCATGAGATCATACCAATTGCATCGAGTTAGCTTTATAATAGAAGTTAACGATTACACCTATGATCAGAAACCAAAAAAAAAAAAAGAATTCCCTCTAAGCCAGAATGCTACCACATGATTGAGGTTCTAGGCCACATACCTGTTCTTAAGTTGCACATTTTTACAGGTTTATACTAAGTGAAAAGGCATGATTGCTATTACATATAAGCCTCTCCATGTAATCCTTCATGTAGAAATGCACCCTTTTTACATAGAGCCCATAAAGTGGTCAACAAATGTCTACTTAACTCGAATATGACTTGTTTAAGCAACAATTGCAAAAATCTTGAAAACTAACACCAGAAGCTGGTGAGTATACGTTTGCTCATGCCTTTGACCTTTCAGTAATATATTATACAACAAATTCGCATCTATGAGTATAATCATGCTTGTGAGAAACAAATTCAACTATTCACTTGTAAAGCCTAAGAAAACTTCTAAAAACAAATTTTGTTGTAGAAGCTTATGTTTCAAGCTGCCAGTGCTTTCCTAACTAAAAACAATGTCCAATCAGAGCCTCATTTCCAGTGTCAGGTTCCTAAACTCGGATGAATCAGAGATGGGGTTATGCTAGGTGTGTGAGAAGGTAATGCAATTATCCAGAGATTGTATTGTAGGTTTCTACTTGAGAATTTAGTAAGAAAAAGGTCAGCAGAACAACCTAGAGGCTAGAACTGAAAGCTCATGTACTTGGTCCAATAATCTGTTCGAGAAAACTTAGGTTGGGTGAAATAAGCCTTGAAAAACAAGTAGGTATCATTGTCCCAAGCTCCCCGCAATCTTCAAGATTATCACGCATCAAAACAAAGCAGTAGTTTTCAGAAAGTTCTCAAGCAAAACATAACCACTGCATTCTGACATTAGTCCCTTTCTTTTGTTTACACTAACAAAGCCGGCTTTACAAGGAACAAAGAGCTGTCTATAAACAGGTTACCAACACAAGAAGTCGCTGACTTTATCGGCTTGTTTAATTTCAACAGATGTTCAATCCGGCCAGTTCATCTTAGCTTACAATGTTATGCATTTATCGATGGTCTGTCTGTCATAATGAAGTCATAGATGGCCTTGGATCGTTGTTTCCCACTTCTCGTACTGGCAGTATCTTAATGAAAGCCTTCAAAAGAGCCGATATAGATCATCACAAGAACAAGAAAGAAACAAAAGTGCTTTCGGAGACTGGAGTCAAGATACCTGGACGCCTTTGTCCCCGACGACAAGCCCATGGAGAGAGCACCAAACCAGAGCATCATAGACCAGCTTCTCCAGCAAGTCCGCAGGAACGTTCCGAGAGACAGACAGAGGGCCCGGCATGGTCTCATCATAAGCCTCTTCGAGCTCATCGGATCTCCCATGTCTCGGGGGAAGCAAAGAAGAAGAGCGCACGGGAGAAGAAGATGTGTAAAGGTCCATGCTTCTATTAGGTGTTCGAAGGTTGGCGCGAGAGAAAAAGATGCTATTAGGAGCGAAGGCGGGAGGGAGGAATCTGGGCCTTATGGTTGGAGCTCGGAGTAGATGTATTGGAGACAGCGATGGTTTTGGAACGACGGGGCCCGGCGCGGTGGAACAGACGGCGCCGCCCACGCGTATCGCTGCAACCTTTGGCTGCTGGGTTCTTTTCTTTCCCAAATCGGGTTTTTAATGGATTGCTGGGGCCCGCGGCTCAGCAGCCAATGTGGAAGTGCGGAGTCCTTACGTAATATTATTGGATGGAGATGGCATCTCCGCGGGTCAACCTTCCTTTTGTGCTTTGGCTAAGGCGGATGAATCATGCCTAACCGATTCGGATGCACCTAATAAAATTAAAAATAGAATGCCTCGAAGTGTCAAAGGCAACTCCCCATCACCAACCCACAGGGTGCTACTAGAGTGGCTGACTGCATAAGAAACTATCCAATCCGCAGTCCCATTAATTTTACGAAATACATGCTTGGCCTGAAAGGCCCCGCTATCCCTCACTATAACCTAGATGTCTTGCAACAACGAGTGGGCACAATCGTTGCCCCTAGAGCCCCCCGAATCCAACTATTGACAGTGGCCGAGTCCTCCTCCAGAATAATGAAACTAGCTCGTAAGACATGCCGGGCGTAACAAAGACGCGCCCAAGCGGCCAATAGCTCCGCACCCGGAACCGGAGCCGATGTGTCAAAGAGTTGATTGCCCCTGGCAGCTACAACCCTAGCAGACGAGTCTCAAATAACAAAACATGCACCACCCCACGTACCTTCATTCATGACAGACTCGTCAAAATTGACCGGGGATGGGAGCTCCCAAGTGAAAAACACCATACGGAAAACTGCAGAAGGAGAAAGAAAACCTCCAAGTATCCCAAGCTGTCAAGGTCCCTTCAACAGATGTGATGAGACTGAGCTTCGTCGCCTGCACGCAGACACTCTCCACTACCAGTCTCGGCGACATACTGTACTCACCAAAGATTCAAGCGTTCCTAGCTAGCCAAATCTGGTAGGACGTGCAAATCGCTCGAGCCGCCTCCTGGCGTAGTAGCGGGGACTCCGAGCATCGGCGCATGGCATGCAAGAGCAGCGGCTCGACTCTTTTGGAGGAGCAAATCAAGTTGCTATTTGGCTGCAAGATGAGGGGAGAAAATTGGAATCTAAGCTCCCCTTGAGTCGGATTCTTCAAGGTTTTATTGATACTGATTCCAAAAGAAAATTATCATGCCATTTTTATCAAAAAAAAAAAGGTTTATTTTAAATTTTAATTGCTTATGTGTTGAGGAGGTGCCAACTTATTGGGCTTGTAAAGACGGGTGTTGGGATATGGATGAGTTGGCTTTGATCTGACCCTCACCTCGATTTTGGCTGGACTTTCTCTTATTTTAATTTTGACATATATATAAAAAAAAAAGAGACTAGTAAATTTTGTGCCAACTAATTTTCACAGATTTTCTTACAAATGAAGTTTAATCTGTGTCTTTAGCTCGTTGTCCCACTGCTAAATAAAAGATTTAGCAAAGATTTAACAAAGGAACGCGCTCTTAATAAAAGATTTCATTCTTTCTTAGGAAGAATAAAAGATTGGGAGATTTGGAGTCTTTTTTTTTTCCTTTTTCTTTGCCTTTGTAATATGAGGTATCTTGGGAACATCTTAGTCGAGGAAGGTATATATGATACTAGAAAGGACTTTAATTTTCGAACTCCGTATAGGATTCTACCAATATGCATGCATGCATGCTCCAAATTGCTCTTACCAGCAAATGACAAATCTACTCCTTACGCAACGCACTACATAGCCCTATTCGCATGGGGTTATTGTGATAATTTGCTCTATGGCATCAAAGCATATTTTTCATTCATTGATTGGTGCAACGACCGCTTAGTGCTCTGAGAAATCTTAACTTTTAAGTTCCTTGACCAATGAACCGATTTAGGTTGTGATGGAAACATCCTGCTTAGATTTGTTTTCTTCGTTTCAAAAAGGTCGCATAGAACAAAGATTTTTGCTTCAAAAGATTGAAATTTTCGATAGATTGGATGGTAGCTATTGTTGGAAAGTGGACTCGGGGGTGACCGACGGATCGTGAGATGAAGGAGCTCCATCGTGAGATAACGGATGATGATCCGTCGGCGAGCGTCCTCCTCCTTCTCCATCGTGAGATGGCCGACGGATCGTCACCCACCATCTCACGACGGAGCTCCTCCTTCTCAACCGAGCGGTCACCCTTGGGTCCACTTTCCAGCAACAGTGGCCATTCTTCAATATGCAGTCAACTTGATAGTCCCAGGTCAAACCACGTTAAAATAAAGAATATATAACTGCCCACTAATTTTATCACCATGAGTTGGTTGACAAAGACCTCTGAAAGGGGAAGGGTGGCGTAAGGGCTTACGAAGAAGACTGTGAGAAGGATCAAAAGGACTTGTTTTGTCAAGGATGCAGCTCGCTAAAAATGAGCGATATGGTATAAAGATTGCATATTAGTGCAGGAAAAAAGTCGCCACCCAAACAGATTGTCAAGCAGCCTTGACAAGAGATAGCTGAAAGGAAAAAAAAAAAACAGATATCATGCAAGGTATTCTTATTCTAAATGAATGACAATTTTTAAGGGAATTTTGGACAATAAATATTGCCAATTGTATTCACAGAATTGCATGGATGTCAAAATCTGTGAACAAAATCGAGTTCAGTAGGTTTGAGAATTTACTTTTCAAATCAACTTTTATTGTTTTAATTTCCAAGTACTCAAAATCAGACATCCGAGTGAGTGATGACATCACTGTTTTATTATTTTGATAACAAGTTTGGCTATTTGGATTTCCTCATCATATAAGTCAAATAAACAAACAGATTCGAACTCATCAGAAAGGCATCAATGGAGTACATGTGAAATCTGAACTCGGAACAGAGGAACCACATCCACCTCACAAAATGGCCAGATAATTTTTTGTAAAATTCTGTGCCAACAAAACCCAGAAATCTTGCACACTCGTATTTGGATCATGCAGCAGCATGAATGATCTATATCACTTCTAGATGCCTTATATCTCCTCTCATCAATTTCCATAGTGTGAAGGCGCAGAGGAGGTTAACCTTCGCTATTCTGGAACAACCTTAGAGGCTTCAAAGATATAAAAGGATATCCCAAAATCACATGATAGAAATCCACTACAGGTGGAGTTCGATCTAAAGTGTTGCACTTGCTCAGGAATATAGTAACTGCTACAAATGCTTTCATCCTCCATGATGAATGATCAAGCATGTAAATTGCCTTAGAAAATTTGATTGACCATTCTTACATCAATTGAAGTAACTCTAGCTATTGTTTTGCTATTTCTGAAACCTGTCATGCTTTTAAAGATAAGCTACAAATTGAAACATTACATAAGGATAAAATCATAGAGGCATAGATTGCTTCCTAAAGTTCATGCATGAACCAATTCTCTGGTCCTGCACTAAGATCCAACCTGGTACCTCTACCCAGTTCAATATACTTCAAGAAGGGTCACATTTGCCTTGGCTGCATCAGACTGCCTGCAAAGAAACTAGAAAAACTATCAATCCCCTTCTTTTCATTGTATTGTTATTTCTTTTCTCTTCAAGCATCCACTTACTCCAACTTTTCTTCTTCTTTCTTCATTTTACCTACTAATGTTTCATTATTTTTATCATTTATCTAGTCTTAGTGGAATAAATTTCTAATGATTTCCTGAAATTTCGTGTATAACCCTAAAAGTCGTCTTCTTTATCCTTCAAAAGTTCCAACCACAAGTTAACCTAAAACCCTATGTTCACCATGGTCTCCAAACCATAATCCTAATATGATTTGCTTTAGTTCAGATCCTTCTAATCCAAACCAAAGAGAAGCCAAAAAAAGGGAGAAGAAAGAGAAAGTTCTATATTTTCACCCTGTGACCCTTTATAAGATCCAACAAAGGAAATGAGTAGATGGACATGAAAAAGGCTAGCTCAAACATGCACAGAAGTCAGAACTATCCTCCTGAATAAGGGTACATCACTGCAAAAATCTTGGAGAATTATTGCTCTGTGATAACCATGACTTGCAGGACCAATCGTCGGATTCTTACGTCATGGGGAGGAGACCTTGAGCAGCACAAATCAACATTTGAGATAGGCTAAAATGAAGAATGAATTAATCGGTAAGAGGAGACGAGGAATCCGATCAAATGGAGAAAAAAAAATATTATGTGCAGCAATGATCTAACACAACCTACATTTTGTCGATAGAAAAAATTATACAGTCTTACATGCAGCCTTTGGCCTTCCATGCGTTTAGAGCCACCAAAAGAAGTTCTAAAATCTAAAGCAATTTCACTGTGGATGCTGCAAGTTTATTCAATAATTTAAGCACAGAATGACCATAAAATTTGGGATATTCATAAGGGACCAGAGGAACCGCATACGACTTTCTTTATCAAATGGAAATTCTCTAGCTCATGGTACATATTTTCCACAAAAATGCATATTTCCACAATTACAATGATAGTTGCTATAGTTAAAGTTTATGACATAACAATCCAGTTACTTGCTGCAGTCTTTTTTTTTTGCAAGCAATCAGAAGCGAGTTGGAGGCATGATTAGGGCCATTATTTGGCATTCCATCAGTGACAAAAGAAAATAACCAAGTACATAACTCTTTCATAACACACGCATCTGCAATCACACATACTGCAGCAGCTAACAAATCTCACCAAGTTCATAAAATGGAGGTCCTGTTTTGCATTGCAAAGTTCATGATTTCACACACAAGTATATCGGGCTTTTACAAATGTATATAAAGAAAGACTCAACACCAGAGCAATGTCTCTGAAACTATAAAGAAAAATAATACAAAGAAACTGTTGCAAGCAACAGATAACTAATGGACAACTCACTTGTGCTTCATTCATCTACCTCTGCCTTGATTTCTCGGAGTAGATCTTCCTTGTAGTCTTCGAAAGTTTCAGGATATTTTTTCACAGTGCCGTCTTCCACGATCCATATCTCAGATTTCTCTTCATCCTCACACACACGAGATATCAGCCGAGAGTCATGACTCACCAAGACGACCCCACCAGTGAACTGCTCCAGTGCTTCAGCCAAAGCATCAATACTCTGCATATCTAAATGATTTGTGGGCTCGTCTAGCAATAGGATATGAGGCCTAGACATAGATATTGAAGTAAAGACAACACGAGCCTTCTGACCACCAGATAGTTTGGCAATAGGGGTAAGGTGGTTGTGGCTCGGCAGTCCAAACTTGCCAAGCTTCGCACGAACAGCCTCTTGCTTGCTGAAACCTTCCTGGTCCGGATGAAGACGGAGGAGATACTGAACCGGGTTCTCTTCCATTGTCAACAGATCCACAAAGTGCTGGGAATACCTCCCAATCCTCAGCTTCTGGCTCCTACGCACCTCACCCTCGGTGGGCACCAAGTCTCCTGCAAGCAAATTCAACAGTGTCGACTTCCCTGCTCCATTAGGCCCCACGATTGCAACCCTTGTTCCCATGTCGATGCCAACATCAACATTCGAGAGCCTGAAATCCTCCCTGTTGGGATAACTGAAGCTGAGCTCAATGAGCTGCAAGAGGGGAGGTGTCAGCTCGGTAGGCTCAGGAAAGCTGAATTGCACAGTGTAGTCCTTCCACTTCTGGGGGACGTCCCGGGGCTGGTCATCATCATTGCCCCCTCTCCCCTTCCCCTTCCCCTTGCTCTTCGCGGCTTCCTTGGCAGCAACATACTTGGCACGGTCCTTGACCTTGTCCTGCTGCGCCCTGCTTCCACTCCTCTGCGCAGCCCTCCTCTGCTTGTCGTATGTTTCAAACTTCTTATTCACCTCCTTGCGCTTCTGCTCGTACCCGCTCTCAAAGTCATCGAAGTTCCCACGGTAGACATGAAGCTTCATCTCATGAAGGTGGATGATTTCATTGCAGACTGTGTTAAGGAAGTCGCGATCATGAGAGACCACCACAACTGTCTTCTTCCACCGACACAGATACTCCTCGAGCCACAGCACGGCCCTGAGATCAAGGTGGTTGGTCGGCTCATCGAGCAACAACAAGGTCGGCTGCATGAAGAGGGCTCGAGCCAAAGAAATCCTCATCCTCCACCCTCCGCTGAACGATCGGGTGGGGCGAACCTGCATCTCCTTGGTGAACCCCAGCCCTGCCAATATCTTCGAGGCCTGAGCCTCGGCAACATCTGAGCCCAAAAGCTGCAATCTTTCATACAATTCCGCAAGCCTCTCGCCATTCTCGTCATCCTCATCCCCTTCCGGCCTCTCAGATACGGTGGCCACTTCCTTGCGGAGCCTGACGAGCTCTTCATTGGCAGAGACCACGGCCTCAAGGGCGGATCGGTCATCGCCGACCACCTCCTGCTCGACCAGGAGCACGTCAATGTTCCGAGGGACGGGGATCCTCCGCCACGCGAGAAGTTTCAGGAGGGTGGACTTGCCCTTGCCGTTGGGACCGACAAGGCCGTAGCGCTTGCCGTGGGATATCTTCAACGTAGCGTTCTTCAGCAGATCCTTGCCAGCGGCCGACACCGTGAAGTTTTCGATCGATATATCCCGAAGGTTGGCGTCGGCGGCGGCATCCTCGCCGTCGGGATCGAGAGCGGAGGCGCGGGCGCCGACGACCACGTTGAATACGTCTTTGTCTTCCTTGAGGGCCTCCTTCCGGGCGTGCTCGGCATCTGCCGCAGCGATTTGCTCCTTCTTCTCCCGCTTCTTGAGCTCCTTGTTGGACAGTGTGGCAGCGGAGAGCTCGGTGACGGCGGACCGCGTCTTGGCCTTGGGGATCTCGTCGGCGTCGCCGAGATCAGATTCATGGTCGTCATCATCGCTGGTGGGTGGCATATCAAGATCATCCATGTAGGTGTTCGTATTGGGTTTCGACTTGGATTTCTTGGAGGCGGCGGAGGCGGCGGCGGCGGCGGCGGTGGAGGAGGGCTTGGGCTTGTCCATGCTGGCGAGCATGGCGGAGACCGAGAGCCTCTCCTTCTTTCCGGCCGCGGCGGAAGCAGAGGAGCGGTTGTTCAACGCCTGCTTCCTCCCCATGGCGGCGGTCGCGGCGGCGGCGGCAGTCTTCGTTCGGCGGCGACAGGAGAACGGAGAGATAGAGAGAGAAAAAGTAGAAGACGAAAGAAAAAGGAGGTATGAAATCCTGGGGGCCTTGCGATCGATATTATAAGAAAGAAGCGAGAGAGGACGGTTTGACGGTTCGGTCCGACGCCAGCTGGACCCGGTTTGACAGGGATTAGGCTTTATCCAGCCGGGTGAGGTTGCAACTTGGAACAGAGAGTCAAAGACTGACAAGGATTAGGTTTTCTCTTTCCATCGTCAGTCTCTGTTTTTTTTTTTGGTAAAAAATAAATAAATAAATAAATACGATATTTTTAACAATAATTTATTGATGCAAATTAAGTATCAAGAAAACCTACTAGTTTGTTAAAATAATGTCACACCGAATCAAAAGACGTAACAACGGTACATTGAAAAATTAGTAATGATTAATCTTAACAACAAGAACAGTGCAAGAGGGCATTATGAAAGGAGTCGGAGATTTAAGCATCAATTGTAAACTACTGTCATCATAAAACTATAAAAAAGAAAGAGCAAGATCTGCCATACCGGTACTGATTAGCGTATTGATGGCGACCCGTATCGATTCCGTATCGGTCCCATACCGGTTCGGTACCTGTTTCGGATTCCACGCTGATCCACGCCGGTCCGACCTGGAACCGGTCCCGTACCAGTTCTCCAACGATAAGCTACCGGTACCGGATCCACGCTGATCCGATACCGATCCCAGGCTGGACCGGTACGTATCGGTCAGTACGGCAGACCATGAGAAAGAGTATGAGATAGAGCCTAGGAAAAATCCTGCTACAGCACAAACTTGGCTGGCTTGGAGAAGAACGGTACGTAGGAGCAAGTTCTGCGGAGAGCAGCAGCGAGATTGGGAGAGTGATTGTTATATTCTCCATCACAGCCATCACGGCGTCCGGTCTTCCCAAACTTGGCCTAATCAGCGAGGGATTGATCTCATTGTGAGCTCCATAATTGATCTCAATTTATCTCACCTAGAATTACCTAATTCTCAGCATTGATCTCCTAAATAGTTACTCCGGTAGTCCAAGAAAAAGCTATGGCTGACAATTGCCAAACTCATCCAAACAATTCGTATACAAATCTATCATACTTGAGATTATACTCGTACATTCGGTAGTAAAATTAACCACGAAGAACAACACTTGAATAGGGGATGAGGATATTTTGCGCATGCCAACGCAGCTTGCATAGGTGCTGGGTTTTTTTTTTTGGCCTGATTCATTAAACATCTAACAATCACCATTGAAACAACCTGCAACACTTGAACAACCTTTTCGCCGAAAGAAAAGAAATGGTGTGAATGTGGGAGCAACATGCATATGATATCTGAATTTTAAATTCCCAACAGAATAACATATTCGAGCATAAAAGCATCCACCAAAGAACAGTTTTATAAAAATTAAAAATAATGAATGGGAAAAGAACTTGTCTGCTTATAAGACAAATACTGAAAGAAAAAAAAATGATAGCTCAACTCAGCTGAAGAAAAATCTCAGCAAAATGATATTAAAGGTTTTAAGTTATTATACATGAGAATGTACCTTCCTAACCACCAATATGGTAATATATGACTGGGTTTAATTTCTCTCTCATTTAGAACAAACTCTAGGCATAAGAATCCACACTTTATTGTTTCGACTAAAACAAATTGATACTTGTTAGGCTACAAATTGCAAACAAATCCCAACCTCAGTGAACAGTGGGCGAGGCAGCAAATGGGCACCTTCCCAAAGTATTCCACAATATATAGTCTCCAGAGGAAGCCTGCTAAAGCCAAACAATTATAATAAGCAATTAGCACAGAATAGCCTAAGAAAGACCCATACACATTTACACCACCAATTTCTTAGCTCCATTTAATGATTCTTAAGCATAACCTTTTGTAACTTCCAACATGTTAAATTGAGGAAAAGACCAGCTCAAGTAAGGTGCTATACTACAACTACATCAAGAACCTTTATGATCAGCAAAAAGCAGCACATCGTGCAAGATTTTTATCACAGCAATAGAGATAGGGGTAGGAAACATATAACTTGATTTTTCTATGCTACATAAACAGTACAAAATATGCAAAGAACTTTGTTCTTAATATTATTGATCTAGAAATTTTTGAACTCCCTTCACAAAGTATAAACATTAAATAAAACAAGCCGCAAACCAACCATGTCCCAAGGGATAAAGATATACTCGAGATTCTGCAATGTGGATTGAAGACCCCATCCCCAACATACTGGCTATGAATTGTCTTTTTAATTTTTTATTTCTTTACAGAGTTACTTAACGGGTAATGCAATATATTATTTATGGCTGCCAGGTTTGCTGCCTTAAAATTGGAAATGCAATCTTAGACAAAAGAAATATTGGAAACTCCATCAACTATATGCAGAACTTAAACCTTTTGTCTGCAACTTAATGGAAAATTTAAGGCGCTCTTTTGATTATTTAAGCTGCCTGGGAATGATGATTGCTTCTTTGAGACTTCTTGAAGGAAAACACTACATAATGAACATGACGGGCTTAAAACAACAAAGTTGTTCCTTAATAACCTAATGGAAGTTGAACCCTGAAAGCCAACTTCAATTAGAACCTCTGATATCAATCTAGCGATGGTTTTTTATGAAGTAGAAAAAAAGTAAAATAACAATCTACCTGCATAAAGAACTCCACAGGTGCTTTAACAGCTGGATAAATGCTTACCTGCAAAGCATGATAATTTCTCAGATGAGAAATGCAAAAGATTGCAAATTCTAGTGCTGCAATCACAGTAAGAGAAGAATAAAATCACAGGGATCATGAACATATATGCATTGCATTCTCCAAGACAAGGTAATAAATCTATGAAGGCAAACTATAACAATCGGAGTATAGTGCCCCTTCCTCTAGATTATTGACAGTACACACACACACACACACACACACACACACACATATATTAAAATATTGAATATCGGAGTTAAAAAACAACATGCAGGCTTGAATAGCTGAAATAAGTAGTAAGATATAATAATTGTGGCCATATCAAAAAGTTACAGAAGATCTGGTACACAAATAACCCTTTCACACAAATCAGTGTACCAATTAGTTGAAGTAAAGTCTAGATACTGTTACAAAGGAAACGTTCTCTTCTAATAATATGACTTGTGAAGGCTACAGTAACACGCTATCAGTACTGACCTCAAAGGAATTGAGTAATGACATAATAACTATAGGATAATGTCACTTTTCAAAGATTTATTTAAAATCAACCTATGGAGCTAAAAGTTCTTGGACATCGAGTTCCAAACCTATGCAGCAGTTTACTAGGCCCGAGGAATGACTCTAATATCATCTTTAAAAAAGAATAAACAGATAATGCAAGGAGCTTGTTCCTTTGGTATAGACATGTTCCGTGAATAATTTTTTGGAGACAAAGCATTGCAGAATTTTATTTTGGAGAGGCAAAATAAATTCCAGAAGTGATAAATAGATGAAATGTTCTGCACTGACAAATGGATCCTGTGGAGTGACTCCCAGCCTGCTGGTGGTTGGCCCAATAAGATGCATAAATTACTGCCTCACGAAGTCAGTAACAGGTTAGAATCATCAGTCAGTAGTCCAGAGAGAGATGCCATAAGACATGCAACTGAAGATTCAGATAAGTATTTGGCAAATGATCAAAAAAAAGAGTTGGTCTTTCCATTTTCCAAATGAATCTGACATTAATTTGTTCCCACACGCCTATCCTTTTCTTGTAAAAATTCTTCTTCAATGAGATCCCAATTGATTTTGTCGAGGCATTAAGTACATTTTTGTTCTAAGTGTCAACGTTGTCCATAGGGAACTACTGAAACATCAGACCATCTGCTTCCTAATAGCCACCTTTATGATGACACACAGTTTGTCTTCTTAAATTTGCTCTTCTCTAAGACAACAAGCATACAGAATTGACTACCACAAACCTTATAATCAATGTCCTGATGAAAAACTAGACTTTTGAAGGGATCATAGCAATTAGGATGACATCATATAAAGAGTTTAGATTTAGCTTAACTTTTCTATTTATGGAATGTAGTATCTGGACGTGATGTTTATGAAAACCAGATGCTTGCTGATGTTGTTGCAGAAAAAGTTACTAGCTATTACAACTTGTTTTCATCCTGATGGGTCCTATGTGCATTCAAGGACAGGATCATGGGAAATGGTCAGCCAAGGATGTTATATGAGAGAGATTCAGGTGGTGCGCCTTTGTGTTTTCTTCGTTTGAGTTGGGAAGAGTACTTGGCCATTTTCTCTTCTCTCTCCTATTCTTGTTGGCTTTGGAAAGCCACCCTTCTTAGGTGTTGCATGCGCCCCCTCCATCCTCATCTTTAGAGATAACCAGAAGGAGAAGCTTGAGAAGTTACAAATCAGGGCCAAAGATGTCATTCAAGGATGGGAATCAGTCAACTGCTTACTCTGATATTCTCAAACTTGTTGGCTTGGAAAAGTCATCAACCAATCTCATTGCAGTATGTGCAACCCTCTTTAAAGGTAGCTAATAGAAAATTTTGTAAAGCTAGAAACTTTCATCAAAAGGGAGAATTAGATCCTAAAAGTGCCTTATTTCCTGTGCTTTGATATGTTACACGAGGGATAAAAGAAATGCAGGGATTTTCAAAGAAAAATGGCTGCACAAATGAATAGATTCAAAAACATACAAGATAAAGTGGCTATTGTCATCAAGTAAAAAGACAATGTGAAGAGAGAGAATCATAATCGTCCCTCACTATGGCTCAATAATGAAGTAAATCTTTTAATTCTGCAAATTGCTCTTCCATGAAATGTGACAGGTACTTTGAAATCTTATTTTGTTCCTTTATGTATGCAGAATGAGTGCGAATGATATCAGAGAGGGAAACCAATATAGACATTTAGCTTAGGATCTTCATCTAGATCATCTAGATGAAATACTCAAAGAGAAGAGCACACCAGGAACAACTAGCGGCTGGCATGCCCACTATGCATAGACTGACCTGCATAGACTGAGAAGGGGAGTTCAATTCAACTTTGGATAAGTCTTGTCTACCATATTTTGGGCTGTGATTTTGTTTTTTCAGTTCTGTTACACTTGGGCAAGCGGGAAAATGTAACAGTCAAAAGGCATAAGAGGTAAAGCCTTATGCTCTCCTTTCAATAAATTTACCCAAGAATTATCTCTGTAATGAGAGATCCGTATAGATTAAGAATTATCTTTGTAATGAGAGATTGGTATAGACATGATATATGGACAAATAACAATCATGGTGATACAAAATGAAGTTCTAGAAAAAGCAAAAATAATTCAAAGCATAAATGTAAAAGCAGTAAATTAAGACAGCCAGATATTTACAAAATCAAAAGAACATAACAAAAAATAGGCACATCAACAGGTTGAGCTAAGCAACACATTCTGGTAGTGCTCTTTTATGGTGTGGGAATAGAACAATTAAGGGAACTCAGTTTCTCAAACTTCTCCTAAATCAGGTGTATCTCAGCTGATATGGAACAAAACTACACAAAGGTCAAATCACACCTTTTCCACTCTAATACCCTAGAATTATGGAACATATGAAAATTGAACATAATTAATACCTAAATATGATTTTAGGGATAATTTAAGAGATAAAAACCACAATCTGCATCATGAAAACGGTTTTCAAATGAACATATGTTAACCCTTTAAAAGAAAATTCATGGCATCTCAAATATGATATAAGCTTAGAATTAATTTGTCAAAGACTTACAGATTTTGGGTCGATTGACATTCCTGACAGTGAGCCACCAAAAATTTTAAAAGAGACCTGCAAAAAATGCATTAATACTCAACAGAAAACTAGGCAAGAACATCCCATAAATAGCTGAAATTGAATATCAAAATTTAAAGTAAACAAAATGAGCATGCATGCAAGTCATGAAGAGATATTATCAATATTCAACATCAATAATGATTCATGCTAAACAACCATTTAATATCTTGGAAACTGTGCATTACACATGCAACATTGTAGAGAACAAGTGCTTGGAATGCTTGACTATCAACGAAAAAATCGTGGGTTTTTACAAGGTTACATTTCTTAGCTACAAAAATATGAAAGTGATTTATTTACAAATATTGGTTGTATGTAAAGACTCAATATTCATCAAAAGCATAATTTCTCTAGATATTAAGGTTTAAGGAGGTTATACGCAAAACTATTTTCCTATCGTCAATATTTCTCTATATATTGTTGGTACCTCTAATGCATATTAAAATGTTAGTTTCTTGAGGGAAAAAAAGATATAAATTCTGGATAACTAAATGAAGCAGTTGAACAGATCAATAAAGCACAGAAGATTTCATCGATCTATGACTATAACATTTTCCTTCGATAACAAAAAAAATGCAGAAGCGGAGTTGGTGTACGGTTCTCTGTGTTAAGACCTTCCGATGCTATTAGCCAGCCTATAGCACAGCATCACTATTCTTAGAATCCCTAGATCCATGAGCCAGATCTTATGATGTGGATCAAAATGGCTTAAGGCAATTTGGATCTCTTTCTTGGATTAGGATCAACGAAGATCATAAGATCTCAATCCATATTATTGATCATATGATCCGACTTGATCATGTTAGTACATACTAAACCAAGTGGAAGGTCCATTCCACATGACTTATTTGACTTTTGGCTTTTAAAATTATCTATTTTTCACCAATATGACTTGACAGATGAATCCCAACACAATTTTAAACTTCTAAAAGGAAAGAAAAGAAATTGGAGTTCTTGGAGTTCAAAAGAAACAAGTAAACTTTCACATATTTTAAATTAATTTGTCAAAAACTGATTCTTTTCTTCTTAACATACCGTAACAAAAGGATAAGTGAATTAGTTTTATTTGAAGTAGCAGTTTATAAATATCTTCAATATCAAGACATGATGATTGTTTAAAAAGGCATGCTATAAGCCTTATGACAAAGGAAAATAGAATTGTTAAGCTTGAATATGTCTGCCTTTTATTCTTCAATCATCTATTTTAATTTAATTAATTTTTCAAGTTTTTTTTTTTTTTGAAAGTTCTCAAAAAAAATCTTACAAGTCATGATCTGTTTCAATTTGAGCCCCCGACCAATTTACAACTTGACTTTAGCTTGACAAGCACAATAAATAAGGTAGAGGTGAAAGTGGGCTGATACTATTCGTCCAAATTCATTTTCATATCCGAATCTATCTAGATATGGTAAAAAAATTTGAGCATCCGACTAATCTCTGTATCAGTATCTATATCCGTCAAATAAAAATATGGATAGACAACTATATAATCCGAATCCGAATATCCGATTCTATTAGTAATCCTAATTAATTTTATATAGCACTCATGAACTTGTAAGAGCAATAAATAACCACATTATCATGCTATTAACTTGATTTATCTTCCACTTAGTAAAATCTTTGATTTTGAGGTCATAAAGTTTGATTATCCGACTTATATCCGTATTTATATTTATACTTCCAGTATCCGATTTATATCCATATTTGTTTAAAACAAATATAGATATGAATTTTTGCATCCGACTAACATCCGTATCCGTATCTGTATTCATCGATAAAACAAATATGGATATGGGTATATTGATATACAATTCATATCCGATCTAGTTTCAACCATAAAATAAGGAAATCTCATGAAGCAAATTCTAGGCTATCCTGCTAGATATTTCTAATGTCAGTAGAAAAGAAGTTTCAAAAACATGCATCGAACTATAAATATATTGCACGTATGTTGCTCCAAGAACTTATTAAGCAATAAATAAGGATATCAAACAAAAGAAGCTTACTTTGGCATAACTATATGCTTGCCAACATAACGGCTCTTCGAAATCTACTCCTTGTAGATCCTTATTCATTTTCTCCATTAAGTATTCCTCTATGTTAACGATATTACTAGAACTATCTTGCTCTACATCACTATCTTCTTCAACTACACATGCTGAACCCGACATGGACCGTGAAGGTACTCTCTGGCTTGTCCTTGGAAGAAATCTAACTGTTCCTGAAAAAGTTGCCTCGATGCTTTTCCCAGTAATACCCCGTCCACTCGTAATAATTTTCCATTCAACCGAAACTTCTGTTGTCGAGACAGTTCCAACAGAAGGGTTTCCATCAATGGATGCCACCCTTCTCCGAGGGAATGGCATAGTAACAGTACAAAACTCCATAGAAAAGGGACCTTTGTAACCTTCCATCAACCGTAACCTAAATAAAAATGCACCTTCATCTTCTGACACCATGGAGAGCTGGTAAAAGCCTTTCACAGGAGGATCAAGATTGCTTAAAGCCTCATAACGCATCAAAACAAAATTCCCAAGTGGTGGAGAAAACATCAGGGCTTGCTTATCTTCACCATGTTCTGACACTTGTGCACAATGATGGAAAGACAAAATCTCAACATGAGCAGCCTTCAGCCCAGTCAGAGGTAAGGAAACATCAGGCAATCCTTCTAACTCTGCTCTGCAATTTAGTTGACCTGAAACTGAAATAGCATCTGGTATTTCATCTCGATCATACATTGCAGCATTAATAAACTCATGAATTGTGAATAGGATCCGCTGCTTCCCTTTGAACAGGTATGGCTTCCAAGCAGGTTGCTTCAGGTCTGAAGGAGGCAAATCGGAGGAAGAAAATCCATTTGTCTTGATTGCAGATATATTTGATATATTAAGATCAAGAGGCGTTCCTGATGATGTATTTGTGATGATGGAAGAAAACCAGTGTAGGCTTAATTAACTGTATGCAACTTGCACGAAGCATTAACAAAAAACATTAAAAAAATATGAGATGAGAAATACCATAGCAGAAAGTACGAACCAAAAGGCATTGAGCTGCTAATAAAAGTGCGCAGCACTTCTTTGTCGATGGGTCTGAAAGTGCTTTTAGGGGCATCTATTACAACATTACCAGCTGCTGAAGCAACTGAAGTGGTTGAAGCTGCAACTGGTGCTGCAACAGGTTTTGCCCTAGCTGAAATGCTTGGTATGCCTATGCTACCAGTAAGTGAATCCAACAATCCTCCCACAGAGGGCGATGAACTCACAACCACCTCAGGATCCTGCACATCGCCAGCAACTATGTCTCCCACAGTGTGTGCTACCATAAATGCCCTATGATATAGAGAAGAGAGTCAGTGTGCAAACTGTATCAGCTACCTAAAATCTTAATTAGATGAGATGGGTATGTCTATATTCAATCAATAAGATTGTCGAAATTGAGAAAACACAAAAAGTTATAGCTTGCGGACTAAGAGTGGATTATAGTGGAATGCAGAATCAGCTTTATCATGTCAAATGGAACGTAGATATTTAACTAATTTTCAGAATGCCAAAATGAATGTTAAAGATCTAAAACGTAACAACAATAGATGAACTCCCTAAAAAAGGACGAAAATAGATAAGATCATTGGCAGGTTAACAGGTAAATGATGTCAAACTTAACACTAAAACAGGTTCTTAATTAAATAATTATTTTCCTATGCAAGTCAGGCAATAAACAAAATTCCCTGATGTACAAGAGAAAAAGTTGTAGCACTGCAAAAATCTAAATGGGTGAATTATAAAATTCTTTATTTCATTTACACTAGGAATTTTATACATTAACAGAAAAAACACTCTAAAGAGAAGAAGGAATAAAAATAAAGTGAAGACCTTTAACTAATTCATACAACTACACAAGGTAAACCCATCTAAAATCATTGCTTCACATGACCAGAAATCTCCAAACAACATGACTGTTAGATTACATTAATTCAATTATCCAAACATTCATCACTCCACTTCCTACAATATTAGACTGACCTAGTGCAGCCTGGAATCTTTTCTTTTTTTTCTCTCTTTTCCCTTTTTTCCTTGTTTTGTTTAAAATAGACAGCCAATGGTAGAAAATGAAGTTAAATGGTATGAAGTGAAAGAAGACAGAATAGAAAAAAAATGGAGAACACCAATGTCAATAATCACAACACAGAGTATGCTTAGGCCTTTAAAAAAATAAAATCCATTATACCAAACAATCAAGTCAAACAAATAACTAATCCACAAGCCTGAAATAATCTTTTAACCATAGAGAAGATAAGAAAAGTCAAACAGCATCCGTGCAATGTTTCTGTTTTTCCCAATATCACCTGGCACCAATGTCTCCCTTCTTTCAAAAATCCCATAATCTTATATTCCTTCCTAATTTATAATCTATGGCCCTTACTGTCGACAGTCTGAACACATTCATGATAGATTGCTCAAATGAATGATAGCTATGAAAAATTTTATATGTTCTACGGAGCAACAAAATGTAACTCCACCACTTGATAAAGTTAAAATGGTTTGATACTAAACCTCCTCTCCAGAGTTTTTCACTGTCATGGGAAAGAACATCGAGACATTTGAAATGCTCTGAAGCCTCCAGCATGAGAACTTTCTCAAAGGTATCAAAGAAAGGTAATGTGGAGAGGTAATATTACCAGAAAAAAATACTATAAAACAAATATATTCTTCTTGAAGTGCATGAGGCAGGGTACAACTTTCCAAAGCTGATGCTTCATCTGCCAAATATCTTGCCGACATATCACTTTGCCATCATTTACCATTGCAAAACTTACCTCTTATGATATGAACTCTTCAAGTTGGTGCCCATCATCTTCTCCCAAATCAGTTAGTATATACTGTTTCTGCCACTAAAATTAGTTATCTGAATTCTTTTCGAAGTTTTTTACTGAATTTTCTGCATTTTTCTCCAAATTTCAAATCTTTACCCCTAGACAAGTCATTCATGAATGCCAGAATTTAGATCATGCAACTGGCCCTTGACCCACACAAGCACAATATGACAGATGTTTTTTAAATGTTAGGACCTTGCTGGTCTATTGGCTATAGATGGTTGTCTATGTTAGCATACTACAACCATGATGCTTTCTCCATTGTTGTTTTGTTACCTCTGCTAAATCTAGAAGTCTGTGCCATGCTCTGGTGGTAGCTAATATGCCTATGGCAGGTTGTAAAAGTGGAATGTGAGTGTTGTACTATCTTCTCAAAGATAAGGTTGTTGGAATCAATTAGACTACATTAAACTTACACTAGCTTGAAGAAAAAAGGTATTTAACATAAAAGTGGTAATGCAATTGGGCCTAGGCCAAGGAAATGCAAAATTTTCAACTGACAATGCAGACTGAACAATATAAATTTTGGCCTTCTTCACAATTTAAATGACAGATCATGCATACTGGCACCCTAGCTTTACTGGTACCATCCATCATGTGTCCACTTTATGCATAGATTAGGAATATCTAAAACATTTGATTTTTGGCTTTGTGCATGTTGAGCATTATAAGTTATGATTGCTAGCAGGAATCCTCAATTAGATGATATTCATCATGCATTTCAGCATGGTTCAAATTTTGATTCAAGCCTACAACTTTCAACAATGACAAGGGGGAAAACTCAAGAACCTAGCTCATCAAATTGAAATTGATGCAATAGATTGATCATATAAGCTATTGCTCATGAAACATCTCAATCAATCAGTACATTGGAGAGATAAAGCACATAAATGAACCAACATTTACTAAATCATGAAGAGAAAAAACAGATATTGGTGAAGTTTGAGGAGTTTTCCTTATAGGAAGCCTCAATATACTTAAAATTTGATAAATAGTATTAAAATGATAGACTTGCAATATCGAATTAATGCTTTTTCTTACTTATCAACAGTAAATTCTGAATATGAAATTCTGATGCAACCTTTAAGGTGTGATAACGTTTTAGGCTTATGAAAAAAATATATATATCTGAATTACGAAAATAACTTACATTACCCTGTGATACACGGAAGATCAAGTAGAAGGGAAGAGAGACTGCATTCCTCTCCAACTGAATTTCCACAATCAGATCTGGTACACAACCTCCCATATGCTTTAAATTGGTGAGGCTCGACGAAAGGTAAAACAAGAATGTGATAACTGCCTTTAGTATGCAAAACCAGTGGCCACAACATAAACTCATCCCTTTCCTCTCTATAAATATATAGTGTTATAATGTGGCGAGTGATTGGATCATCAACCCAAGAATCTGAACCTTGAACTGACTGACTAAAGCGGATACCAAAACCACGTGCAGAACCTTCCCTGTTCAAGTGAACTAATCATGTTACTGATAATCATACTACATGTCATTAAAGTTCCCAAACTGCATTTAGCAGGTTTTCTTGATCAGATGTTACATCAATGAACTTGAACAATAAAATATATAGAGCAATTTTCAAAAACCAAAATGTGTTTAGATATGCAAAGGATTCTTAGAAGAATTATGTCTTGAACAATATACGGTAACCTCATGAACAGATAATCCAGGAATTTTACTGTCAAATCAATGCAAAAGATCTATTTCTTTATGAAGGAAGGCCAACATATGCTTGAGAGTATCATCACTTCTGAACAGCATGCTTTATTATAGAGATGGGCTTCAAATTGACTATACTATTAATGGAAAAAATATAAAAGCTTATGGACTTGATGATGCAAATGACTCTGGAAACTAAGGCATAATGAACCAAGCTCCAATGAGTTGGCTCTAAAGTTAACTGTAGCTGCAAAAAATTACATATTTTTAGTTTTTTTTCAAAAAAATTAATATTTAAATTTTAATTTGAAAACATTAATTATTAAATTTTAATTTTCTGACCTTTATAAGCATTTGGTGAATACTCTTGTATCTTAGGCAAGCTTTAAATCATTCCACTGAGAAAAATTGCTACCGAACATCAAACTTTGACCGACTGGCTGTACCTGAATCCAGGTTGAGGAGACTATGGGCCTCCATAAATTTTTTTGAAGAGCCACTTTAGATGCAGCTTTTTAAAATAGGCTAAGGTGAACTTACCCAAATTGAGGCCTCACATATACCGATAGTGGAACTCCAGTGGCTACACTCCCTTTTTTTTTCCTTACTTTCCTTTTTTTGTGCGTGTGTCTCTGAACCTATCAAGTTACCGACGATTTTTCTTTTTTTTTTTCAAAGTGGTACAAAAACTAGGTTTGATAAATGCATTCGAAATACAGAAAATGAATTACCAAGAGTTATTTATAACAGACAAATGACTGTTTTTTAAGGGGGGAATGGTCAAGGAAATTCAACATCCTATGCATACAAACACAAATCCAAAAAGAAAAATCCAACCTTTGCTAGAGAATCAATTGTTTGGTAGTTAGTAATCATGATCCCTCCATGTTTTTCCTGCAACTTGTTCCCATTTTACCTCCCATCTCCTCCTAATAGAACCTTTTGGTTCATAAAGTTAAGAAATTCCAATAGTCTTGTGACATACATAAGCATGTTCAGATCATCGCCCAAAATCCTAATAAAATTAATGAGGGGATCCTGCATGCCCGATGACTGACCTCTTCTTCCTCTCAGCGAAAGCCGAAGCCAACTCGGCATCCGTCGGCAGCAAAGGCTGGGCGGAGTATCCATGATCCTCCACGGCGCAGCTATCTTTCTCCTTCTCACAAGCCAAGCGCCACCGTCTCTCCACCACCGGAAATCTCCTGGTAAAAGAATAAAAATTCCGAACTGGAATTCAGCAAAGAGGGGGAAAAAATCTAAGGAAATTAACCATTTGGATGTCCGGATCTTGGTATCGCCGACGAGGAGATCGGAGGGAAACCCTAACAGGTGGAAGGAGATGGACAAGCGGGTGGGGATACCTGGAGAAGACGACGGCGTCTTGGGCGTTGAGGATCCAGAGCGCTCGGATGCTGCAGCTGGACATCGTTTTGTTTTCTACAGTGTATAGAAACCGAGAGATGGGGGAGCGAGCGAGAGAGAAATGGAGAGAGCGAGCGAGAGAGCCGTCGCGATATTCGTGATCACGTTACAGATAACGAATAAAGTATCGATTTTAAAATAGGGGTAATTAATGGGATCATATAACGAGTTTTTTTTAGAATTTTTTTTTTTATAAATATTCTTCTAAATATAAAATTTTACGTAAATATTTTTTTAAAATTAATATTTACATGTATATTTTTATAAAATATTTGTTTGCTATTATATTTTTTTTATTCTTATTTTTACATAGATATCTTTACCGTCTAACGCCGTTAAAAAATTAACGATTTTAAATTAAAATAATTATAATATCTTTAATGAGTAGGCGTGCAAATAAAAATATTTATAAGAATATACAAATAAATAAAAATTTTACCATGCTTTTGGATAAGAATTTAGACAAATCTAATTAATCATATGGGGTGCTGGGCCATCACTCAAAAGACTTGCAATTTACCTCTAGTCAGAATGGTGAGTATTCCCTCTATCCCTTCAAAAGTTAAAGGAAACAAAAACCAAAAAACAGAAGGAAAAAAAAAAAAAAAAAAAGCCAGCTACCGAGACACCAGAGGCATCAACAGTGTAATAGATCGAGGCAGAATCCTGACGGCCGAGGTTCCTTTGGATTCTGTGAACTTATGGTTGTTGCTATCCTTCCACACTTCAACCCTACTCCCATTAGGGCTTTTCCTCCTCATTGACTGCATTTCCCATCCCTTTAGAGAATAATAAGGCCATGGGAGCAAGCTAACAAGCTCCTAAGAAACCCATATCTCCTTCCTGTCTGCCTTGAAAACCCGCCATAAATTCACTTAAAAACGACCAATAGTACCACCACCCACACACAAAAAAAAGAAGAGACTCTCTTGCTTGTTATCACAAAGCAAACTCATTTCTCTGAGCTTTTGCTGGATTTTCGGTGGCTTTGTGCAGCCTTTATCCTGACTTTGTCTCTTTTTCTGTTTCCATTACCACCAACTTAGTGCTGTTAAAGCCACCTACTTAGCATCATTTCTGGTCCTTAGCCTCCCTGTATTTAAGGAACGGACCTCTCCGCTATCTAGTCGACGTGGGATTAAGTTCGGACCTTTTATTCGCACAACAAAAAACAAAAAGAAATTGGCAGACATACTTTACTTTTCCAGGCATCTGAACTAAAATTGGAGTTCATGAAAATGTAACCCTATGTTTTACAATTAGTTTGACATTCAAAGATCAATCAGTTAAGACTGCTGGAATGCTCGTCAGATTTAACTGTACGGTTTGTATCACGTATGCATCGTTCCTTTCCTTGTACATAGCCCTTGTCTCAGCAACCAAATTCAACATCCTGCCATTTCATTGATAGATGGGCTTGCACAACAAAAAACTGAATGTGAGATCCTTTTATAGGATCATAAATCTTAGTCAGAATATATCTCCACCTGGCCCCTACTGAGGAGAGGAGTACAATTTTAAAAAAATAAAAAACAAAAAGGATTTACTTCCTGATTTTGCACTCATTAACCTACTTAGGATGGGATGTTTAATCAGCAATGCCTGTGTATGCATACAGACATGGACCATATGTCACAAAAACATAGAAAGAAGCCTAAAGTATTTAACAGGGATAAGATGGAAAAGAGATTTAAAGGTAACAGCTCAAAAAAAAAAGCATTTTGCATCTTCGAATTTTAGTAATGCATAGAAAACAAAAGTTCCTACTTAGGAGAAAGCAAGAATAATCTAACAACAGCATTAGATGGCTACATATGAGAGCCTATCAAAATTATAGTTGTGATTTAGTCTCAAAAAACTTGGGGATTATTTTTTTTTTCTTTTCTTGTTTTCCTTTTCTTTTATTTGTGTTGATAGGGTGGGGCGTGGGCAACGATGGTGATGGTAGCGGATTTGAGTAAGGTGAAGTGGTTATTATGCCAATGGTGGTGGATCGATATTTGCTTTGATACCAACTTATGCAGAACGAAAGGATGAGAAGAAGAAGAGGAAAGAGAGAAGAAGAAGGAGGCGATGAAGTGAAGAATGTAAGGGAAGAAGATAGAGGGAAAGAGAAAGGAACACTTCTCGATATTTTGTAGTCTCAATAATGCAAGCTGCATTCTCAATTAACATAACAACGAATTTATATATAGAAAACCCAAAATCATAATAAAACTCCGCATAAAAATAAAATGCTAGAGTCTACGTAAAATTTTAATTCTAGAACCACAAATTTTTAGTTTTAGAATTCACATAAAAATAGAATTCTCAAAATTTAAATAAAAATAAAATTTCCTAATTCTATTTTTGCACCTAACTTACGTGAATCCCCCCCCCCCCCCCCCCCCCCCCCCCCCCGCCCATCAACTAAAACATATTTGGGAACTCACTACTATCAAGACATGGCCATCAAGACAAGTCCCAATTCACATTTTTTTTCCTCTCTTACTTTATATATTGTTTAATCATCTATAATGAAGCCTAGATGTTTTTTTATCAAAGACCAAAAAAATGATAGCTTATTGATGTTATTTAGGTATAACTATTGTGGTTCAAATTTGGCCGATTTTGCCCCCATCAATAACTAAGTTGGCAATTGTCACAAACATGTCCGTGAAGGAGGGAAATGGCCCTGCATTTATCAATTCATGGGTTAGAGGAAGTATTTTAGCATCTTACCATATGGGACAGTAGATCTTCGATAATTGATCGTAGGCTAGGCCAAGCTGTTTGGTTATTCTACCTTTTACTAAGCTCGGGGGCATTTTTTTTTAAAAAAAAAGATTTTTTGAGATACTGATAATATTTCAAGACAATCGATATAGTAAATCCAAAATCTAAAACGATATCAGGATATTATTTTCGATATCAGGAGATCACATCGCATATCTTCTGTGTTGCCATGTATATCTAGAAGAAAGCCAACAGCGCCGCAGATTGGTTGGCTAACTGTAGCCGACCATAGCTGTTTTATTCTGTGGGAGGAGCTGCCGGAGTTACTTAGTCATCTCGGAGACATTATCGTCATGAATGATACGAGAAGTCGAATATATATATATATATATATATATATATATATATATATGAGTGCTTTGCGATGCACCCTGCTCATAAAAAAAATTAAATAAATATTATTGATAAAATAAAAATGTAAATTAGAAAAATATTATATACTATTACAAATCAAGATCTAGAGATGAAAACCTAATTTGCATGCATTTGGGGATACATTAAGTTAACAAATAAAAATTTCTTTTCCTAAAATAATTTGAATACTTGACTCATTTACATTTTTAAAAACCAGTTTGACAGCCGTTTTTTTTTTTAATCTCTGATGGTACGCGTACAGTTTTAGCAGCATTCATAAATGATGATAAATGAAGAATAGAGATATAATTTGAATCCACGGGCACTTCCGAGTCGTCGGAATTTCCAAATCCTAGAAACCGTTCAAACGCCCTTCCCTGTTTGCCTTCTCCTCTCCTCTATAAATACCGCTCAAATCTCTTCTTTCCCCTGCCCAGATCTCTCTTCCTCTTCGTCATCGAGGAGGAGGCAGCGATGAGGCGGCTCCAGAGGAGATCCTCGCGTCGAAGCCGGGGCCCTCCGAACGACCGCGAGAACGAGCTGTTCAGGGAGGCGAGCAGCCTCTGCGCCGCCACCGGCGCCCAGGTGGCGGTCTTCACCATCAACGGCGAGGGCCAGACCCGCGCCTACGGGTGCCCCTCCGTTGACGCGGTCCTTGGGCGCTATCTCGCTCACCCACAGCCTCCCACGCCAGCTGCTCGATTCAAGGCCGCAGTGGACGAGCTCCTCCGCCGGCACATCGAGCGGAAGCGCGAGGAGGAGCGAGCGGCGATGGAAGGGGAGACGCCGAGTGGGAGGGAACTGAAGGAGATGGAGTGGTCGATCGAATTCTTGGAAGGGGTGAAGGCGAGGGTCGCGAGGAGGATCCAAAGCTTGGAGGCTCGCGGCTCGGAGCCTTCGACTTCCGGCTCGGCCGAGTGAACGCTGCTTGGGTCTCCTCCTTCTGGCTGTGTTCTAAATAAATAAATACACCTTTCTGGGCCGTTTGGCCGAGATGGAGTGGTTTTGTTTCAAATAAATCCGGACAGCTTCCTGTGGGATTTGTGAGAAGCGTCTCTCTTGTGTGTCTTCTTTTCGTGCCTGGCCCTTCATAAGTTCTCTCTCTCTTCTTCTTCTTCTTCTTTTTTTTTTTTTTTTTTTTGCGCTAAGACGGATGAATTATATTTATGAGTATGGATGCACCTAATAAAGTCGAAAAATAGATTGGAATGCTAAGAGTAACTCCTCATCACCAGTCCACAATATACTACCGAAGTGGTTAGCTACATAAGTAGCCATCCAATCTGCAGTCTCATTAGTTTTACGGAATATATGCTTGGCCTGAAAGGCTCCACTATTTCTCATCTAGCTCATATGTCTCGCAGCAAAAGATGAATGCGACCATTGCCTCTTGAGCCGGCCTCCGAATCCAACTGATGACAATGGCGAGGTTGTGGAGGACTGTTCGAGGAAAAGCGTATCCAAACGACACGTTTAACGCCACTACGCTTTCCATGGATTTGATGGTTCATGGTCACATCACCGCATCGCCTTGGTAGTTTGCTAGGTCCGCACATTCCATCTACATACTAAATGCCGGATGGTCAATTGTCCCGATTTCCATCAAAAAAAAAAAAAATTCTATTTTATTTGTCGTATAAATCAATATTTCTATCAAAACTCGTGCGTGGCATTGGGCACACATGCTGGATGGATGAAGGGGGGATGGGGAAAAGAATCTTTTGAGAAATCTATGTTCAAATAGGTTCTTAGGATATTTTTAAAAAAAATCAAGTAGGATTGGACTGAATTTCTTGTTGGATTTGTAGATTAGTTGGCCTATTTGGCTATGACGTGTTAATCTAATATCCTGCAGCTCGCATTCTGTGGGAAGGAAAAGACTTTTTATGGATTTTTTTTTCTCTCTTCCTGGAAACCAATAGGACCACAAGCTAGGATACCGGCTACATCTTGTGCGGGCCATTAAGAGACTTTGGCTAGGTGGGCTAATATGTCCAATTTCTTTAGGATATTCTGCAGGAATATTTAAACAGGCTCTTAATATTATCTTTTATCAATATGGTTATCTGATTGAGTCCATATATTTGGTTCAATAATTTTATGGTATTTGAATTGGACAGCATTACCTGATCATTTATCATGAAGGAGATTTATTTCTCTTACTGTTTTTAGTCTCCATTGGTTAACATTGTCATCCCTTGTTTGTCTTCCAACTCCTTGATCATACACCAAAAACATTATAAGTTGATATTTTTGAGGGGGAAGTTAATGATCAATCCCTATGTGGACCGAACACTAACAAAAAACCCTTATTGACCATTTTTTTCAAAACACTCGACTTATTTGGTGAAGTTTTTTTTTGACGGCTAGTCCCTCTTAAGCATACAAGTCATAGTTGTTATTCTACATAATACTCTTTTTCTTGCATGCAGGTCCACCGTATGTTAAATTACTGTATTTTTTTCCTAGCTGCTAGAAAAAGCTGGTGGTATCAAATCATATACCATAGGATTTAGCTTGGTTTTTCATGAGGATCTTCTATTTGTTTCTATTGTCAAGTTCAAGGGATTTAAACTTAGTGGTCATGAATCATGATGAGGTTGGCACATGGAACCGTGCTAGCTTATGGGCCATTTGACCTAGCCCTTGTTTTAAGTGGGTGGGGCAGATCTATATAGAGTAGGGCCTAGCTTTGGTCATAAATTTCTGGTCCTAATGAAAATTGGGCTAAGCTTGCTTGAGCCTCAGTTTATCTCTCTCTAGGAAAGAGATTGCATATTTTATGTTAACTTTTTGATCAAAAACCAATGATTTTGATGTTGATAATAGATCATGCAAATTGCAGATCCATATAATTCAAGATGAACTGAACTATAAAAAATCTCTAGAAATCAAAATTTATATATTTTAGTGGCCTCTAACTTATATATTTTAATATATTTTATTTAATCCATTCATTTTTGCTTCCAATAGATGCTTAGTAGAAAGCCCACAAAGTATATGAATCTTGACTTCTAAGTATTTTTTAAATATAAAATATTGTTTTATGATTTAGATTTCTATTTTGGATATTTTTATTAGGAAGCAGATTTTTCGAAGGAAAAACAAAAAAAGATGGCAACTTAACATCCCATTCAACTTTAACATGCAATCTTCTGTCCATTAGCATTTAATTTTATCCCACATACACTTATATAAAAATTTGCACACACTTACACTAGTTCTTCTACACAATTATGCTATCCCTACATATATTTATATCTGTATGTATGCAGTTATTTGTAACACTGTATATAGTGGGATGTAAACGTATATAGCTACTAGGAATCGGAAATTAAAAAAAATTGTAAAACTTGGAGCAGATGTTAAAGTCCCGATTTAGAGGGACTAAAAGTTGCAATCACGTCAATGGAGGGACTTGGCTATAAAATACACAAAATTAAAGGAGGCCACTTTCTAACAATGACGTCACCGCCTCTCGTTCATTCTGTATTTGTACAGAAAGAAAAGGGGGAAAAAGACCAACATTAACATAAGTTATAGTCGTATGAGTAGAGCATACCTCGTTTTAAGAGGCAAGAAAGCCCAACAAATTTTAAGATATCTGAAAACAGTTCATGCATGCGTTTTTAATCACGAGAACCAACTAGGATATGAGAGACTTGAGCAACGACCTCCGAAAGGGAAGTTTGACACAATTAAAGTTCAATGACCATTGTGCAAAAAGATGAGGATAATAATTTTTAACAGCCAATACAAGAAGCAGTAAGCCCTGGAAGCAGTTCTGCTTCCATTTACAAAGGTTTTTATTTTTTACAAGATATTAGACTACAAAATTATCTTACACAACTACACTCCTGATATCCATTTGAACCAGAATAAAGTTTAGATTTATCTCACAAGCTAGGAATTGGAAGGAGTGGGAAGAAAGTCCATAGGAAGTTTCCTTTTATGCAAATCTTAATACTGCCACTGCCATCAATGCTGCAGCTGTGAAGAGAATCTCCCTCATGCTTCTCTCGACCTTGCCCACTATCTCTTCCTCCTTGAGCTTTAGCTTGCTTGAGTTCTTACTGAGATAAATGACTGTATCTCGCAATCTGTTTACTGCCCATGAGAGCCAGAACAATCCAAAACCAAAGCTGGTATTCAGCAACTTGCCAGTGCTGAATGTTACCCTCCCATTAGCCATTTTGCATGCAACAGATAGGAGAACCGCAAGGCCCATTCCAGCAATCCCAGCAGAGAAATGGTTAAGGAGTTGGATAATCTCAGGGCCTGATTTCTTCAGTGAGATGCTTGCTGTCTTGCCCTTCTTGTCTAGAATCACAGACAGGAGGCCTTCACAGGCATGCAAATAGTTCTTATGGTAAAGATCCCGCTCTTTGCCTGCTTTTCTGTTTTGTTTCTTATTTGGCAATGGTTTCAGCTTGACATTTTCAGGGCTGAATATTTTTTTTAAAAAAAAAGTCAGGTAATGGAAAATGAACAGAAGACTGTACATGAATTAGAATAAAAGTCAGGTAAAGGAAAAGGAATAGAAGAGTGTACAACAATTAAGAGTATCATCATTACATAACAGCTCTAAGGCTAGGGAAACCCTATATAAATTCAGCCAGCAAGCCACAAGAAGACCCATGTACGACATCTGAAAATTAGTAGTCAAGGTGCGCTCCAAGACACACCCTCCTGCAAATGTGTGTCATGAAAGAAACCAACAGGGCCAATGGTTTTTCCTTGCAACAAGTATTTGTACTAATGCTTTAGTTGCCCAGCATTTTTCTGGCCTTTTAATTGGTGGCATTTTAATGGCTATTTTGTGTTCAGGAAATAGCCACTAAAAGCCAATGGCAAAAACAGATCAATAAAGTCATGAAATTCTAGATGTTTAGGCCTCAAATGGTAGCATTTGCATGAATGTATAAGGCACCTCATATAAATAAAAACTTTGAAATTCCTCTTTCGTGGATGCTAAACCTACTAAAATGTGGATACATGTGAATGTAGTATTATCACTCAGTAAAACTTGAATTTTAAGCAATCAATCGGAGAGATGACCTTTTTTTAGTATCAGGGATTTGTGCGAAGTTTTTACTCTATGGTCACTCCAGCACTCTCTTGCTCTCTAACATGCAGCAAGAAGGGATTTGAGAAACTTTCATATAGAAGATATGGCTTTACTTACAAAGATCTACTACCAGTGAGGAAATAGTGTGATGTTTAATTATATGTTTATAACACAAAAGCCGTATCAATGAATTGATCGGTAAGCTAACTTTCCTCACTCTAACTTTGCTAATAGTACTATCCACTAGTTCATTGCACATGTAGACAAGGATTGCCATATTCATGATATTATCACATATCCAGCAAATCTGTCAAACGGCACCAGCTTCCACACACAACTCATACAACTACCTCCCTTCCTTTACAAAGGTCACAATATTGTATCCACTAAACCAACTGTTAGTAATATTATAGCCAATCATACTTACACTGCATGCTACTTCAAATAAATCAGCATATTGAATATGTCCCAACAAATACAACAACATATAATTAAAAAATTAATGTGCAATTTACTGTGCCATCAAGTTATCTGAGTATACCTCTTTAAAGGAGCCACCGTTCCTGTTTGCAACTTCAAAGAAGACACTTGGTTGTTTGGTCGTGCATGTCCACGGCCCTTCCTGTTCACACAGCAGATGCACATCTTCATAAATAATACTCATGGCAATGTGAGGCAAAATTTAGACCACAGAAGTCCTTGAGTCATAGGCGAGCCAGTATGAAAATGAAACATAAAGAATACCCATGACAGTTCATGTTAAAAACTATCATGTTTTATTAGCCTGATCCGGATTTAGAAAATGATTATAGAAGTTCTAGATGTACAGTTGGTCTCGAAAAGGGGGAAAAGTATAGCAAATCCAACTTATATTCTATAACACAATTGCTCTAGGAAATGAACTAAATTCAAGTCCAGTTATGACGAACACAGGAGACATGATCAACTTACCTACACAGTTAACAGGTTATTGCAGTGAGCCACGAGAAGAAGGAAATATTTTAATCAGCATATTCAATAAGCAGAATTGTGTTTACAGTTTGGTAACTAAAACTCACAATAGTACTTTAGTACAAAACAAGAAAAAGGAAAGGTTGCCAGCCTTACGATCGCCAATATGGAGTATGGACTACCTAGCCACCTTGACAACTCTATAACCAGCATAAAGAACTTAAGCATGGAAAGCTTACATGCACTTTTCTTGTAACAAGGAGTGGATCATTTTATCAGGAGATAACTCCAAAGAATATAATGAAATTAATATAATCTTTTAAGTATCAAGAAAACAAAATATTTCTCCCAATAAAATGCAATCTAAATCTAATAATCAAGGGTTCCCGACCTGTGGGAAGGAGAAGAATACACAACTGCTAAAAATTCTATAAAGAGATTTAATGTAAATGGAAGTTTATTATTCCAAGAGCCCCAAAACTATAAAACCAAAGCAAAAAATTGAAATTGAAATTTATCATAGTCTTCAAAGACGGACATGTAAAATATTTAAGTGAAGGATGTAAATGTTGACTTGAAAAAGGATTTTTGAATTTAAGAATAGGCGATAATGATCTCTATACCTAGTAAAGTATGGAACTAGCACTGATTTCCTGTCATGATTAGTGGATCTTTTTGATATATTAAACTCTGCAGCGATTGAGAGTAGATTCTTCATCTCAGATCCACTGCCCGTGAACAAAACCTGGCCATCTGAATTTACTGTAATAAATGAAGTATGGGACAAGTTCTGAACAAAATCCAAAAGAGGCTCAGAAGCACAAAACTGCCTTTGATGGAGTAGCAAATGCTGGGAATCATCCATCCCAATCTCATAGAGGCAGAATTTATCATGCTTGGGAACATATGGCTGAGGCCACAATTCAACAGTGTGAAGTCCCATAAGGTCGGACAGTAAAGAAATATTCAGATTTCCTCCTTCAGCTATCTTGGATCCAGACCTAAGAAACTTCAGGATCTTCTCATGTTTTATGCACTGTTCCGCGATCCCAAAACTGAAAAGCACTGAGTCAGGGCGAGAATCTGTTGTCAAAAGCAAGTGCAACAAAATCATCATACAAACAACATGAAACAAAAATACGCTAAATTTACATAAATGTTTGAACAACAGATCATAAAGAAGTGTACTTCTTTCCAAAGAAAAAAGAAAATCCCACCAAATACTGAAGGCTTCTCAACCTCTTGGAAGTTGAACATCTCATCAATTACTATTATTCTTTCACTTTATTGAGAAACTCTGAAAGTTTTTTCTCATATATAAACAATCTTTAAAACACATCAGATGCTCATAAAAATAGCTGTATATAAGTAAGGTTTACATTTTTGTAAATCTCTTACAGAAAAAAATATGCTATTCTTTTTCCCAATATATTGTTTTGTTATTTGTGAGTTTATTATATGAACTATATATTATAGACTGTCTGCAAATGATAACTATTCCTGCACCCCTTAGAGTAGCATCCTCTTATAAGGTATGAGTCCTTTGATAATTGTTACCATATTTATTCTTTAATGTTCTAATAAGGTATCATGCTATGCAAATATTTTTTCCTCAAAGCTTTATCATAGCACACAAAATTGCTTATCAAAACTTCATTTCCACTTTGTAAGTCACTCCATCCTTTGGGAACTCCGAAGTGGACATAAATTCATCCCTTTTATATGCTGAAACTTACACAATCCAGTCGTCGGGCCATAATTAGAGTCAAGTGACCAGCCATCATTTAATCTTTCAAACCTCTGTCAGAATTAGGCAGAATGCAACCATGTTGTTTGCTGTCCTAATGAATCCAACTCCACATACTCACATTCACAAACAGACCACCCCAGAGAGAGAATTGAATTAATCTTGTTTAACCAGTGAATTTTGTCTGGATATTATTGACCAGCATTCAAATACCCAAACACCAAAGATAAAGCTTTTCAAATTTTTGTCCGACTCCTCTTTCATCTCCTACTACTTCTCGGAACATAATTATATAATTTACGAACTTGGCATCAACACTAAAATCGGCTTTCATACAAATCAATTCATGAACTTACTTTGAGCTACTGGTGAAGTATAAAAGGCTGCTTGTGTTTTATCTTCAGTCTTCACCATTTTATGCACCACTTTTTTAGTTTCCTCACTGGCTCCTAGATGTTCTCTTAAGGAATCCAAGCCATTGTCCAGAGCCTCTATTAAAAAATGCTCTCCCTCTCTCTTGCTCTCTTGCTACACCAATCTAAAATAAAAAATTATGGCTCTCATTTTGCTAATAACCTTCTTTCTTCTTTGTGTCGCCAAATGTTTGAAGCAATCTACTTGGCAGACTTAAATTTATTTATTGTGTACTAAGAGAAGATGTTTACAAGGTTGAGATACCTTTAGGGAACTCCACTGAGAGACCGGTTTGTCTTAAGCATGCTGAGGGAGACTCCTTTTTCATAAAATCCTCGAACATCAAGTCTGTGGTTCCCTAGGAACAAACCAATGCTACATTTTTGCTAGTTCAGAGCACTAGCAACAGAACTATGCTGCCGGGCATAAGTTGAGCGGATTATTGAGGACATAAGTTGAATGTTTCAATTGTTCCTGCTCCACATAATTTGGAGGACTCGTAAACACAAGACCTAGGAGAAGACATAATTTCCTCACAAAATTCTTGATGTCTGTAGGTATCAAAAATAAAACCTAGCTGATATATCTTCCTAGACATTGCTGCAATTACTGTTTAGAATATTTGCACAGGATAGAACTTAAGAACCTCCACTGGTGATTATGTAAAATATAGCTAGTTCAATGTATCATTGCTGATGCCAAGTCTGCTTTGCAGGGGTGTTCTTCCAGATCAGAAGAGAAACCTAAAGATGTTGCAATTCCGGAGTGCTGAGAAAACTTCTCAGCATCTAGGACTGCTGCATGAAGCTTGCCATTTGACTAGAACACTAAGAAAAGGTTGTTTAAGCTAATTCAAATGGTCATGTCACCCTCCAACTGCTGGTTATGGAGGAACCCTGTCAGTTTCATAAGGAACCCTTTTGATTTACATAAGTCATTAAAAAAAAAAACAAATTAAAGATTATGGAGCTGAAAGGACTCTTAGCTGGTATCGAGAATGCTTATCAAGTTGATGATAAATGTACCAGAGTTCCAATTGGAAATGGACTCAAGTGCATCAATCAGTAGAATTTGCAGGAATTTGTAATCTCTATATCATGCATTAATTACCTAGATCTGGACAGTATCAAGCAATAAGAGGGAAGGAAACAAGGTGATCAATCATCTTCTAGGAATATTCTTCCAAGTTGTGTTTTTTGAGTCAATTTCTAGGAGTCTCTGTAGTAGTGATGTATATGATCTATATGATCATAGCTGCACTAGCAGATGTGTTGTGTAACTAAGTCATATGTTATTTACTCTCTAAGAGAGAACATATATTGTTATTATTATCTTCTAGATGTGTCCATGTGAGAATGCATGCATGCATATGTTGGATAACAAAAGGGCATCCACATGTGCATGTCTCTTCTTTATTTTCTTTTACTTTTACTTTTGAGAACTAGGACACAAGGAAACGGCTGGAATTGAGTACAGGGTGAATGTGTCACACATGAAAACAATGCAGTTAACTTCACACTTAGTGCTAGACGTATATCCTTCTTAGATGACCAAATAAGTATCAGGCCCCAAGAAATAAACAGTTTTGCAATTGCATAAAGAAAATTTTACAAGGAATTGTACATTCTACGAACTCACTAAAGGCATTGAGCAATTTATGCAGTCAGGTTAGTGAATAAACCACTAAGAGCCTACACGGGCCTATTGGCACAAGATAGCATTAGCCCAGGTGCTTTAAACCTCCAATCCAAGCAAGAGTCCTACATAACACCAAATTGACTTCTCAGTTCCCTAATCCTGGAAGCTGATAGGCAATCTAATCCTCTTTCTCCAGCTAAAACTATACTTAGCTTAGTTACTATTTATGCTCCATTTTATATTTCTCAGTTTGAATTTAGATAGCAACGGCTTATTAAAATAAATAATTTCTGGTCTGACATATCAATTACAAAAGTTCCTCTACACATGTACATTAAGTACTTTTTTCCTTCTTAGTATCCTAGAACTGCTATTCTTTGTTCCTAGACTCAAATCTGCTCCAAGCTACTTCATCTAATGTGCTAAAGGAGAGATTTTTATAATATCATGATATACCAGAACCAATAAGTCCCATACATCAGTAATTGATAGATTCTAATAATTTAAAAATTCAATATAATTACCTATATGACTAATAAATTTGATATTTGATAACTCTCTATATAAAAAAGGCATCCTTAAAAGCAAACAAGAGTTGTCTCCCATAAGAACAAAAAAAAAAAAATACATTTCATATTTGAACCTTATCAAAACAAAGATTTCTATCAGATTAAGTGGCATTGCATAACTATGGTAAGCTGCAAACCTTGCACATTGGTTAGCACAGGATGTTTAACCATCTGATCTGGCAAAACTGACTTACTGCACTCTGGCAAAAGATGCATGGATTGCCCCATATTTTCAAAATTTTGTGCACTGAGCTGTAATGAACCAGGTTTCCATATTTCTGGTCTTTTGCCTTGAAGTGGCAATAAAGCTTGAAACTCCTACATTTTCAGATATAAATTCAACATCATAAGAAAAAAGGAGATGATATTTGAACAACTAATCATATTAAAGGCTAAACCAACCTTTCATTTTATTACAAAACTGTTGCATTCCAATACAATAATCACCATATAGTGGAACTGAAGATGCAGATAAATCCATGTGAACATAAAGGAATTAAGTTCAACACTGAAGGCAATACTCCACTTTGGCCGATAATAAGGTAGCTTAGTAGCAAATATTACGGCATGCTTATGAATGTTTATAGCAAAATTGATTTATAGGTAACTTTAGTAAATGTCTTTTTGGTTTTGAAATGGTCAAATTCAAGCTAGTTACAGCACACAAGTAAACCTTCACAGAAGCTTGAATTTGGGAACTTAAGTGTCGGTGACATTTTTGCGATTTCTATGCTAAATCAGCCAGTGAGAAAACAAACTAATTGAGTCTTCAAGTTTGATAAAATATAAAAGAAGTATCAGCATTCTTTATTTGTACCTGTGCTGGCTCTGAAAAGTCATACCATATGAAATGTTTGACAGAGAGAAGTTGCCTACGCAGGGTTTAACAAGTTATAAAATGTGGACTTTAGTATATCCATTAAATAGATTAGTTAGTGATGAAGCCTAAAGTGATCACTGCTCATACATGATCCAATAACAAGCAAACTTCGAGGAAGATTTGTAGTCATACAAGATCCAAGCATGAGAATTTAGGATTTGAAAGACAGTTTCTTTAGTTTTACCAATCTGTTGAGGTTTTGTGGATTGTTTACCATTACAGTTAACTGTTAACATATGCGGTTAGGAAGAAAAGGAGAAACTTTAAAATCAAGATTTTATTTTTAGTTGAGATTTCACAGGTATATTTTCAACTATATTTAACTGAATAACTTTGCAAATCAGGAAGGAGCACAGCAAGGAAAATGGCACATAACAGAAAAGAAAAAAAAATTGAGGACAGCTAGTATGAGAAGTTATTGATCATTTTCACAATTTTTACTGTCGCAATCATTAGGAGAACAAAATCTGATCACTGATTGTATTCAGTTTGAGGATCTTAAGATCTATACTAGGTTCAGATCCTGATCCTATTCAGAACCTGCATGAACCTGACCTCAACTTATACATATAGGAACTGAGACCTTTCATCTGAAGCAAATCTTTTGTTGCTCTGTAGCTTGGCCGGATGCTATAGTGTTGCAGCCATTTCAATTGTCTCTACATAGCATAAGATCGAAATATATTATCCAATAGGGCACGACAATTACAGACCCGTACAAAGTTTACTCAGAACTAAACTTCACCTGACCATCGTACGTACCTATAGAAGCTTCTCGCACATTGAAAAATATCATTAAATAATGAGATCCATATGACCCTGATTAAGTTGAATCGAAACTCTATAAACATGCCAAATTGATCGATATCAAATTAAAGAATTAACAAAAAAAATACAATTTTCCAAAAGCCTAAACATAAGCAGTCAAGAAACCCAAGTTATCATGAATCATAAGAATTAAAAAAAAGGGGGGGAATTTTGGATTGAGAGGCAGATCAAGAAACCGGGACGAGAAATCATCTTTCCCATTTCTCACCTTGGAAGCCCTACAGAGGCCCTTCTCCTGACAAAAATTTGTCGGACACAAGGCGGCGGAGGCCATGAGGGAGAGCTCCACCATCTTTGACGGATACCCCAATTCCGGGAGCTAGAGATGAAGGTCGAGGGGAATTTCCGCGAATCCCTGGCCTCAGAAGGCCAAGCACAAGATAAAGAATTCCCGAAAGGTGGATCCTTTGGAGGATTTTTATGGGTGGTAGAGGAAATTTGGAGGAGGGATAGAAAGGCGGAGGCGAGCGAGCGTGGGGCTTCTCCGGCTTCTGGAAATTTGTGGCCTTGGGGAATGCCCCCTTGGCCTCTTCCGCGGAAGTTTTTATCTTTTCCCTTTTGGGGGCAACGGTACTGTGAACCAGTATTTAGCCCTTGAGATGGACTCTTGCTTCTTGGTTTGGACTCGGTCTACCTGGCGAGTATTATGCCAACCGTGAGGCAAAATAAAAATGCTTCTATTGGAACACGTCGTCACTGCTCACTTTAAGAGCCGTGGAGAGGATAAATAATAGGCTTCTATTGACCCTAAAACCACTTACAGCAATTGTATACTGATTTTGATAAAATTTTCGCAAAATTAGTCCGAACCTTGTTGATATCATACATGACAAGATGCACTTGCTTTTGTCAAAATATTTGTTTCTTTTTATGAATTTTCATGGGTTTTAGCAAGATGAAGGGTTTTTTAAAGATATATATGCATGAATATAATACTTAAATTGGTCTTGTGTGTGTGTGTATATTATTATTATATTTGAGAGCTATTGAGTTGACGCATATGTAGAATATTAAACATAGCTATACAGAAAAATACTTGCTTTTCCATGCATAACAGAAACTCATTGATAATCCTTTTTCTAGTTTGAATTTTATCATCAATAACAATATCTGCTTTAGACATCCAAATTTTTAGTGCATGTGTACAGTAGTAATATATGTTGTTATGATTAGGCAGAATTTTCTTTTCCATTTATGAGGTTTTAGATATAAAACTTGGGAAGAAATGCCTTCTGAAAGCAAAATTTTTGATGTTTGCATCATAGGAAATGTAAATGAGAGAATATGTGCTTACATGCTTTAAATTCATGAAGATAAATATAAGCTAAATTGAAAATTTTCAAATAGATATTCATGTATTCCACCACCTAAGGATGATAATCTTCCATTGCTGATTGATTTTGTTTAGTGCATGATATCTTAAAAAGAATTTATCTTCTCCAATAAACAGATAATTCATTATCTTAACTATCAACTTTCAGTGATTCTCCATTCTTATAAAAATAATATACTTTGTGGCAGTTTTATCATGGACTCATGATATTGATGATTGACATGAAAAAAAGAGAGATCATTTTGCTTTTTGATTGATGACCGATCACATTTTGAATTTACTGCAGCAACTTTGTTCAGATGCCACAGAGTTGATTTTTGAAGCCTTGATGTAGAAAAGCAGAAGGGAAATATAATCAATTTTTTCGGTGCAAACAAAAGCAGCATGAACTGCCCTTCAATTTATTTTCATGCAAAAGAAGCACAACTTTCATATTCATTTGTAGCTAGTAACTACCACAGGCACCAAATGTTCAATACAAGCATAAATAAACACATCCATGTAGGATGGTTGCACCCTTATTCCAGCAGTAGATGCTGAATTGCACATTATACCGAGATCACACAAAAAGGGAAAGCAGCTCAAACATGGCAGTTGCATCATACTAACACATCAATACTCTTTGTTGCCAAAGTTCTTGCACCAAAGCTGTGAAGGAATTGGACGAACTGGATGATGAGGCCGTTGCTGCGAGCAATACAAAAACATAATAGTTTAGTGACTTAAACAAATCTGGGAGTTCTAGGACTAGCAGCTAGTAGAACATAAGGTAGCAGGACACATACATGATGGGGCATGCAAACATCGTTCCCCAAAAACAAAAGAAAGAAAAAAAGTGACATGCAAAGATTTTTCAGACCAGAAATAGCGCATTCATCGACCCGACTAAGAAAATCTGTATGGAGGTACAAATTTTACATTTAAAATAGCTTTCGGGGGGGGGAAAGAAAGGTCTAATATTAAACAAACTTCAGTAAAAAGCTATTCCTAGACATGCCAAATATTACTTAATTTAACAAAACTTGGCCGTAGTTGTCGAGAAACTATTTTCACGCTCCCAAGCATTACACAGGTTATTTTTAGATTTTGATTAAATTCATTGATTTTGATTCTTCATAATGTGGTAACAAATGGAAAACAGCAGGAACACATGCATAACAAATGTATGATAAAGAGTAGGCTAAAGGTTGTATGCATGTGAAGATTGATGAGGACGTGAGGAGAAAACTAGATCATGCTTAATCGCTATTCAAAAGATCTTGATAAACATTATCCAGGATGTTTTGCATGCTTCCCCTGCATTTCCTGCAATGTATTATTTTTTTCCAGAAGACTCTGATTCCTTCTCTAGCAAGGGTTTTGTGTACCATTTCCACTATTATGTGTGTCTTTGTTCACTTTTTTTAACTATAATGGTGGAGCTTCAAAATCAATAATTGTGTGCCCAGGTAACTCTGATTCTTGGAAATTTGATCAAACAACATTAAGATCAAAAGAATACATAAAAAAGTTTGCACCCTCTTATCTCAAAATAATATTTTAAAGAAGAAAAAAATAGAGATGGAATCTATGAAACAACTAAATATACATTTAGATTTGGCTGAGCCCTCAAAAAAATGGGGTCTTCGTTTGCAAGAACGAAAACGTTGCCACTATTTTGCTTTCCTTAGTTCTCAGTGGGCAGTCGTCTTGTAGTGTGTCAATACTAGTATGCTTCAAAATACTAATCCAATGCACTCCTATAACTTTGGTCAGTAATTTCTATCAGATATTTGAGATGAAAATGTTCTTTTAACTGATTTTAATTATTTTGGTAAAATTTTTGTTCCATTTGAGATAATAAGTCTGTTACTATGGGTGGCTAAGATATCTCAACATTATAAGCCCTAAAGAAGGTGAAGCCTAACACGGCTAAGATATCTCAACCACCGGGTTCTACTCAGTTTGGAGTGGTTTGGCCCCTTACCGACCTTAATAATAGAGAAAAAGGCATCCAGTGGCCTTCTCCTCTCTTTCCTTCAAATAGGAAGTGGGTTTTATGAGAAAAAAATCATGAAAGAGGGCTCTTCTGCCGATTTTGAGCCCAAATGCAAGCCAAATCAGGTATAATCCCCTTCATTCTCTTCATTCTTCTCTTTTTTCTCATTTTTATGCCTAAAAAAAGGGTAAATCATGCCAAAATTTGTAGTGCCCTCGTAGGAAAGAACTTTAAAACATTCATGGGAAGATTGAAATAAGTTGTACAATTCAGCCAATGAACTATAGGCAACAAAACACAGAGAGGCAAAAGGAAATGCGCTAACATATACATGCACATATCAACATTCAACAAAGACCTAGTAAGATGATTTAAATGTGCTTATAATTGGAAAAATGGCAAATAATATTAATACTAAGATACAAGGTAGCCAGTATTTTCATTCATACAAGCACAAAACATCAGGCCTTGACTTTTTGATTGCATTTGATGCATCAGGGAAAATGACAACAAAAATATTCTCCATAACCATAATCTTTAAAGTAAAAATTAAATGTCAATTTTTCCCTTGGATGTTGATTTAATCTAAGAGAAGTGTGAACATCATAATTTAAACATCCATAAATCTTAAAATAATCTTCAAAAACCAAAAAATGAAAATACAAAAAATGCTATGCCGATACTGAACCGATACACATTTGTGTATGATTGTCGATATGGTACAATTCAGTACAATACTGTATCGGTACCTAACCCATACGATACCTGGTACCAAAACTATGGACTTTGCTTGGATGTATACAAGGGCCATGAACACTTGACTTGGGCTTGAGTTTTTAAAGTGTGCATTTTCTATTAGAATATTGTATATTATGTCACTTTTCATTTGTAGATGCTGCTAGTTTCTTAAACCATTTTGATTCAATGAGTTATCAGTACCGATACCGGCACTCCAATATCACACACCCTTTCAAATACCACTCAAACATTAAAAAAAATTAAGTCCAATTAATATCCATAATGAACAACAAAAAAAATGAAAAATAAGGAAAAACTTAAGGGTTCAAAATTGTGTCCCAATATGTTACCGCTATGCAATGCCATATCATGAGTTGGCAAGGGACGAACTAGTATTTTACCAGTCTAACAGATGTCAGTACCTATGTTTGAACCCTTGATTTGATCAAAAGAGAAGACACACAAGTGATGGGAATAGTGATTATTCACATTCTGGCCACAAGATAGACGATCCATTAGTGTTCTAATCCAATTGTTAATGATAGGTCATTCAAACTCAGTATTTCACATCAAAGGTAATGGAATACTCCTTGTGCTATTGAGTGCATCACAAGGTAACATGCCAAAGAGAATGGTAAAGCAGTTGGTTGTGGTGCAAGCCTATTCCAGAAATATGGCCAGGGCAAAGCTTGCTTAACATTATTTTGAGTTGATTGAAGGTCGGACAATATCAAACACTATATTATGATAAATCAGTAACTATCATGCTATACATATGGGATGTGGACAAAAGAATAAAGTGAAAACCTAAAACATGCAAATTTGTAGGCCAAAGGTTAAACACAAAAGTGATATAAGAAATTAAGCAATTCATAAAGGAAATAAGATATGGGATGAAATATATAGTAAGTCGGGATTTAGCACCACTAAGAAAGGAAAGTACTAGTCGACTATTGTGCACAGATTTGCTTGCAACGGGAGATCAATGGTAGAGATGAGTGCTTAGAGTGGTTTTATTTTCAGTTAATGAAGATAAAAAGAAATGAAAATAATGAACCTTGTGTTTATGGGAGTCAGTATGATGCAAGGAGTTGGCTACCTAGATGTGTAGGGCTCTTCTAGAATGTTTCTGTTGCTTTTACTTTAGTAGTAGTTGATTTAGTCGTTTATAGTCAAAACGTAATTCTCAATGTTAACAAATCTAAAACTTATGGATGAATCTTAATGACATATTTAACCATTTATAGCTCAAGACAGACATTATATGCTTCTTAATATATGTGAAGATTAAAAACCAAATGAAGGCGGAGAGACAACAACATAGATAGTGGAACATGTTGAACTTCAATTTTCTTAGAACCCATCAGATTTCTGACAAGTAGAAGTCAATTAACTTGAATCAACACCGGAAGCACGAAGCATGTCACAAACATATATTTATATATGTAATTAAATGAGCCAGAAGAATAATCTTGCTTTGCTCGCCTATATTGCTAAACACCCAAACAGTTGTATAAATCACTACCCATTTAAAATTGTGAAGATCTTTTTAGAGAATGGTCATGTTAACTAGTATAGGATACTCTAGAAATTTAGGTCGTTCCCATATAAGAAGACTAGTTTAAGTTTCAAGTTTAAATACAATAAAAAAAAAGCAACATAGATAGAGAATAAGATCACTTGGCCTCTAATTACTTTCATGATAATGTATTTCAAATAAGTGATGCTTTAGTTTCAGCATGTTCAGAAGATAAGTTTTTTTTTTGTTGTTATGGATTTGGAAAAAAAATTAATTATACAGCTAGCTAGGGAATGGATAGGTCAATCCAACTAAAGAATTTACAAAGTGCAGGGATATATTGAAAATAATAAGGTATCAATGGAATGGGCAATTTCTGATACACATTTAAGTTGTTAAATGATACATCAAATAATACCTGCTTATACTCTTCTAGCATAATCAAAACCATGATTCAAATTAAAAAAAAGAAAGGTAATTTTGAAATATCTCAAGGATTAGATAAAATCTATAAATTTAAATAAGAAATTCAGACAGGTGTGCAGTGCAATCTTAGAAATTAGATATTTTTTCTGCAAGTTGCCAAAATTTATTAAAAACTGCTTTCTTATAATTTTTACTCAATTACTTACACCACCCCTAGTCAACTGCTGGCATACGTGACAGATGTTAGTATAATTCGTAGATCCTTTCAATAATATTGTCACAACTAGACTTAGAGCTCCTCCCTAAACAAGAGCCCATTTGTTTGCGACTGGTTCTATCAATTTTTGTTTCAGTTTCCCTGTTAAGTTACAATAAAATCAAGGGAAAAAGTTAAAAAATGAGACCGTGATTTTTTTTCTTAAACTTAAATAAACTTCTCATTGTGTCTGTTAACCATTTCAATCCTTAAACCTCTATATGACTAATGACAAGCAGAATTAGTAATATTTCAATTACTCCATATTTGTCAAACTGGAAAAAGTAAAATTAAATATACAAATTATAAAAAAATATTATTTTTCTTAAAAACCGCATGTATAAACCTCCATCAACAAACTTTGTCATATATTCTATATCAAATGTTCTGTCAGAACACGAGAAAGTATAACGATCCATTCCTAATTTGGCATCTTAATGTTATTTATATAATTTATATTCATTATGTAGGACTTATAGTTCCATTCCTTTTTGCCTGTCGTTTTACAGACATTATAACTCTTTATAAGTCCTACTTTCAGCACGTAATAGTCAAATCAGCACTTGAATATTGAAGAATCATGCATAATTAGACTTTCCGGTGTTTCAATATCTCCACAATCAAACCGGCGATTTGACCAGCCCCAATTTATAAGCTTGAACAGGTGCCCTAGCCAACCCTCTCGATTTCTCAGAACCAAGATTTAACAAGACAACAAACTAAAAATTCCTCTATTTTGGTAAGAAAAGAACCTCATTGCACCATTCTAGTTTGAATAGAACGAGCAATGTCCTCCGAGCAAGATAGTCAGCACATCAATTCCATTTCTTATGTAATGGGCGATCGTCATAAATAATTAAATATCCTTGAATGAAGGGAAAAAAGGCTCTTTTTTAGCAAGGGAAAATATCGTGAACAATGCCAGTAGATTGGATTTATTCACGGATGATGCCCTAGATTAAGCAATAAAGACGGTAAGAGGAGGGAGGGGTAAGAACCTCGAGCTCGGCGGACTTCATGGCGATGGGGATGCAGACGAGGAAGATGCCGAACATCGCGATGGCGGTGTTGCGCTTCCAGTGCTTGGGGCGGCAGTAGGGTCCGCCCGTCATGCTCCACACCTTTGTCCGGAAGTCCTCCGCGCCATGCGCGCCGCCGAGGTGGTGATCGACGCCGCCGCCGCCGCCCATTTCCCCCAACTCGCCTCTTCCTCTATCCCTCTCCCACCTCCCTCCCCAAGCGTTGAGAGATCTTCTTGGGACGATTTTTTTCACTGTTCTTGCAATATAACAATACCACTTATAACGAATAGAAAATTTTAATAATCTAATTTTTATCATATATTTAAATAACAAATTTTAATTATAGTCAATTAAAAATTGTCATAATAGAGCTAAACATTCGCCATTAATACTACCCATGCCATGCATGATATACGATTTTTCCTTCTCTTTCGGACTATTTCTTTAACAATATAATAATAAATAAAATATAATAAATAAAATATTTTAATAGTTAAATATTTGTTGCATATTAAACAATAAATTTTAATAAAAGTTGAGCATATGGATGCTGATATCATTAATATTTATTGTGTACTAAATAATAAAGTTTAATAAAGTCCTATTTATATCCTCTGCAACTCTTATATAATTACATTCCTTTTGATTTGGTCGATGAAGATCATGTATGGATGGTTTGAGTCGTTTGATATAATCAAATATTTTAAACTACTTATATATTAAAAATTATATAATTTAAAGATTTATAACTTATACATTAAGTAGTTAAAAATTAGACAGTTTAAATAATATAAAATATTTTGACCACTTGATGCATAGATTAGAGGTCTTTTGATTGTATGATTTTTAGTATACAAGCAGTTTAGATGTAGCAGATCACATCTAACGACTCTAATTATTGATATAGAATCCTCCTCATCTATTTTTTTAAAAAAAGTATATATAATAAATGAAATATGCAAAGCAAATGATTGGTCTGAAAATCCATCCAAATAGAAGGCGTGTAAATATAGGGTCAGTTTTTTCTTGAAAGTAAAAAAAAAAAATAGATGCAAGAGTTTGTTGGCCTATATATGTTTTTCTATTAAAGATATATATTAAATTTTTAATTAAAAATCTTCTATAAAGTCATTTTTCATATGCATGTTTTTATATTTTTTATTTATAGCCACTAGCACGTACATGATACACGAGAGCTAAATATTCTGATGATTTAGATGGTATAGAAATATAAATCCATGCATCTATATCAAGTTTTTGTTTTTTTAAGTTCCATATGTTACTGCATGTTTAAACCCTAATTGCTTAGAAAAATAACAACTAGTGATTGCACAAATACCTAATGCATCGTAACCTCATCCTACATGGTTCAAACTCCATATTAAGTTTTGATGGATTTCTTCCTAGTTTTCACTTTTCTCCAATAATTTAAGAAAGGTCATACTACCATGTTGGTCCATGCATGATGCCAAACACAGCCACCTTATTGGATTCTCTTCTTCCTCCCACCTCAAAACCATAATCACATTCATAGTCTCCCTTGTCTACCCTTCACACCCACCCTTATCCATCTCTAGCCTCAAGATTGTGAGGCAGAGGACTCCCCAATAAGCTTAGTTGTCTTCTAGCAAGCTCGACAGTACCAAGCATTGCCTTTTTACTACCTTACGAGACCATCTTAGTGCCCTTGTCTCCATCTTGAAGACAAGACCTCTCTCTCTAAAGTCCAAGCCCATCCCTTTCCTCCAACCCTTCCCTACTTTTGCCACTTTACCTCAGGACTTGCCACATCTACACTCCATTCCTAACACGAGAACCTCATCCTTTATAGCGACGAGCTCCTCGTGATGCTGCAAAACTATATATATCATCTCTCAACCTGAAGACGAGGGATTTCGATCCTCTCGACGCCTCCTCACTGGGTGTTGGGATGTGAGAAAATTAGAGCGAGATGAAGAAAACTGAAACCTGTCACAAGAGAGAGAAGAGAGTTGGCTGCAAGCATGGAGGAGGAAGAGAGAGTGGAGAAGGGAGTTGCATGCTAGATCACAGAGCGAAGGAAAGAGAGGCTAGGGCGCCATGCATGAAGAAATGAGAGAGGGGGAAGTGAAGAAGAGTGTGCGTGAATGGGAGGCAACGTTGCGTACAGTACTAAAGTGTTCTCTAGCATTCCCTCTGGTTTGCTTTAATGTTTCCAGATTTCTTTTTCTTTTATTATCTTCCTTATTTTGACTTTTCCATGAAGTTTTTTTAATACCATTAATCTCTCTCAGCATGGATTACTACTTAGTTTGTGATAGTGAATCAAATATAGAGCAATTGGTGACATAATCTTGTGCATTATCGACCACCTTAGAAGCACTGGAGCTATCAAGATGTGCCTTATCATGTTGTTTGTCATTATTAGCATGTTTTTGGCAACCTTTTGAAATTTGAAGACGCTTGTACTAGTTTGATCTTTTTAGATAGCCAATTTTGTACGTGCCAACCAAATTGTGACCATGTTAGGTTGATCTCCTCCTCCTCCTCCCATGCAATCTTCTTCCAAGAAACTCTTGTTGTCATCAACTACGGCCTATGTGAGGGATTCACAAACATGCAAATTCCATCTCTATTATTGGTGTAACAACCCAGGACCTCATCCAAAATGACTAGCCTGAAAGTATTATTTGGATTTCTTGATCTTGTATAAATACCCAAGATCTACATAGCGAATAATCGATGTAAAACTAAATACACGTCCGCTTGAGTCTTCACATACTCCCCCCGTTTAAGCCCTGACGTCCTCGTTAGGCTAAGGGTTCAAATTCTTTTAAATATAATCACAACATCGCGATCGGCTCGTGGGCAGCCCCAATGGATCCACAGGCAGTATCTCCTAGTTCACATAGGTTATGGGTTGGGTCGGCTCTAATATCATTTGTAAGTTGTAACAACCCAGGACCTCATCCAAAATGGCTAGCTGAAAAATATTATTTGGATTTCTTGATCCTGATAAGTACCCAAATCTACCCAGCAAACAACTAATGTGGGACTAAACACACGCCCCCACGAATCATCACACATATTGTTGCATATTTAATTAAATTCTTATTTTGAACAAAGTTTGGTTATCATTTATCATTTATCAAGAGCAAGAACTCTCTATCCAAACAAGTCTTCTTTAACCTAGAAATTAATGAACCTATAAATGTCTTCGTCTTGTGAGATCTACATCTATCAACAATATTATCTACCAAGATAATGACTAAAACCAAAAAAAAGGTTCTATTCCGAACATCACGAGAAAGAAAGCTAAAGCATTTTAAAGAAAGTGTGACGGAAAAAAATGGCCTGCTCCTGGCTCTGTAGAATTTCTACAGCTTGCTACAAGAGGAGCGCTTTCATTCCCTGCCACCCTCTTTTATAATTGGCTATTCCTTGTCGGCATTCTCCAGACAAGATCTTTCATGATCAATTCCACAATTGGATAAAATAATAATTGGGACAAAAAAATAATAATAATCCAACGCACTAACGATGGACTTTGATTCAGAATTGGCCAACTGGAATGGCAACAACATTCTTCGGATCAATTAACAACTCAAAAGATTTGGCTGGCCAAATGACCAAACTTTATTCAACGTTTGTAATTACAATCTTATTAGGTTCGGACATCATAGGTGTTTGGAATCCACAAACCATTTCAATGGATGGTCAAAATTTCTTTGAATATATTCGGCTTGTGGCAAAGCTTGGATTGGAGAAGGATATGATTCTTGGATTTCTTTTACTGGAGCTATGCTATTTTTTTTATTTTTGACTAGTCTGATGCTTTTTACCTTGAAAAATCACACAAGTCTCAAAAAGTATTTGTTATGCATACCCATCAGAATTTCTTTGTATATATTCAGCTTAAGTAAAACTCAGATTCAAGAATCATATGATTCTTGGATTCCTTTTGTTGGAGCTATGCTATTTAATTTTTAACTGATCTTATGCTCTTTAGTTGGAAAATCACACAAGTCTCCAGAGGTATATGGAATATGCCCGCCAATATATACAGTTTAAGCAAAACTCGGATTGAAGTAGAATATGGTTCTTGGGTTTCCTTTATTGGAGCTATGCTTCTTTTTTTATTATTTTTTATAACTAGTTCAATGCTCTTTACCTTGAAAATTCACACAAGTCTCAAAAAATATATGGCATGAATACGCATTATAATTCAGAGCAACTAAAGGAGTAAGACTTATTATACTTACCAGTTGTAACAATTTAGAATCTCATCCAAAATGGCTAGTCGAAATGTATTATTTGGGTTACTTGATTCCATTCAAGTCCTGCCTCGTCAGACTAGGGATCCAAATCTATTCAAATCTCATCACAAACACTACGATCAGCTCATAGTTAGCCCTAATGAATCCGTGCTGCAATGTCTCTTAGTCCACATAGGCTATGGGCTGGGTTTGCTATATACCATTTGTAATAATTCAGAGCCTCATCCAAAATAACTAACTGGAAAGTATTATTTGGGTTTCTTGATCCTATATAAGTACTCAAAATCTATCCAGCAAATAACCGATGTGAGACTAAACATGTGTCCGTACGGATCCTCACACTAGTTATTTTAATTATACATGATAGGAAATCTATAAATTCTTTCTTGCCAGTTCACTGGTATCAATGGTGAGATTGTTCTTTGAGACTTATCCAGGCCTTCATCTTGCTTGAGAAAATATGACAGGAAAAGAGTTAAAGTTTGGTGACTAAGAAAGGTGACTAGTTAAACCGGAATATCAATAACTAGAGTACGTAGATCAGTTGTAGAAACCCACAACCGACATGGTTGAAGGTGACTTGGCCATGCCGTCACATTCATGCATGCTTGGGATCCGCTTGTCCTTCCACCCCCTTTCTTTTTCCTTCTTTTGTGGAGTGCATATGATCCTCGTTCTTAGGTCCCTTGTAATTTATTAAATTTTTGTCCCCACTTATGTCTTGAGGGGTCCACAACACGACTTAAACTATTGCAGCCACTGCCTCCCACTGCACCACATCACCATTTGATTAAAGCGATAGTTTTTTTACATAAATATCCTTCTAAAAATTTAGATTAACATAAATATCCTCATAAAATACATTTTTTTATAAATATTACAAACATAACGATTCTTCTAACACTATTAATAAAAATTATATTTATTTTAATTATAAATTAAATAAAATTTTAAAATTATTTTTTTGTCTTCCATCGTAGTAGCCTTATAAATATTTCTTTTGCGCACCTATTTATTAAGTATATTTTAGTTATTTTAATTTGGAATCATTATTTTTTTAACGGTGTTAGATGACGTAGGTACATATGCAAAATTAAGAATAAAAAAAATAGTATAGTAAAATAAGTATTTTACAAATATATATATAAATATTAATTTTTTAAAAATATTTTTATATAAAATTTAATATCTAGAAAGGTATTCATGAGAAAACACGGAAGAAATTTAACCTCTTAGCTCTTACATTGCACGCAACCACTTAATTAAAAACATCATGAGAAACATGCAATTTATTAAAATAGAGTATATTAATTAGTTAACAAAACTATCATCAAAAATATTAAGGAAGGAAAGAGACTAAACAGGTCAATTAAGATGACTCCTTTTAGTCAAAGCCAGGTGGACATGCACGTAGCCATCTGGCATCCAGAAATAATATAAAAAATTACAAATAATTAATTAAAATAGAGAGCAATAATATGGCCACACAATCTTGGGTCTCCAACCCTATCATGTTATGCCAAGATGAAAGACCACTCGATTGAAATGAAGGACCCACCAATTGCCGAATTTGGATTGGCTGAGAGTGAACTCACCAAAGTTTGAAGAAAACTCATGTGGCATGGTTCTTGAAAGAATAAAAAAAGTCCCTTTTGTGCAAAAAGGCAAACATTAACATTAAAATGAAAAGAAAAGAGAAGAAAAGAAAAGCTTTATCCAATGCTGTCTACAGTCCACACCATATGTTTCCTACAGTACCCTCTTGCCCACTGCTTCTTCTCAATTGTTTGGGAGTGACCTTAGGGTGCTTGCTGCTAAATTTATTTTGTCCATAAATTTTTCTACACCCAAAATTGCCCCACCAGTGAAGCTAATGGGCAGCGAACTAGGTGGCTGCTTATGTAGCCAGTTATCCCAGTAATACTTTGTGGGTTGGAGATGAAAAGTTGCACTTGACACTTTGAGGTATTTTATTTTCGATTTTATTGGGTATATCCATACTCGTCAGATATGATCCATCCGTCTTAACAACAACTACAAAAAAAAGCCCCACCAGAAAATAGTGCAATAAGCTGCACAAAAAAATCTAAACATTCTTCTAAATATCAAAATTTATATAAATATCTTTTCAAAATTAATATTTACATGTATATCTTTATAAAATACTTATTTTGCTACTTTATCTTTTTTTTATTCTTGTTTTTGCTTATGTGCTTAAAAAATTAACGATTCCAAATTAAAAAAACTAAAATACTCTTAATAGATAGGTGCGTAAAAAAATATTTATAAAACGATCACAATAGAGAACAAAAAAAAATCAAATATTTATAAAATAAATATGGCTTTTATTAACGAAGATCCAATATATTATGAGCATTTGTGCAAAAATAGTGTTTCATGAAGGTATAAAAATAAATATAAATTTCAAGAAGATATTTTGTAAATTTGAATTATTAGCAAAAAAAAAACTCACTATTTCGGCAGAGCGTCTTTTCTTTTTCTAAAAACAATTTTTAATTTAATTCAACATATATTATATTTCCAATAATACCCAGGAGTATACAATGATACCATTTCAAAATTATGTCCAAATATAAAGTTTTTGAATGACACCGAAAAAAAAAGTCGGTAAGTTTACCCGCAAAGAACTTTAACCATCGAGGTGTCGGCCGATCTAGTCTGTCCAATTAGCGAACGCCACTACGGCTGATAAGGCGACGCTAACCTTCTCCGCGGTTTACCATAACACAACCAAGCGCCATCCCACTAGCCTTATTAATATTTCCGTCGGCCCATCCCCTTCCAAGATTCGTTCTCTCCTCTCCTTCCTCCTTCCTGCTCTCAGTTTTTTCCCCCTTCAATTTTGTCCTTTTCTTGGTCAGATTGCTTTAGTGCTTGTAGCGGAGAAGAAGGCCATTTTTTTTTATTTTTTTGAGGTTTTTTTTTTGCTCAATACCGCTGCAATTTATAAGCTTTCAGGAGAGGAAAAGGTGAGTTTTTTACTATTAAAATAGTTTTTTTTTAATCTCTTTTGGGTGGGAATAGATTAAAAAGTGTAGGAGATGATGGGGACTCCGCCTGGGTTGCATGTCAGCCTTGTCAGGTTCTTGGTTTTCCAATGGAGGGTTGGTTCCAGAATATAAAAATTTGAAGGAGAGAACTGGATAGAATAGGGAGGAGGTTCCAGCTGCCTTCTTTGTCCGATCTCCGACTTTTCTTACACTTATGGGTTGTCCGTCCTTGTTTCAGGAGATTATATCTATTTTTCGGCATCTCCAGCTGTTGTTGGATCTCTTTCCATTTCAAAAATCTTAGCTTTCCATCAATCTTTCGATATTTTCTAGTTCTGTCCCTGGAGGCCTTTTAAATGTGTGATTTTTCGCGATTTCTGGTTGATCGGTTGTCTGTTTGAGCTGTGGTCATAGTGGCAGCTACGGAAGAGAGCGTTGGATGTGTTTCGTTGGTCCTTGAGGCTCCTATGATAAGATGCAGCCAGATCAGAGAAGAAAGGTGAAGTTTTTCCTCATTCATTCTTCTTCTTCTTGATTACTTGGTAGACCATATCGGTCTTACTTTGACTGTTTTTGCCTCCTTTTGTCTACTTTGGTATTCTATTGTTGTATTTTGTGGATCGTGTCTGTCTTTAGTGATGTTTTTCTTTGGTAGGTGAGATCTTTCCAGTTTTTGGCATCTGTGTTGAATATAATATAACTCTTCTTGAAAGTGGCGAATTTTATATTCAGAGGATGAAGTGGTGCTCAAATAGACAAGCGGAGAATCAAGAGATTGTTTGAATTTTTCTTTCTCCTATAGCCTTCCTTATCATTTTCAATTTTTGATGTGAATTTTTGAAGATTTCGACGTTTGCAGATTGCGGTGGAATTTCTTGGTTACATACTCAATTTTGTCAAATTTTGTATGCATGTCTCTGTAGAATAAATAATGATGAATTTTCAGTTTGGATGATGTGGTACCTCTCGTATGACCCAAGATGTGTGATGATCTTGTACTGTTGGAGATTGGATAAATTAGCCACGGTCATCTGAGAATAGTTTGGATGTGACACGCTGAGAATAGGTTTGTTGCTTGCTGTTTCTCTAGTGACCCCACTCCTGAAAGCATTGAAATTTTCATCTGATAGTGCATTATGCAAACACATGCAATTAGTTCATCTTGCATGTGGACCAGTTTATCTGCTGATGACTTTTTTGCTTCTTTCTGTCTGATTAAAGGAGGGTTATTCAGTGCAAGGCACTGAATTTGTGTAGCTGCTTAATCACTTGCTTGCATAAGCTTTTATTTATCATGCCCGCTTGTTATGTCATGTTCCAGCCCATTAAAAGTTTTAGAAATGCCAACTCCTATATAGAGATATGAAGGATCTATATAAGGCTTGCAAATATATCTTTTGAGAGCATATTTTACCCTTGATTGGGGAGATATCTTTTGGCATTAGTAAAATATCTTTCGGCAACTTCTATCTTTTGGCACATTTTACCCTGATTGTCTTCTTCCTCCCTTTTATATGTTCAAAATTGTAGTTGCTGCTTGTAGTCTCATGCTCTTTATGTAGTTCTAACTGCCAGCCCATATTCTGGACCTGATGACATTGATTATGCAGGCATCAGCAGAAGTAGACTTCTTCACAGAATATGGCGAGGGTAGCAGGTACAGGATAGAAGAAGTGATAGGGAAAGGCAGCTATGGTGTTGTGTGCTCTGCTCTCGATACTCATACTGGGGAAAAAGTTGCCATCAAGAAGATCAATGATATCTTTGAACATGTCTCTGATGCCACACGTATACTTCGCGAGATTAAGCTTCTCAGACTCCTGCGTCATGCAGACATTGTGGAAATCAAACACATACTACTGCCTCCATCAAGAAGGGAATTCAAAGACATCTATGTTGTCTTTGAACTCATGGAGTCTGATTTACACCAGGTTATTAAGGCCAATGATGATTTGACTCCAGAACACTATCAATTTTTCCTTTATCAACTGCTTCGAGGTTTAAAGTACATACACACAGGTGTAGTACATCAATCTTTTGCATGAGTTTTTATTTTCTATTTCATTTGCTTTTTTAAAAGATGCACGTGCTTATGGACATTGCAACCGTGCTGTAAAAGTAAGGGAGGATGATGCCAGAAGCAACCCTAATGTAAAGATTAGTAGCCCAAGGATTGGGGGAGTATAATGCAAGATCAACTATTTATGGTGCAAGAAACATAATTTAGTTAAATACATATCTTTAAATCTAGATGCATAATAGATGCGAATCAACCAACACAAAATGATTTTTGCTCCATATGCTTGTTACGTGATTTACTGGGACTTGTTTCCCCTGCTTTATTCCATTGTTTCTGAATTCTCTTAGTCCAATTATATGCCATAAAAATTGGCTACTCTTAGGAATATGGGGTTGATTTAAGTTGATTAAGGACTAGAGATTTGTATAATTTTGATACGTAGCTGAGTCACACCTACTCTTCAGTCTTGCTCCTGCTTCTGCAGCTGCTTCCAGGTCCTTCATTGTTCTAATATCTTTCTCTTTACTGCATATTTTTTCAAAATCAATCTTCAATCAGGACTTTTGATTTATTTTTTCATCATTTTTAAATCGCTGTTCATGCATTTCTTGAGAATACAACCATAGGAATAAATTATAAAGTATTGCATAATTCTAATCATAAGTTATTACATGTTTCTGCATCTGTTCTTCATTGCCATTCCCACACTTTTTCTTAACTCAGACAACTAAAATGGTCCCTAAATTCGTAAAGCTCTTCATTTGTTATTCATTCAGGGATAATCCTTTAAATTCTTTTCCCACCTGCCCTTTGCTTGAAACATTGGCTTCTTTTGCCTTTTTTTTTCTTGCTGCTATATAGTGTTTTTGTACTGTATCATGCCAAATGTCAAAACACTAGCAAAAGCATTTAAAGATACTTGAGGTACATAATTATCTTCTTCATCGGGATTATGGTTTTCCAAATCATGCATGAATCACATTGAATGTTGTGTATCGATCTTAATCCAACTTGGTCTTTTTCTTGGCTACTAATTTTATTCTTCTGCTTTCATGCCTATGATTTGCAGCAAATGTATTTCACAGGGATCTCAAACCCAAAAATATTTTAGCGAATGCTGACTGCAAACTCAAGATATGTGACTTTGGACTTGCAAGGGTGGCCTTCAATGACACTCCCACTGCCATATTTTGGACGGTATTTTCTTCTCAGTTAAATATGGCCAGTAGTTTTATAAATAATATCCCTTGGATCTCAACATTGAATTAGCAGTTTGAACAATTGAACTAACCTAATTATTTTTGGCACTACTTGCAGGATTATGTTGCAACAAGGTGGTATAGGGCGCCTGAATTGTGTGGATCATTTTTCTCGAAGGTCTGTAGGATTTATTCATCCTTCATGTTGATTTTTTTTAAAAAAATCAAAGCTCTAATACTGCTTTTGGTGATCTAGATTTTATATGAGCTACTATTTGAAGAATATTTTTCTTTGGCTAAATTTTAATTATGTTCTGTCTTAGTATATTTATAATATTACTTCTGTATTTTATTGGAAAATCAGTGAATGGTCTATGCTTGAATAATTCCCTGCAAAGAAATGTCACCATAACAGTTATAATATTGGAAATGAATGCTTCTCTCTCTTATGTTGCATTATTTAATTACTGAAGATCTAGAAAAGTATGGAAAGTTTTGATGGATATTGACCTTACAACAACCACCAAGTGGTTGGGATGATTAGTCTGGCTCAACCATTATCAATGCACAGTAATTGGACTTTTGTCATCTCTTCTTTATTGAGTTCTTGGTTAAGGAGACGAAAATGATTTATGGGTAGAAGTTAAAATTAAAAATAGGAAAACATTTAATTTGAAACCATGGTTTCAAGTGCTGGCCTGTGCCTTCTGCCATGCACCATGCCAAGCCGTGTTGACACTTGGCATGGATTAGCATTGGCATCTATTGAATGCTATTAATAAACAGGGCTTTTTAAATTCCTTATTTTATTTTATTTAATTCAATTTTACCTTATTTTTTAACATGGACAGCTAGCACATGTGTCTTGTGCCTCTGGCATTTAAAACTCTTGGTTAAAACTTAAAACAGTTCTGTAAATTAGAAGACAAGCTTGGAAAACAGGATGGAGGACCAGAATTATAGAGAAGATTTGATGCAGAGGGAAAGCACCTGAGAGGGGCTGCATAAAAACAAACACTGATGCCTCTGTAGTGGGAATCCAAACAAAACTGGTATTGGATTGATTACTGGAAATCAAAGAGGCCAAGCTATTGACAGTGTTCGAGAAGTACAACTTTTCGGATGAGTACTTTTCACTTGATTTAGAAGATATGACCCCACTTTGGTGGCAAATTGAGATAGATAGTCACTTCAGTCATCATGAAAAAGGGGCGAGTTGCTGGCTATATTCTTGCATAAAGGGGTGATATATCATGAGAGAGCTTGTGGTTTAAATGAACTCTCATAATCTTGCATTGGACTGGTGGATTTGTGACTAATTTTTCCTTGAGCTAGATGAAAGGGGTGGAAGGTCATAAGCTCTCAGCAAAGAGGGGAGCTTGCTGGATGGATGTGGCCCCACATATCAAGTGTTAGAAACTGGGATTTTTTTTTATAATAATACACTCATGCATGTGTGTCTCTTTTTTGTTTGTTTGTTGATATAGTTGGTGTTTCATGTTCATAGTAATGTTGATAGTGTTTTATGATCTGTGAAACATTTGGTCACATAATGTAACAAAGTATTATTTGCTAGTAATATATTGGCGGATTTAAACATTTCTTGGTATTGCTATTGCTCTATGCCATGGCTAGTCTTCTATTTATCACCATAGCGCTAAGAAAAATGAACAAAATTATATCCCTTACCCAAGCAACCTTAGGCTCTTTTTGCTATTTTAGCCTGTGAATAGGCACCTTGATTGTCTCATTGATAAATAAAATTCTGACAATATCTTTGTCCTTAAGTTTATAAAAGCATCTGTACATCTATGTAATTTAGTTTACCATTTGAATCTGTTGCAGTACACACCAGCAATAGATATCTGGAGCATTGGCTGTATCTTTGCCGAATTATTAACTGGAAAGCCTCTTTTTCCTGGAAAGAATGTGGTCCACCAATTGGATTTAATGACAGATCTGTTGGGAACTCCTTCTCCAGAAGCCATTGCCAGGGTCCATGTCACTTCACAAAAACTCTTTAACATGCATGAGGATGTCCTTTTTAGGTCATGGTAATCTGTAGTAGCTACATTGAACCTTTCTTTACTTTCTGCAGGTACGCAATGAGAAGGCCAGACGATATTTAAGCAGCATGCGCAGGAAAAAACCTGTACCTTTCTCTCAGAAATTTCCAAATACCGATCCACTTGCTCTTCGTTTGCTAGAGAGGATGCTAGCTTTTGAACCCAAGGATCGCCCAACTGCTGAGGAGGTACAGTTAGCAGGCTTCAACTGGATTACCATAGTAGAAATGAAGCTTTCTGTTTCTCCTTTACTTTGTATGTAAATATGCTTGCTCCATCTAAAGAAGCTGATTTTGCCACAAGGTGTCAGGCTTTGGCCGATCCCTATTTCAGGAATATAGCAAAGGTTGAGAGGGAGCCTTCTGCTCAGCCAGTTACCAAAATGGAGTTTGAATTTGAGAGACGAAGGATAACAAAGGAGGATGTAAGGGAGCTCATATATAGAGAAATTCTTGAGTATCATCCAAAGCTGAAGAAAGAGTTCTTGGAAGGGACGGAGTCAACTGGTTTCATGTATCCAAGGTATTTTGCTATAATGACCTAATCCCAAAACTTCGGGACCATTGGAGTCCTGATTCCTATACTCGGTTCCTTTGAGATCATAATTACTGAATATACATGCTGGAGGCTTGTATTGTCGCGAAGTTTGCATCTGGCTTTCCATAATGAAATTACCTAAGATGTATCTATTCTGAACTTTCAATGCACTTATCCTGGTTTATGGGTGCAACTTAGCTAAGCTTGGCAAGCCAGTCCTTGTTCTAGCTTGACTTGTTTATAATCAAGCCAAGCTCAAGCTCAGCTTAATAATAATTTGATACTAACTCCTAGGCTTAAAGTTGACTCAATTAATTTGAAGCTGAAGTCAAGTTGTTAATGAGCAGCTCATTGGCAGGAGCTAGAGCCCCACCATGACTTTTAGTATACATATTTAGCATATCTCAATCATTAGATCCTAAATGAGTTTAGAATGGTGGTAACACTTAGTTACTGAACTACATTGATCTCAAATTATTCTTAAATGATAGACTTTATTAGAAATAATAGTTTAGTTGAAACAAATGTACATGCACATGGGCATCCAGACATACTCATGCATACGAGTCATAAACTATTGTTATGGCAGTTCTGAAGCTAAGCTTGAAGTTAGTTTGAGCTCAGTTTCGGGCTCAAGCTTGTCTCATTTACTAATTGAGCAACTTTTCAAGCCAGCTAGCGGGCAGCTCATGGAACTGACAGCTGTACACAGGTTCACTTCACCATTTAGGTGTTTCTAATTGTTCTCATGATCTTAAGTTTCTTTAAAGCATTCATATCTCATAATGATGCTTGGAGAGAGAGAGAGAGAGAGAGATGGGTGTATAGTTCTTAGTGGCCGGAATTTTCTACCTAGGTAATGTACCTGTTTCGGATTCTTACCAGAATCTTGAACCTATAGACATTTCCTGAGCAATGACTAAAACTGTTTCTAAAATGTCCACTTTCCCACACATTCCTGGTTATAATTCCTTTTGTCAGTCTGGAACATAACAGTTGTTTTAGGCCTTAGAAAACTCTACATGCTTGACCTTGGATTCTTATAATTATTGAAATTACCTAGAACAAAGCTGCATATGTGCAAACTAAATTGTAAATCTAAAAATGTCTTAGAGAAGTATTCCCTTGATCATTAATTCAAATTATGTTTTCATGGTAATTTAACAATATTTACTTTACCATTGGCTTCAGTCACCTTGTTCTCAAAAATAGTGTAGTGTAATTGTATACCAATAAATATTTATATTGCCATCCAAGTTCTCAACTGCTGGTGGTACTGGTGGACACATAACAAGTCAGGCCAGTACTGGCATCCAGCATGGGTCAGAATGACACCAATTAAATTACTTTTTATTTTTTTGTTTTTTATTTTGGCATGGAACGGTGTGCAGCACAACATGTGTCACGCTGGCAGGATGGTCACTATCTTTAGAAACCTTTTTGCCATTAATTAATTAGTCTAGAACATCTAATTCCCACTTTTTTTAAATGCTTCTTTCTTAGCCATCAGTGTTAGTGAAAATCTTGAAATTTAGATTCAACTAATTTTGTTTGCAGTGCTGTGGATCACTTCAAGAAGCAGTTTGCTTATCTTGAAGAGAACTATGGAAATGGTGCAACTGTTGCCCCACCTGAGAGGCAACACGCGTCATTACCCAGGTACCTGATATTTCATGCTTGAAGATAGCCAAAGGAATCGGTTTCTCTTTGTGTATGAAACTGATTCAGCTTTGTGTGCATAGGCCTTGTGTTTTTTATTCAGATAACAAGATGCAGAACTCAAGGGACATTACAGAAGATTTTTCTAAATGTTTAATCAAGGAAACTGAGAAGCCAAAACCAGAGAATTGCATGGTCCCTATGACAAGGGCTCCACTTCAAGTTCCCCAAAGATTCCAAGGTAATATAGAGTTCTCTTACAATTTTTCTGCAGCAAGTGAACTTGTTGGCTCTATTTTCCATACTTCTATATGTAATTTCAATTAGTGGATAGCATTTAATCTCATGGGCTGTTTGATATTGAAGATAATCTTAATATACTTTATGGTAGGCATGTTAAAGATATTCATCTGGGAGCTTGATCTCTAAAATAATAAATAGAAATTAAATGACATTTTGAAAGAATAGGAAGAATCATGTGAATTCCACCAATAATATTACTCCACCAAAGAAGCAAAGCTAGAAAGTGATTTAAGTGTCATATAGTTGGCCTGGAGAGCTAACTATGCAACATTGAAACAGCCACCATTATTATGCTTCTGAATGGGGTCAATTTAATTGGAGAACTCTAAGAAAGGGGGATATGCAAATGGATTGCTTCTTCCTGCACTTAATTCAAGTAATCCTAGTACTGCCCCATCTTGCCCCCTTTTCTCAGACTTTTGCCTTATATGATCTTCTTTTCACATTACCTGTCGATCTCAAGAGGTCTTCTTATCTGTGCATTTTGTTGTCATCCATTAATGTACTTGTTTCTACCCTTGTCCTTGTTTTACAATGCCTTGGTCGAAGTATCCTCATCTCCACTATTCATGAATGCTCGTCTCTTTATTTCTGAAGCATGTTCGGTATAGCAGTGGCCACCTTGATCATTCTCTTATAATGTTACTCTTAGTCTTCCTGATATGCTTCTGTTGTGTAGCATCGCTATAGCTCCCCCTCCATATCATTTGGTCCTTTTCTGATCTTTTAAGCCCAATATATATTGTTAACGCATTCCTTAACAGTTTAAGCTTTTGGGGCAAAATGATTAGTTAACATGGTATTAGACCTATGGTTGGTGAAGGTCGTGGGTTCAACATGTGAAAATGACTGGTGCCTCGTTGTTAGCAGATTGTTCTCTATTTTGGTTTGCCCATCTTTTTATCTCCTCATTCTTTGAAGTTTACTCAATAACTCCAATTTGGAGTAGTCTAGTCTATTTAAATGACAGTTCACAAACAGCATACACCATGTTACTTCCTCTTGGATACTAATCTGCTAATGCATCCATCATTACTAGTACAAAAGGGTGGGTCAATCGAAACAAACTTGACATGGGAGGATGTTAGTGCAAAGGAGTTGCAATTTATTAGCAGATTATATTGGAGAGCTACTGCTATAATAGCAGTCATCTTGCATGTTCATAGTTTGCGAAAATCTTGTTGCCTTTTTTTTTATGGTTAAGCAAATCTGCAGAATTTTTCCCCTGAATAAGTTAAACAGAGTCCATTATTTACTGTAAATTTCAAAAAAAAAAAAGAGAAAGAATAGATCTGAACATCTTACGCACATCATCTTTTAGTTTTTCTTCTTATTCTCCTTTAAATAATCTGTCTGTCTGTCTCTATCTCTATATGTATGTATACATACATATGCATATATATATATATATATATATATATATATATATATATATATATATATATATATATATATATATATATATATATATATAGATGTTAACAAATATTAATCTCTTCAATGTTACTAATCCATTAGACCAGAGAAGATGGATCAAACAAGGTTAAAGTGGCATAGTTAAGAAATAGATGGATACAAACATAACAAACCTTCTTTTCACAAACATGATTCTTTTTTAATGCCCGTGTTCTTTATCCCGCTTATTTTTGGAAACTATGTCCTAGAGAGAGGATTCCTTGAATACTTCTTAGATGCATTGTCTTTTGGATGGTATTATGGATGAAAAGGAGCTGTGTTAGTGGATCCTGCCACTTCATTTATTGTCAACGATGAGCTTGTGGATCCTGTCACTTCATTTGTTGTCAACGATGAGCTTATGGATCCTATCACTTCATTTATTATCAAGAAGTACAAGGTATTGGGAGCCTGCAATTTTTTGTGAAGTTTGGTTATGAACTGTAATACCGTATCATGCTGATTCTTTTGAAACACTTTTTCTCAGCTTTTCTACTTATCATGACTTCCTTTTTCTTCTAATTTTACTATTGCCGCGGTCAATTACTTGATTCAAATTTGATGCATATAAACAACTCAGAAAGACAGTAAATGCTACAGAACTACCATAACAGATCAATAATTTTCACTTGCATTTATTAAATAATGACCTAATAGTTTCAGTGGATTTTGCATGTTTTACTGTGTTGTTGCAAAACACAGCTTTTCTTTGGCCACTGAATGATGTGAAGCTCATTATGGATATTGCTTTGCGTGACAGGTGCTGCTGCAAGGCCTGGCAAAGTTGTTGGATCATTGTTGCATTACAACAACTGCACAACCTCGGGTTCTGAGCTGTATGAACAGCGGAGAGCTGCCAGAAATCCTGCCATCCCTGCACAATATGCATCTTCATATCCCAGAAGGAACCCAAGCTGTAAGATTGAGAGAGGAGATGAGGGAATTGAAGGACCTAATATTGTGCAGCCAAAGCCTTATGTTGGAAGTAAAGTGGCTGCAGCTCATGGTGGTCCTAGTAGTCATTGGTAATTTGTTAGATTACAGATATGCAATTAGTTCGCATGTCATGAAATCAACTCCCTGGTGAACTCAGATTGTTCCATTGTCATCATATTCAATATTGCTCGTGCATTGCCAACTGTACAGACTCACTATCAAGAGATAGGACTCTCATTTAATTTCGCTCTAGTATCAGACTGGGAGTCGGGGTTGAAAGATTGTAAAGGTATCCATGATGGGAAGAATTTGGCTTGGCTGAGAAGGTTGTAATACAGCTTACTGACATGACTGTGGCTGTTGGTGTTGCTGTTGCTCGATGTTGAAGTTCATAGTCTGAAGGCAGCTGCGACACTAAACGACGACAAGGTGGGCTACATTGGGCTATATAACAACTGTTATTCTTAAGTCTTTATTTGAGTCAAAGGATTAGCAGGATGCCATATTTGTTGTATTGTATTATCTTATATCAATGCTGCTAGATGCCGTTGGCACACTTCAGCCTGGTGCAGTTGGCTTGTTATTTTAATATATGCCATTTGTCACTCTCTTTTACATTTGGAACAATTGAGCAGATTGTATGGGCAACCTTGCAGTGCTTGAAGTGCTTCCACAGATGAACCTCCTACACTGAGAGCAGGATATCCCATATTTTAGGGGGTAAATGCAGCTGTGATATTCTAGGATATCCCATGCGTGGAACAGGAAAAGTAGCTAAATAGCATGCTGAAATAGGTGGCAATAAAGCTCTTTTGATGTTGGAATTACCAGGGGGATTGTTAAAGCCTTGTGCCTGGGGTGGGTTGTGTGACAATTCTGATTATTGTATTCATAAAAAAATGATTTGCACTATCTTGAACTGTTGGGAAGCCTTCGAAGCTGTGGGTACATATGTTGTTCATGAGCATGATAAATCGTAAATGCAGGATATCTTATGGATGCAGGATACAATAGTCGGGCGTCTAGCTAAGTGCTTGATGGACTATTGAGCTGTCTGGAATAGTGTGTTGTAGCTTTATGATAATGCAACTATGGAAGTTTCCATCTCGAAGATGTTTGAGTAAATATGCTTGCATGAATATGATATGCGCTCTACAAGCGAATATATGCAGCCAATACAAGGAGCAATTGTGATTTGATGACATTTCCTATGGAGTATGTGGTAGGAAAGCTTCATAGTTTGCATGAGAAAGGTGTCTCCAATACTTTATCAAGATTCAAGATTCAAGAAAGTGAAGCTTCATTGGATGAGTACTCTAATGCACTTAACAGCAAATTGCAATATGATGCATCTCCAAGACATATATATATATAAGCAGCCACTTTTGGTGTATTTCAAGGCTTTTAGTTACATTGCTACTAAGAAATTCTAAACCTTTTTTTTTTGGAAAACATCAAAAAGTCGTCAACCATTGTCTGACCCATCTATATTTCTTATAAATTTATATCCGCTCCATTTGGTTTATCTAGGTCCATATCTAATCTATCAACATATTTTTCAGGCTATCATTTATCAATTATGTATTTTAAAAATTAAAAACATAATAAGACCAAGAAGAAGAGATCTAAGATTAGATTTTTAATTAAATAAGATAGAAGAAACTCATTGGACACACACACACACACACAAAAAAAAAAAAAAATGCAATCAATCCTAAACATGTTGTGCACTTCACTTCTCTCTTCTTTTTGTTCTTTTTATTTTCCCCCTTAGCTAACAATTAATCGCATATTTTTTGTAACCACTCAAACTAAACCTTGACACGTGTCCCACAATATTACCATTATTTAATAATCAAAAAGTAGAAATTAAGGGTTTATTTGAACCATATTGATCCTTCGAGAACACCTGAAATATATATATATATATATATATATATATATATATCATATATTTGAACTTTTTTTAATTTCATTAATAAATATAGATATAGATTTTTTTTTAATTTAGGAATATGGATGTCAAGTTGCATAGGACTTAGGTTATCCGCTATGCTTATAACCGGAGTGTTCTCCGATTGGGAAACGCCCGTCACTAATCTCTCGGTCCTGTACTTTTGAAGCCGGAGCAAATCATCGTCAACATACTCCTCCGCTCGAGAGGGGAAAGCGCTGAGGGCGTCTCCTTTTCACTATCGTTCTCGAGAGATCGAAGATGGTATGCTCGAACTATTTGTTCTCTCGTCTGCCTGTTAACATAAATACCTCCTTTGAGGCATTCTGTCGAACGGTTTTCCTTCTTTCCCTCGCAGCTCTTCTTCTCGTATTTCAAGGAGCTGGTGGGGAAGGAAGTGACGGTGGAGTTGAAGAACGACATCGCCATCCGAGGCATCCTCCATTCCGTTGATCAGTACCTCAATATAAAGCTCGAGAACAGTAGGGTCGTCGATCAAGACAAGTATCCCCACTTGGTATTATTCCACCCCCCTTTTTTTTTAATCTGCTGTACTCTCTTTTTGGTTCCTAGATGTAGAACTTGGCTTACTGGTTGTTTAAGATTGTCTGGTACTCTTGAATTCATGCTCCATTTAAAAAAGGGCAAATTTGGTGGTTAGAGTTCATCAGACTTAGAAACTAGGGTTTGTGGTTATAGTTTAGATCTTGTGCCAGGAATATTTAAAGGTTGTAAAGAAACCGAACTTTAGGATGGGAAAATTAAGTGTGTCTGGATAGAGAGACCAGATTTTTCCTTTCAGATTTATGGTCTGTCATTTGGCTGGTCAAGACTCTGGACGGTTATTCTTTGTGCTTCTTCATTCAAGATATTCGAGATGGTAGGATCGATCCGTCCTTCATGAGGACTGATTGCTGTGCTGAAGATCAATGTGTATCCAAGGTGAGAGTTTCAGCATATGGGCAAGGATGAACAGGGTTTACAGGAGATTAGGTTCTTGAAAATAGTAAATGAAAAAAATAGTTAAGGATACAAGAATGTGACTTTACAGAGTTTAACATTAAATTCAGTTAGGTTGAAAACTGTTTTATGGAGTGGTCGTAGGGCAGTTTGCATCTTTTCTGCAGGAAACTTGATCAAATCTAGTATTGGATTGGAGAGAAATAAGAATTCGAAAGGGGGGAAGAGAAGGGGTGGGGGGGAGGGGGCAGGTTTTACGAGGTTAGGGCTTTTTTGGAGTAAGGATAAGAAGTGATTAAAGGGTGAGAGAAGATATAAATGGATGCCCGAGAGGGATGTAAGATCCCCCGAAAGTTATATGATAGGATATGAACAAACAAGATCTAATGATGAACTTGGTTTTAATTCGATAAAGTGACAGTAAGGGATTCATAGTCCAATCTGAAATTGTTGAGATTGGAGTACCGGTAATGTAGGATTTGGAAGAGGAAATAATAGTAGCTGCACTAGAATGTAGGAATAAAATACGTTTCATATATGTGGATCTTTAGTGTTATCTACTCTTTCATTGCTAATGCTCTTTAACTTTTTTCCTTCGTCTCTGTTGACTCTCTTTCCCTTGCCAACTAACCAAAACTAAGACCATTATCATCTCCTGTGTCCGGAATAATAGTCGTTGTGCGATCTTGCTAATTCCACTATGAAGCCTTCTTTTAGAGTTGTTGTTATCATATAAAACAAAAATAGAAAAGAAGCAAAATGACTCTTGAAACACCGCACACTTTGCTCTCCTTAGTCAGCCATCTTCAAATTGCAACAAATAATAGATATGGCTATAGAAATATAAACATGGATTTTTATAGTTAAACAAGAAAAGAAAAAAAATAAACAAATAGCATATGCTATTGATCGACACTAAAAAAAATTCCATCTTCATCTTCATGCATTACCATATAACTGAGAACTGAAGATTTTTCTGGTGGGCTGCAACAGTAAATATGTGTAATGACTTACCACTAACAAATAAAGGATACTGGTGGTATCATCTCTTAATCTTTTTGAGGGAAAAAGGAAGCCTTTGGCATGGTTCAGCACTTGGAAATCTGTAAGCAGTAGCCTGATCATAAGTTTACTTATGGATATCCTCATGAGAAGCTTGGAACCCAGAGTTAACAAATTACTTCTTTCTCTGCATTTATGTTGCAAGTCACGTCAGGTGTTAGGTTTTAAATTTTATTACCATTTATGTATCTTGGAGTAAATTAGAGATGTGCATGTAGGATGAACTATTGCAAGCCATAGTTGGTGCAGAATTCCTCAAAAGTAAGGTATCCTCTATTATTTTACAAATAGCTTTTTGTATATGAGACTGGAATTTACTTATATACAATGAGAATACATGGAGGAGAGAGAGGAGGAACAATCAAATCAGGCCTTTCTTTTCTTTTGTCTAGGATTATCCACTCAACTTTGTCATTATCTTATTCTACCCTTTCATTCAGTTTTGAACTCAGATCTTTGTAAAACTGGTTATACTCAGCCTTTTTAACTTAGTTAATTTTTCCATTAAGTTTCCCCAAGTTGCTTGAGTGTTTTGGCACCTGTTTTAGGTCCAATAGGTCTGGGTGCTAGCCCATAGAGACACATATATAGTATGTATGTATATACATACATGCGATGTATATGTACGTATTTACATACATGCATTATGTACGGATTTATATATGTATAAGAATATAGTTGCTGCCGTATTAGGATTCCAAATGAGATGTTTCTTGAAAATAATGGATATGTTTCTGCATAATTATCTGCTAGAAAGCATTAAAGATCACAGCCCTAAGTCTGAACAATGAGATACAAATGTACCAGGGAAGCTACTCTGCTCTGCACATCTGAATGTTAAAAATAGTCAATGCTTCAACTCAAACTCATAGGTTAGATTTATCTTTTCTAGCTAAATGCATATAGGTCTAAACTATCGAGAAACTTCCTCTCACCCCATTCTCTTGAATGAGGGGCATCTGTAAAGGGTTTTGTTTAAGTAAAACAAAAATTGTCTTGGAATTGGGTGGGGTTGATTCATAAGTATGCTGGACAATTTATGGGATGAATATTGTTCGTTGAGATAGCAAATTATTCAATATCAGCTGTGAAAGAAATTTTTGTTGAATGTTTATTCTGGACATTAATTTAGTGCAATATCATGCATAAAACAACTTTGGAGGAAGGCTGTAAGGGAAAAATCAATACGAGGGAAAACGTTGTGCTCTGGATTTTAAAATAATTGATAGCGTTGTAGCATTTGGGAAGAAATATTTTTATCTGGGAAGATTTTCTAAGAGGCTGAATTCTTTTAAAAATAAAAAAGAAGAATGATAAAGTGGTTCATAATTCTTTTTTCTTGGACAAACTTTTTCTCTATCTACAATCTGGCAAAGACAGAAGTTCTGTGATGGCTTACTGTTGAGAGGGTTGGCTCCATTATATCTTGGCCCCAGCCCATATCATACAACTCCTAACGATGTAGAAATGTTGCTGATGTGGTCTGGTACTTGACATTATAAAGAGACAAAAAAACCTAGAGGAAATTAACCATCTTGGGGAACGGTTCTGGAGTAAAAAGATTTTAGTGCCAGATCCTTTTATGCATCCTTGCTGGATGGTGTTGTTAAATGACATAACATAACTTCTCAAGTTTATTTTTAATGTGAACAGTGTGACATTATAGTAGCTATACCTGAGAGAACCGGTAGCTTGTAGGCTAGCAGGTACTCGGTCTTTTTTATCACTTTGAAGAAGAAGTGAAATTAGAGGATCTAATATTCTTCTATGAGGCAATATATGACTAGTGGGGGAATGCTGGAAGAGCATTTGATTTGCTGCCCCTGTTCCTTATCATATGTTCGGTTCACAGATATGTGGCAGCTGATTGGCCAGATTTAGGACAGTTGTTTGGCTGGTAAGGAACCATCAACTTCTTGAGACTGTAATCCTAGATATTCCTAGATTGTATTGTTTAAGATTTTTTATTTTTTTTGCAGGGTGGGGGGAGGGGGCGGGCGAAGGCGGGGGGGGGGCGGTAGGGCACTGGGAGGGGGTACTCTTGGCATTGGTTCCAGTTCTTAAGCATTGTTGATTGTACTTAATTTATAAGGCAAAACCCACGTACATGGGAAAATATCTGCTGGCTAAGGTTTTATGTTTTAAATTGCATTATCACCAGTTTAAATGTTTGATCTGCATTTGTTTTGTTGAGCTGCATTATTTACTTCAAACAAATTGTCAGCTACTTTTGATCATTACATGTTTGGTTGATCATGATGGCTAATCCTTTTTCTATGTAACTAGAAGAGACAATGTAGTTGATTTTGTCATTGTCGCATGACCATCGTGCTGGTCCTAAATTTTGTATGTCTTGCTCCTTTCTCTGCACCTTTACAGCTTTCACCATTATGGTTTTTCTATTTTTGGCTATTTGTTTCTCTGTCATTGTCTTATTATCTTGCCGCATCTGACCAATTGTAGATTCTTCTTCTATAAGTTACCCCGTACTCTGCCCAGAAAAAGGGAATGCTGCAAAGTCAGAGTTGCACTCCTACGTAAATTGTTGCAAACAAAACTTATACATCATATTTCTGTTCCATAACATCCAACTGTTGATACTTCTTTGATTAGCACCATGGAAGAATGACTTACTATTGTATTATATTATTTAACTCCACTAGTGTTTTAGCATTTTTCGTAGTCGTTAGAAAGGGCTATATTACTAGCTTTTGTTTATAGTTATCGATTTCCCATCCTTTCATTCTCAAATCAATCATATGAAATGATGAAAATATATAATTTTATTGTCTTAAGTCTCTATAAGCTTTAAGCTTTCTTTACTAACATAACATAGATCATTGCGACTTCACTTTTGTGCATCATTGCATCGCTTCTCATGCTTTGTTGTCAAACTTCTACAATTCTCTATCAAGTGTACTGCTTCCCATGCTTTCATTATGCATCAATCATTTAAAGGGCCTCTGTTATTTGTATAGTTTGCAGAGTATAAATTTTTATGCTGGCTCTGTTATTTTGCAGTTGTCGGTAAGAAACTGTTTTATCAGGGGATCGGTGGTGAGATATGTTCAACTCCCTCCTGATGGAGTCGACATTGATATTCTTCATGATGCAACAAGGAGAGAAGCCCGTGGTGGTTGATAGTCCAAGCTCGAACTCGCCTTTTGTTATCAGGGGATCAGCGGTGAGATATGTTCGACTCCCCCTCGATGGAGTGGACACTGATACTCCTGTTAACGCTATAAGGAGAGAAGCGTGTGGTGGTTGATAGGGTGTAGTTTCTTTTGAGGTTTTTGATGCTTGTTATCAATGCTTGCAGCAAGATATCTATGTTACCTTTAAACATCTACATTTTTCTTGCGTTGTTCTTGGTCCTTGGGATTGCAGAAATTTATTCAGTCCTTAATAGCTCAAATATTATGCTTGTTTGATACCTTTTCTTCGTTTTCCCCCTAGAACCTCAACATTTTTATTAGTTTTTCCACTGAGCTAACATGAACCAACTTCATCCAATTAACAAAATGGTGAGTCCATGAACTTATAGAAGGGACATCTAACTATAAGATTACGCCCGTTGGTATCTTTTCTTCTTTTTCTTTCCCCATTTCTATAACCTTGATATTTTTGTAGGTACTTCCATTTGATGGCGTGAAATCTTCCTGTGAAGGGCAATGCTTGTTTGCAGGTAAAGCCTGCAAACTGAGGAGTTGGGATCAGAGCACTGGATATTACTGTGAGGATTTGGAATGCTATATATATATCTATTTATCGCGCCAAAGCAGTTGTTGCAATGTAGCTTTGCCTTAAAATGATGCAAGTGCGCATGCGCTGAGAGAGGAATGCTTGGCTGCTAGGGTGATGTATTGAGTTCATGAATCAGCTTAGCCTATGCACGATAAATTTATAAGCATGGCAAGCAATCTTTCTCTTGACAAGCCTCCTTGTACGAGGCTGGGCTTCACTACCAAACTCAGGGGCTAATCTTAGCCGGTCTGATTGAAAAAAAAGAAAAAAAAAAAAGAAAGAAATTTCCTTGGACCCAGCTCAATTTAGATCTCGTAAGAGTAAAAAAAAAACAAAATAGAAAGATTGTAGATTATTTTTTTTATTAGTTAAAATAGAATACTTACAATCTCTCTATTTATACAAACAATTTTAAAATTCCTGTGACCAGTAAAAATCTATTTTAATTTTGTTTTTAGCTATTTTTGAAGGTCAAAATCTTCTTTAGAATGGACTTTTTTTTTTTATACTTTCGGTATCCTATTTGGAAATCCAAACCTGGAATGCTCTCGATTAACCATGTGAGAATTTATGTGGACGTGTATTTAGTCCCATATCTGTTATTCGCGGGATAGATCTTGAGTATTTATATAAAATTAAAAAATAAAAATAATGACTTCTGATTAGTTATATTTGGATGAGGTCTTGAGTTGTTATAAATAGTATTAGAGTGGATCTAATCCATAACTTATATGAATTAGGAGATATTGCAATATAAATTCATTAAGGCTGACCATGTTATCATGGCATCCGAACATTTCAATATATATATATATATATTAATTGGAAATTATGTTGGAAATCTATGGTTTCGGAAAGTTTTTGGTGTAGATTTTACGCCTGGATCTAGCCAGACTTACCTGAAGTGGTAATAGTGAATCCAATGGGTCTGGGTATCAAGCTAAATTATTAGCTAAAATAAGGCGGAAACGGCAGATTCTTTTTATTTTTGGCTTCTGTTAAGGCTCTCGTCTCTCTCTACCAAAAGAGCTCTCGTCTCTCAGTCGGTGAGAGTTAGCAACCGAGCAAAAGATCTGCGCTAAGAGCTCTCCGTCATTGCGTTATTCTTCACATCCTTTCTTCCACAATCGCAACCGGTTCGTTTATCTCCGGTTTTCCCTTAGCCTACCACCTCGTATGGATCTGGATCCCCAGCCGGAGCCTACCATAACCCGACGGTCAGTGTTCCTAAACATCTCGAGCTTCTCATATTTTCTTCATATGATTTCCTTTTTTGGGGGGGAAATCTAGCACGCGTTCGATTTTTTCCAGGGTTCTGTTGTTGTTTTTTTTTCTTCCTTTTTTTCCATTGGTTTTTTGACTGTTTTGATCTAAATAGGCATGACGCTCTTTATATTTGATTTTATTCCTCAATGAATGGTTTCTCCCGTTGGTGGTTTATTAGCATTTCTCTCTACTGCCGCAATTATACGACTTGTCCTTGGGAAATATCTTTTGATTGGAGTATCGTCCACAGAGGCTCTAACACCTATTTCCAGAAAATGGAGACAATGAGAGAGTTTCACTTCCCCTGCATTCCCACTGCCCGTTGTAGGAAGATTGCCATTCAAAAAAAAAATCTAATATTTTTGATGGTGCTGTTTGGCTGACACATATGTAGTTATGATACAAGGATTTTGCTGAAGCGTGCTTATTTAAAGCTTTACAAATCGCTGCATTTAAAGTATTATCTTTTTTTCTATTTCATACGACGTTGCTATATAGATATGTTATGTGGAAACATTGAATATGCTATGAAAAAAATGTTGTCTAGATTTGATGTTATTAAGGTGGCATTTCCGCTTCTAGTTTTACGGATCCAAGCAGGACCTTTTTCCATTCAATCGGCTTCTTCATTTCTGTATATGTTTATCTATAAGACAAAATGGGTGTGAATAAGGAGATGTTAGATGCTTATGCATGTGTTGATGTAAGTTTTATCTTGTGCCACTTCCTTCAAGCTCTCTGTTGTATGCGTTTAAGGGTTATTAGCCTTCAAAAGGACCAAATTCCTCTCTAACACTGTGTAATCATGCTTATCCTTATGGTTATGTTTTTTGAGTTTGTGCATGGATATGAGGTATGATTATGAAGTAAGATATGTATACTTTATCCTTATTTTACAATAACTCTGTGAGGCAATTTTTCTTGTTCTTTTGCTGGTGAACCTATGATAGATTTTTGCTTGCACCTCGACATATTGACAATTTAGATTAGATGAGAGTCTGGAGGATGTTGTAATGTGGAGCAAATATCAAAGATGGGATTTTTGAGGTTTGAGCTTAATGTCCTTTTTAGGGTTCAGCTTTCAAATGGAAGAATTTATAAACATACTTCTAATTCTTGTGTATAGATTTTGGAGATCAATCATATTTATGTGCAAGTCTCATGAGGCTATCCTACATACATCGCCTTTCTCTCCTCAAAATCAAGCTACTTAGATTCTTCATTTTCTTCATCTGCATATTGTTGGGTTTCACCTCTTCTTTGATGGCAATGCCCGTACATGTAGCCAGTGTTACCTAGAGATGTGGCATGAGTGCAAAATGTCCGAGTGTTCTCAAGTATCAAATATCACAACCTCCAAAAACTTTGACAAAGGGATACAACATATATATACATTGCTTTGGTGTCTATCCAAGAAGAGAAACTGAAAGGAGGAAGGAGAGAAAGACATGGTACCTATAAACAAAATAATAGAACCATGGATTTGCAAGTTGTTTTAAGTTATTTTCTAGGTTCATTTAATATTATTCAAGATGTGTCAAGATACTTAAAGTGATAATTAGCCGTGATAGCTTATACTAAAAACATAGTGACACTTCATATAACAAGTTCTCCCTCTCTCACACACAATTGCCCCCCCCCCCCCCCCCCCCCCCCCCCCACAACACACACAGAGAAAGAACACCAGGGAGGTACAGGAACAGGACCCATTAAACTGGATTTGATTGCAATTCTCACTGCTCCATTCTGAATCTTGGGCAATTTATGATGCCCGCCTAGCCTTGCAGACAAGTTAGGGGGTACCTGAAAGATGCAACAGTCATACTTCATGTTGCAGATTGTATAACTAAGTTTTCACTAACAACTAGAATGCCATTGTTAGAAAAATTGTTTCTTAGTTAGGTTAAGCATTTGGCAGTCATGGACAGAATCATGTTATTTACACCTATGAATAGATGAGACTACCTTTGGTCTTTTTTCTGAAACAACAACAAGTGTACTACTCCATCTTGTCCTTTGTCACTTCATATATATATATATAGATAAATATAACTTAAATCATTGTAATCTTAATACCTTGCTCTGCACTACCTGGAATGGATTATGTTTTTCCAACGGTCTTTGTCAAATAATATCTCATAAAAGTATCGATCAATCTATGTTTTAATATACTGGATTCAAAATTTTTATAGTGCAAATGTTAAATTTTGATAATTCTCTCTCTCTCTCTCTTTATATATATATATATAGGGGATTGATAACCTACTCTCTGTTATAGTAGGTTATCAATCTACCCATTTTTTATTGGACAAAAAATACTCTTACTTTTTATAACTCTTAAGGGTATTTTATGTCTTTTTACAATCCCACATTAACTCACATTCTCAACCCCCTAATTAATACTCTCTCTCTCACACACATATATATGTATGTATGTATGTATGTATGTATATAGATGTATGTATATATATAGATAGATATATGTATGTATATATATATACGTATGTATATGCATACACACAAAACACACACCGGAGAGAGAGAGTAGGTTATCAATCCCCATATATATATATGTATATATATATATGTGTGTGTGTGTGTGTGTGTGTGTGTGTGTGTGTGTGTGTGTGTGTGTATGAGTGTGTGAGTGTGTGTATGTGCATCTGTGGGTGTATTTCTTGTTATATTAAAATATTAAAAACATTACTACTGCACTAGCCGGCTTAAATGTGAAGCCGGCAGAATGCAAAACAAACGGCTCCCCCCCCCCCCCAAATTTATGTACCACAAACAAGCATATCAAGTAGTTTCAGCACATGCGATATATACCAAAATTTGCTTGAGTTATTGAAAACTTATCCAATTATTCTTGATTTTTCATCACAAATTTCGCTTCCAATTTTGTGCCAACTTAATGAGAAGGAAGATTGTGAATTTCTAACAATTTTCACAAATAATTCATGATTTTATGCTAATTGTTTATAATATTTCCGTAACTTTCTAAGTATCTCTTATTCATTGAGATGCCTTTATATCCTTAAATACTTATTTATCGCTTGCATTGTCCCTAATTCCTCACAAACTTTTTCTCCGCATCCATGAATTTTTTCACCAGGTGAAGTAATGTCAAATTAGTTACCAAACTACCAGGTGCATAGATTGTTACATACCACATATGTTAGTGGTTTCACTTCTAATCTGTTTGTGTTCTCTTTAGTGTATAATTAGAGCAAGTCTTGCTCGATGGCTTGTTAGACTTTCTTGCTATTAAATGTTAAATCAAGCTTAAATAGTAATCCTAGCTGTTAACAGGCACAAATGCTCGGCGTGCTACCAGCAATTCAAGAAAAAGGAACATCTTGTTGAGCATATGCGAGTGTCATATCACTCCATTCATGAACCTAAGTGTGGTGTCTGCAATAAGCACTGCAGAACACTAGCATCGGTGAGGGAACATCTTATAGGTATCAATTTAATCATATTTTGAAACTTAAAGTTGATTTACAATTAGCCATATCATATTTAAGCTCTGTATCCTTTTAAATGAAAACTTAGATTTCAATCTTTATGTGATACTAAGAGCATAAGTAAGCTGAATTGGCTGAGGTGGGGTCCATATGATTGCAGTGCTGATGCATTTTAATTTTAACATTGGTCTTTGCTCATTTTGTTATGCTCATGCCATTCATTGTTTTTAATGGATTTGTTTGTTCATCATCATTAATATTTAGGTCCACTGCCAAAGCGCCACTGTGCAGAGGTATTTGCTGCTAGTGGTTGTGATCTTTGTTTGAACATTCTCGAGAGCGCCAATGCTCTCAGACTGCATAAAGACTTATGTCGCTTGAGTCCTGCTTACCACGTAAGTATGTTTGGTTTGCAAAATAAAGACCAAGTTCTCATACTGCAATGCTTTTATAATTGCAAAAGCTTATGTTCCTACTTCCTAGTGCTTTACAACTACTTTTCTTAATGGAATAGCAATTCTTATAGGGAAATATGACAATGTCTATTGTGGAGAATTATGCTCAGGCTGAAACGGATATGCCTAGCTTAATCATGGGAAGCAATGGTAACCAAGTTCCTGAAGTTGTTGCCATGGACTGTGAGATGGTTGGTGGGGGAAGTGATGGATCACTTGATCTCTGTGCGCGTGTATGCTTAATTGATGAAAATGAAAATGTGATCTTCCACTCATATGTGAAGCCTATAATTCCTGTCACCAATTTCAGGTACCTTTCATTCATCATGCTCGAAAACTAGATATGTTATTGACTACAGATTAATCAGGAAACACTAGATAAGATTTGCATTTGGAAATTCTTTCAGATTTGAAGTAACTGGTATAACTGAAGACCATTTGGTAGATGGAATGCCTCTCTTGGAAGTTAGAAAAAAAATTGAGAAGATATTGTATAATGGAGAATCAATATCACGAGCCCGTCTGGAAGGTGGAAAAGCTAGGATTCTTGTAGGTCATGACTTAGATCATGATTTAGATTGTTTGAAAATGAATTACCCTCCTCACTTGATAAGGTAATATTCTGATGTCACTCTTACTGGACTGCTGATGTTTTTAAAAAAGGAATGCTATTGTAACACTCCGCATCTTCTCCTGTTTTTTTTCCTATATGCAGGGATACAGCCCAATATCGTCCCTTAAAGAGAACTAATGATTCAGTCAGCTTCTCACTGAAGTACCTCACTCAGACGTACTTAGGGCAAGTAACCTTTACAATAGCTGAACTCATTTAATGTTGCCAAAATTAAGTCTTTGAATGGAAATATGTTTTTTTTTTCTTTTTCAACATCATGATTGAAAATAATGTCCCTTTGCCTGTTGTAATGGTTTCGAAGGCCCGTCAATTTGTTATGCATATTCATGATGAGAGTATTTAAACAAGCAGCCCTAGTTTAGCTATTTACCCATTATAATGGTCATCTTATGGTGGTAACAGTGCTCACTTTTTGCCTTTCCACTGTTTATCCAATTAATAAAAAAATTTCTAAAATTCAAATAACGATCAAAATCAAATAATATTTTGATCTGTTAACAGTGACAATCAACTATTTAACCTTTATTGTTAATTCCTTTGATAACTTCCAATATTAATCATTATGATAGCCACTATTCTTATTATGAGAAAGATGAGATAAGAAAAGGTTGGAGGTTTGACTGCGCAAATTATGGCTTTTATTTTCATGACAATGATAAATAGTGGTTTCAATAGGTGGTCCATTATCGACAACACTGGCCTTAGAGAACCCCGCAAAACAAAATTGTTACTTATTTTCTATCTAGATATTTGACTTTTGAACTTCAAGTTATAAACACCTAACAACTAGAAATATTCCAATTTCTTATTTTTCTTAATCCCTAATCCTCACAAGCACACCCCCCCCCCCCCCCTCCCAAGGTTTCCCTGTTCGACTTTCCTTCGGCATGCATCATTTTATTCGATTCTAACTGAAAGGGTCAATAAAAAGAAATGCTAATTTATTACTTTGCATCCATTAAATAGTTAATTATAAGTGAAAAAGTAATGTTGCAAAATAAAAGGACAGAAAAGCAATGGTGGGCATAACAAAAATTTACTCTGTGCATTTAAATATTATTCATCTTGCTTTGATTATGAGTGAAAATTCAATCTTAATCATCTTGTTCATTCTTATTCCTTTTTTTTCCACTTTATATATGCTTGGCGAAAATTAACTACTGAATTGAAGTTATTATCTTCATTTTGGATAATCATAATGGAGCATCATTGACACTGTGCTTTGAAAAACATTTGGACCATTGGATTGTGCAGTCTCAATAATTTTTATCAGCTTATTTGTGAAATGTTTTTTTATCTTCTAGCTTGTTAGTATATACTTATGCAATTGTGACAAACTTCACAAAGCTACACTCCACTCAGTATTGGGTATATAATTCTAAGGGTTGGTTCTTGTAGGTATGAGATCCAAAATGGTACACATGATCCCTATGAAGATTGTGTTGCTGCATTAAGGCTATATAAAAGGATGCGATCTCAGATACACCAAACTGAGTTTCTAACGTCAAACGAGAGCAATGTAACTTTTGATACCAAGGCATATAATTGTTTTGATTCCTCAAGGTTGAAGGGACTCGTCAAGATGTCTCCGGATGATCTGCTCGGTATGTCAGTAGCTGATTACAGGTGCTGGTGTCTGGATAGAAGCCAAAACTCTTGACTCAGCATTACTTGCCCAACTTGGATGGATATTTTGGTTGCTCTATAAATAGTTAGGACAATGCCGGTCTTCCATATGTTCGCATCGCAATAGTTTCCATATGTTAGCTCCTGTGGCGGGTTCCTACTGTAAATGGACCATCAAAGTTTGTGTATGTTTTTCTCTTGCTATTTAGCAGGGAAAAAATTATAATTAAAAGGTGAAAAAAATCAGATCTTCGACATCTCAGTTCTAGGAGCAGAGTTATGAGCGGCTTGGATGGGATTGCGTTAAGCGCGGCGCGTGCTTCAGGCGACCTTCATACTCTTGGAGGGTGATTCGGCCACGGTGATCGGCTGGGTCCGACGGGGCACGAGCAGGGATGAAGATGTTCATCCCCTGCTCGGTGATATTTGGTTGATGGTGAGAGAGGGCATTACATTTCAAGCTATGCATGTCTATTGTGAGGCTAACGGGGCGGCTGACTGAGTGGCGGCATATGTAGCGAACCACTCAGAAGGCACCCTGTGAGTTGGGGAGGGTGAGATGCCTGTTGTACTACGAAATCTTTTGTTTACCTATTTTATTGGGTGTATTCCTATACGTGATGTATGAAATGTTCGTTTTAGAAAAAAAAAAAAAAGATGAATTAGAAACAAAAAGATTAGACACATTTCACGCATCGTTAGAGAAGTTGGCATCATATAGTATAACAGATTATTTTTCTCCTTCCAAGATCTATTTAGTTGCATGAATAGATAAAAATTGAGAGAGGAAATCTTTTTCTTTCATTAACTTATGGATACCAGCATCTAAGTTTGTGAATAAACCTAAAAAAAAAACTGAATAAACTTGAATAAAGTCAGCTTATCTAGTTTTACAAATTTATTCATAGCAATGGGGATGATACGATGATGGTAGCTTTTTCTTTAATATAAATTACGGTAAATTGATGGCCGGTACATAGTTATAATCATATCGAGCTTGACTATAACCATATTTTCGTTATAAAAAAGCAATAAATAAAAAATGAGTGCCGTAAATAGGCGAGAAGTCGGCATTCCGAAAAACACGCTTGTAAAGAAAGAGAGACGCATCTAATGCTCGATGCCGCAAGAGGCACGGCCTTCTTCCCTCGAGTTCTCAAACGCTGCCTCCATGCCGACGGCCAACTACCCCTTGAGTTCTCCCTCGTTGCGGCCCTGAAGTCCTCCGCCACCTCCCTCCGCTCCGGCGAGCCCCTGCACGCCCTCGCCTTCAAGTCCGGCCTCGCCCGCTCCAACCACTTCGTCCGCAACGCCCTCCTCAACCTGTACGCCAAGTGCGGCCGCCTCGATGACGCCGCCCGCCTCTTCTCCTCCCCCGACGCCCCCCTGCTCCGGGACGCCGCCTCCTGGAATATCATGATCGCCGCCCACGCCAAGGCCGGCCGACTCGCGGACGCCCGCAACCTGTTCGACGCGGCGCCTCGCCGGGACCACGTCACATTCACCTCCATGATCATGGCCCTCGCCCAGGCCGGCAGCCCTGCCGAGGCCCTCTCCGTCTTCTGCGACATGGCTGCCGCAGGCGTCGCGGCGAATGAGGTCACGCTCGCAAGCGTCCTCTCCGCCTGCTCCCGCTTGAGCTCACCACGAGGAATCTCTATGTCCCACGCCGTGGCCACAAAATGTGGGCTTGATGAGTATGTCCTCTTCGCGACCAATCTGGTCCATGCCTATGCCGTGTGCTCGCAGTTGAGTGATTCTCGAGCTGTTTTCGATCGGATGCCAGAGAAGAACACAGTTACCTGGAATGCGATGCTCAATGGTTATGCTAAGGCCGGCCTCATTGATCAAGCTGTAGACTTGTTTGAGAGGATTCCAGCAAGAGATTTGGTTTCCTGGAGTACGATGATCGATGGGTACTTAAAGGTTGATAGGTTGGAGGAAGCTTTGATCACGCTTTGTGGAATGCTGCAAAATTCTGATGTGAGGCCGAATGAAGTCCTGCTGGTCGATTTGCTCTCGGCCTGCGGCCGCTGCTCTGCAGTTCGAGAAGGTCAGCAATTGCATGCTGCAATTATAAACACCGGATTGGATTCCTACGATTTCATGCAGGCGACACTGATCCATTTCTATGGTGCATGCAAGCTCATTGATCTTGCTTGCCTGCAATTCGAATTGGGATGCAAGTCACATGTTTCATGCTGGAATGCACTGATGGTGGGGCTAGTGCGGAACAACATGGTGGATGCCGCGAGGGAGCTCTTCAATGACATGCCTGAAAAGGATGTTGTCTCATGGAGTACCTTGATTGCTGGCTATGTCCAGAACGGGCAGTCCAATCTTGCTTTGGAGCTCTTCCGAGAGATGCTATCAATGGGGTTTGAGCCCAATGAGATCACGTTGGTGAGCGTTCTCTCTGCTGTTGCAAGTTCCGGCACCCTGGAACAAGGGAAGTGGATCCATGACTATGTGATTAACAGGTCCATCCCTCTAACTGATAATTTAAGCGCAGGGCTTATTGATATGTATGCAAAGCGTGGGAACATCATAGTTGCAATCCAAGTGTTTGATCATGTAAAGGAGGGGTCAGCTTCAGTGTCGCCCTGGAATGCAATAATATGTGGTTTGGCGATGCATGGGCATGCAGATATGTCCCTGAGCATATTCTCCGATTTGCAAAGAAGAAACATTAAACCCAATTCGATCACCTTTATAGGAGTATTGAGCGCATGCTGCCATGCAGGTTTGGTAGATTCAGGGAGATGCTACTTCGAGTTAATGAGAAGAAAGTATAAGATAGAACCAACCATAAAGCACTATGGCTGCATGATTGATCTTCTAGGCCGAGCTGGGTGTCTAGAAGAGGCAGAGCAGATGATCAAGGCGATGCCCATGAAAGCAGATGTGGCGATATGGGGGAGTATGCTGGCTGCTGCCAGGACTCATGGAAATCTGGAGATTGGGGAGAAGGCTGCAGAGAGTTTGGCAAGGCTGGAGCCCACTCATGGGGCTGCCAGAGTACTCCTGTCTAATATCTATGCAGATGCCGGTAGGTGGATGGATGTGTTTCTCGTCAGGAGAGCAATGCAGAGTGGTAGACTGAAGAAGATGCCTGGATGTAGTGGAGTTTTATGAATAATTGCTGTTAGGGACTTGTGACTGAGCCATAATTCAAAGTCTCTATTTTGTAGACACAGTGATCATATTGCCTTTGCCAGATATCCGAGCGACAAAATTCTGCATCATTATTTGATTTGTTTGAAGTCATGATTAAACTGTAGAGAGCAAGTTCTTGGGGTATGGATATGTAGCAAGGGTGATTCTGCGAACTGCGGATCGTCCGTAAGCATGATGTTGTGGACCATTGATGCTTTGCAACTCAACTATTTATGCTATCACAAGGGAATTGAGCAAAGAGGGGAAGGAAAGGAAGAATGGGATGAAAAAAGATGATTTATTGGCAGTACCATTTGCTTTGGATGATCATAAATCCACATATCTGAAGTTGTGGATTCAGTGATATGCCTTAAGCAGGTGAATGCATCATTAAATTCATACCAGAGGTGGGTTATAACATGGAGCACTCAGATTTACAGCAAAAGTACAGCCAACAGATGAACTTCTTCATTGCAGCTGTTTCTTGAGATTTGAGCTGATATACTTAAGCTTGGTTCGAATCTTTTGTTTTATCAGCCAATAAAAGAAGCATATTTGAATTGGTTATTTTCAAACTTGTAAGAGTCTGTAAGCAACTTCTTTTGTCGTGGCTATAAACTTCTTGCACAGAATAGGTGGTTTCCAACACCAGCTATGTCATGGTTATCTTTTTAGTCTTTGAAAATTACAAAATTTTAGATGTGGGAAAATTTTGTTCTGCTATTTTTCTTGAAACTGATTGTTGCCACTAGAATTAGCCATGGATATCATCTGTTTAGTTTGATAGAATGTGGATTAGATATAAAAATATTTTAGACCTTGTTCAGACATGATGATTATCTGTCTATAGTTAAGCAGGACTAGTGTATGTTCAGCATAAATGTTGGTTGGGATTCAGAGATGAAAATCACAAGTCTGAAATATTGATTTAAACCGAGAATGCCTGATCACTACAGCTACATCTGGTTCTAGAATAAGAGAAGTGGAAGGGGAATAGTTATGCCTATTGGTATAGTTATGGCACAAGTTTCTCCCATTTACTTTTGGATACGATCTATGGAAAACTCTAGGCTCAGGTTGTTTTTGTCATAAAAAAAAAGCAGGCACAAATTGAGAACTTTATGCCAAGAATAGTATGTGATATCTTCATTTGGAGTAGCATGCTGGTATAAGCAAATTAACTATTCCTTATGCATGTTTTTGAAAAGCTCTCTGGTTGGTACAAGGCTCGTTCCAAACCTTGTTACTGCTTAAGACTGGCTTCTTTAGGTCATGTAGAGAAGGTATCCATGCCAAACAATCCTGTTGGTCAATGAATGGAACAGTGGATGTAAGACTACTAAAATTAGATGGTGGCAGTTTCCTCATTGCATCACCACATAAACGAAAGGGTGACTGAGATCCAATCTTCGAAGTATCCTCACCTTCAGTTTCAGCCAAGAGTCGCATCTACCGACTGCTCTACTATAGAAATAAATATCTCTTTAAATTACAGCAAGTCTGGCACTCATCCCACTTCATAAGGAAAAGCAATGGGATCCTTCTTAGAAAGGGTATATGTTTGTTTTCTGCTTCACAGTTAAATAAGACACTTAAGCTAGACTAATTGATGCTGGCTTTATTAAAAATTCAGGTGCACCATGTGCAGCAAGTATCATTGCATACATATGCAATATTGTCAAATACAGAATAGAAGAGAGTACTATTAAGTGTAATAAATACATCCTCATATGAATGACTCTTTGCTGCAGTCAGATGGTTAGAATAGACAGTAGCAAGTTCACCTTAAACAGCAAAATTTATTGAACTTTCATTCTGAAGACGAGGAAGTTCCTGACATCCTCAAGTTTCAAGTCCTCTTGATTTCCCTTTCTCAATTAGTGATTTTATTGGAACGAATTGTAAGAATGACAGTCTGATCAGCTTCCCAATTGGCTGATGTTTTAACCGAAGCTATGAAACAAGACCAGCTGATAAATATAATTATCAAGCTTGGCATGATTGAGATTCATGCTCCAGCTTGAGGATGGGTATTTATGAATATTGATGAGGTCAGGGTCTATCGTAAATGGGTTGTTACTTAAGCCTGAAGCAAGCCCAGATTCACCCATGAGGGTTTTGTGGAAACCTGCCACTGTTTACAGCATTTTGGTCCACCCCTCCTAATCAAGTGGCCTGCCCTTTCTTATGAATAAATAAGTGTCGCACGGTTCCTAGATTGATGCTGCGCAGCACATCTTCCTTCTCTTCTTATCAATCTGCTGCTGCTCACCCTCTCTTTTGCACATCTTTTTTTGTCATGATTAGCAGCTGAACCTGTTACATAAGCATGCTCCAGGGCTCTTGACACTAATGCTTCAATCTGAAAATGACCCGTTTCTTTTCCACACTGATGTAGATAGAACAAATCGATGATCCTGCTGTGACATCAACCATTTAGATCGCCCATTAAAAGTTCAGTGGTTTCAGGTTCATATGCAGAAACCTTGATTAGCTGCATCAGCCCATCCAACACCAAATAGATCAAGTCTGCCTTTGGATGCTCCCTACCTCTTGCGATAAATACATGCACCTCCTTCATTACTTCAATCCAACTGTATCCTGGTTCTTTTACTGCCCCGATATAATCCATTCCCTTTCTCACCTTCTCCGCATCTGCCCACATTCCCCTGGAAGCAAATATATTCGACAACAGGACATATGGCCCACTATCTTTCGGATCCTTCAAGATTGCCATTTCAGCTGCATACCTTCCCAAATCAACATTACCAAACTCTCGACATGCGCTGAGCAAGCTCCTCCACAGAACCGCAGCAGGTTCAATAGGCATCTGCTCAATAAATTCCTTTGCCTCCTGCAATTTCCCTGCACGACCCAAAAGCGTAACCACAGAAGCATAATGTTCCATGCCCGGTTTGATCCCGTATTTGTCCTTCATAGAGTGAAAGTGGCATAGTCCTTCCTCAGTGAGCCCTGCATGGCTACATGCTGATAGTACACCGACGAATGTAACATAGCTCGGTTCAATCTCCTCACGTCTCATTAGCTGGAACACTTTAAGGGCTTCTTCTGCATGCCCATGTTGCGCATATCTTGAAATCATTGAGTTCCAGCAAACAACATCCCTTCCATGAGTTGAGTCAAACAACACCCACGCTTCTTTGATGCAACCACACTTTGCATACATGTCAATAAGTGCGTTTGAAACATGAGGATCAAAGTCCAAACCTGCTTTTATGATCTGACTATGGAATTGTAAGCCATGGAACAGGCTTGCAAGATTACTAGCCACTGTGACAAGTGCAACAAAAGTGAACTCATTAGGTCTCATCCCAGCAACACACAGTTGATGGAAGAGTTTGAGAGCCTCTTCGCCTTGAGCATTCTGGGTGTACCCAAAAATCATAGCATTCCACACCACAAGATCTCTCTGATTCATCTCATCAAACACAGCTCTGGCATCATCAGTGCACAAGCACTTTGAGTAAACATCAACCAAAGCACTACCAGCGTAAAGGTCCAATGCCACACCAGCTTTAATGACAAGGCAGTGAATCTGATTGCTTAAATCAATGGCTGATAATGAAGCTGATAACCCAAGGAGACTAACGTATGTCAAGAGGCTTGGATAAAGTGACCCTGATCTCATCCCATTGAACAGGGCAAATGCTTCCACAAGCTCCTCATGCCTCGCGTATCCTTCGATCATAGCATTGTAAGAAATAACATTGTGTTCGATCATAGCATCAAAGACAGCTCTCGCATCGACTAGATAATCACATTTAGCATACATATCAACAAGACCATTACTTACATACTCATCAGACTCCAATTTAGCTTTGATGGCATACGCATGAACCTGCTTCCCTTGATTCGAAGCCATTAAAGAACCGCACGAACTTAAAATACTCGTACAAGCGAACCCATCGGGTTGCCACCCTAATTTGCTCATTTCAAGAAACAAATCCATTGCTTCCAAATCAAATGAATTCTGCATATACCCTGCAATCATCGTAGTCCATGACACCAGGTTCTTGACAACCATCCAGTCAAACAGCCGACGCGCAATCCTCACTTTAGAACACTTGCAGTACAAATCTATGAGCACATTATTTACCGAGACATCCATTTCTGTTCCACTTCGATACGCGTACCCATGGATCCGCCTCCCGCCATCAAGAAAATTTAAGGCTGAGCAAGCACGAACGACGGTCGAAAGAACAAATCTATCAGGCGGGACTCCAGATTCCTTCATTTGGTTAAACAACCGTAGGGATGTCGCACTCTTCCCTATCTGTGAATAACCCGTGATGACCGCCGTCCAAGTCACTGAATTCGTCGCCGGAAGCTCGTAAAATATCGACATCGCCTCATCCATGCTACCAAATTTCGTGTAGAAGTTGATCAGGGCAGTACCCACGAAGACATCCGAATCGAAACCCGACTTTGCTGCAAGGCCATGGACTTGAGCAGCGTCATCGACAGTCCCTGATTGAACACAGGCTCGCAGGACACTGGCGAGGATGAACTCATTCGGGCTCTCGGAAGAGGACCTTCGAAAGGAGGAAAAGAGATAGAGGGCCTCTTCCTCTCTGCAGTGCTGGGTGTACATGGAGATCATCGAGGACCAGGAAATCATATTTCTCTCTGGCATTCCTTCGAACAGTTTCTGCGCATGTCCAAGGAGGCCAGATTTCGAGTATCCATTCAGTAGCAGGTTGTTGACGAAGAGATCCGATCGGAGACCGGCGATGATGGATTGGGCGTGGATCGGTTGGAGATGGAACCGAGGGGTTTGGCCGGAGATGCATGACCGCAGGAGATGGACGATAGTTTGAGGTCGTTTGACGTGGGAATTTCGGAGGAGAGGCGAAGCGACGGCTCTTACGGCTATGGATTCGACCGTCATGCGAGCGCGACGGCTAACTCCTCTTTTTTTTCCCTTTAAACTCCACTGAGGTGAAGAGTGAAGACTCCAATTTTGTCTCAAATAAAAAAATTATCTTATATAAACATCCGTTATAAAAGTGTTTTTTTTTTATGCTTCATAGTAAAAGAAAATATTAGGATTGGATATTTAGTGTAGCTGCTTCCCTTTTTTATTTTTATATCATGCATGCGTTTTACTTCTAGTGGGACTCATCACATTTCTTTAGGGCTCGTTTGGTTCGCGGGAAGTATTTTCCCTCCTAGGAATATGATTCCTGGGAATCAGATTCCTAGGAAGAGGATACCTAGGAAAGTACTTTTGACATGTTTGGTTAACCATGGGAAAGTGACTAATTTCCAAAGTGCTTATGTTTGGTTGACCATCCACTTTCCTAGGAAAGTTATGTATAATTCCTATTATGCCCTTAATAAAAATTAGGTCTTTAATGCCTCTTTAATGCTTCTTTAATGCTGAAGGGTCTTTTTGGGAAAAAATAAAAAAGGAGTGATTCCCACCTCATGGGAAAGTAACTTTCCCATGTTTCTCATGGGAAAGACTTTCCCATGAAGGGCTCGTTTGGTTCGCGGGAAGCATTTTCCTTCCTAGGAATATGATTCCTGGGAAACAAATTCCTAGGAAGAGGATGCCTAGGAAAGTACTTTTGGCATGTTTGGTTGACCATGGGAAAGTGACAAATTTCCAAGATGCTTATGTTTGGTTGGCCATCCACTTTCCTAGGAAAGTTATATATAATTCCTATTATGCCCTTAATAAAAATTAGGTTTTTAATGCCTCTTTAATGCTTCTTTAATGCTGAAGGGACTTTTTGGGAAAAAGTAAAAATGGAGTGATTCCCGCCTCATGGGAAAGTAACTTTCCCATGTTTCTCATGGGAAAGACTTTCCCATGAAATATGGGAATCACATTCCCATGGGAATACAACTTTTCCTTCTCTCTCCTTTGAAAACTCCAACCAAACAAGAGGCATCTCATTACTTTCCCGTTGACCACACTTTCCCCCCTTCTTTTCCCGCGAACCAAACGAGCCCGAAATGTGGGAATCATATTCCCATGGGAATACAACTTTCCCATCTCTCTCCTTTGAAAACTCCAACCAAACAAGAGGCATTTCATTACTTTCCCGTTGACCACACTTTCCCCCCTCGTTTTCCTGCGAACCAAACGAGCCCTTAGTTCTTGATTTCATTCAGTTTCTCTCTTGATCATTATGCCTGGAGTTTGCATTATATGTGGTGTAGCATATAAGTTTATATGGTATATAGTGCATAGGCGGCATGTAGTATATGGTATGAGATGAGACAAGAGGTTGGGTTTCACCCTTGGTCGGGTTTGGTGCTGATCATGCTTGTTTTGGAATCGATTTCAAGATTGAACTCTAAAGATCAAGCTCAATTTGTTTGTCGATGTTTCAAGCGTGATTTGTTTATCAATATTTCAAGCTCGACGCAAGCTTAATTTCAAATTGAGACTAAGCCACAGATGAGATTGATCGATGGACTTAATAATCTTAAATCAAGTTAAAACAAATTCAAGCTTGAATCGAACTTGATTCAAAGTTGATTTAGCATGTTTTGACAACAAATTGATTCAAAGATTTTATTTTTTTAAAAAAATATTGATTAAAACCTTTATTCAATATACCATTATCTATATAAAATAGTAGGTGTACTATAAATATATTTGAGCCTTATCGAACTTGGTTAATCTTTGGCTCGGCTTGAAATTAATCCCAAGCATTTTTGGCTGATTCAAGCGTGGTTTCCTTAGCTTCCAACCAAGCTTCATTCGAGCCTTTTCATTCAAACAAATAATTTCAAATCAGACTAACTAAAACTTTACAACCCATTCTTTCATGTGGAACACGTGGATACATGCAACTGCATAACCCTAGAATTGTCAATATCATTAAAACTTTTATGCATCATATCTTACATTTTTCCTATAAGGAATTTTAGAGGTTTATATTAGCATAAAAAGGTTTTATTATGCAATGATTAAACCAACCTGGTGTTATGCTTATAAATCTCTATCCTTATATTGTTTTCCGTTCAATAAGATAAAAGAGATGGCCAACTCCATGGTGAAATTTATTTTGTGATCCTCTGAATGGATTTGAATCAGCAGTCAAAAGATTTCTGTCTGCTAGTTTTCTAGGGGCCACCTTAGAAACGTACCGACTTCCAAGGAGCAAAGCAGAAACCTAAGATCACTTTTGTTGGCGAACAAGTGTTGGGAAATATTGTACCATCAGAACCTCCTGAAAGCATCAAGGATCATGTCCAATTTCCTTTCTTCAGCATTGCCTCATCAAAATGTCATATAGTTTCTTCACTTGATTGAATTCATTTTTGATGGAAAAGTTGGCCACATGGTCCTCCAGCCTCCCAGAGTCCACGCCAAATGAAATGTAGAATCCCATCTCTTTTTATCATATGCCACACTATCAGAGATGCAGATTGATGACGGGTACTCCCACAAGTGCAAATCAATTTCCAGAATTTATGATGATTGAGTTGATACACTGCACAACAGAAACTCAGGTTCTATTTTTGGAGAAAATATTCGGCAACAAAGACGACAAACCTTCTAACATAATTAACTCTAGAGCTGGCTCTTGCATATTATTTTCACAATACCGACAAAATAAAGTTGTTTTAGGATCAATAACTATTACATGGACCATTATACATGACCACAGGACAGAATGATCATCAGTTCCAAACTTCGGCTGTTAAACAGCCAAATGAATACATGCATACATATATATATATATATATATATATATATATATATATATATATATATATATATATATATATATATATATATATATATGTAGTAGAGAAGGGAGGAGGTCTTCGTGTCTTCATCAAATAGGAACGAAGAAAGCATCACTTGCATTGCAGTCTTCAAGTGACTTTTCACAATAAAAGACACCTCATTCAGTCCAAAATTTGATAACAGCATCTATAAATGCCTTTATAGTTGCCCAAACTGGGTTGACTTCTGCCGTCTCTAACTCCTTACTAGCCTTTCCAGATGATTTGCTGGGGCATTGGAAAAATTCCCATGTCAAAACAGAGAGAACTTAATGAGTAAGAAAAGATTTCAGGACTAAACCTTACCATAGTTCCTGGTACACTACAGATGATGCAAGATTACAACTCAAAGTTCCCTTTGTCTACTCAGAGGTATGACAATCAGGCCATGGTTCCTTTTTTCTTTGCTAGGGAAGCAAGTATTTCATGTGGAAAATTATAAAGCTATAAAAAACATATGAAACAATGCAATAAACTAATAGAGAAAAAATCTTGCATGATGTACATAAACCATGCTGATAGTTCAAGCACTGCGAAACAAACTGCATTCTACTGACAATATGTGTTTTATCTTGGACCTTTTAGAAAGTGTCCAATATCTTCTAAAATTTTCAAACAATACCGGCATGTCTATTATATTGCACTATTCCGATGAGAGAATAGTACCTCGGACACCCCGAGAACACAAGCATAAAGATAAGAAATGTAATAGACTGTTATTGACATCCTGTGAACACACTCATGATGTCACCGTTCATGACCTGTAGGCTCTCTGTTGTCTCATTGGTTCAACCACTCAGGCCTCCTCTATACCAAAATCATGATGCATCAGGTAAGGCCACCCACCCTTCCCTTTTGAACCATTTATTTGACTGAAAAATAAGAAATATAGGAAAACCATGCCCAAATTTTCTAGTTCAACATGAAATTTAGATACATTGTTGGGAGGGGATCAGCTTACAATACAATATTTTTTTTAATATATAGTTCTTTTGATAAAATTATATTATTTTCAGAATAAAACAATTATTAAAAAATATACAGTAAGAAAAATTAAAAATGCAAGAAGGGGCATCTTAGTACTGTACATATTTAAGAGACTCAAAAGGCCTATTTACGAGGCTTAAAAGATTTTTAAAACTATTATAACCAATGAAGTCTATAAACAATAAACCAAAAAAAGGGGTTTGGTGGCATCCCGGTAAAGTATCAGGACACCATCCCATCCAAAGTGTTGGGATGGATGCATCCCGATACAACACCAACTCGAGAAAAAAAAGGATGGGTGATAGTACCAACTCTTGAATCCTTGATAGTCACCTTTTCCTTGTTGATTTTCCGTTATTCTCCAGTGGAAATAAGTCCACAAGTCAGCTTCGTGAATTAGGTCACCAAAATTAACATGCATTACAAGAAAAATGGAAAGATGTAAATTTTACCTGCTACAATCGGTATCTGTGTCAGTATTGCTGCTGGCAATGTTTTCATGCTTGGTGCTGCATTCAGAGTCAGATATTTCCTTCATACCAGGGGCAAGTGATTCACTTGAAGCACTTTCTGTTTTCAGGGCCGTGTTCTCCATATCATTAGGCTGCAGCACAGGCAGTGCCTGCAAAGTAAAACATAATGGATGTGAATCAATGTGATGCACTCTAGATCCAACTCTAAGCAGATAAAAGAAAACTTGATGCAGAAGGAGCCCATTTCGAGGGCATATCAAAATAAATAGAGAAGGAAAATGTTAATTCAGAAAAGGCATAGGAACGTAATGGCTGAAGAAGCCACATACTTGGGTGTTTACAACATTCCCAAATCAGCGGACTCCGAAATGTCTAAAAACAGGGGTACGTATGCTTTGGACTTACTAGTTATGCATCATATGATTATTAAATGAAAGGTTTTCAAATAATTCTTTTGTCTAAAGCTTGCTATAATCCGCTGCTTGAACTTTGGTTCATATGTGGCATAAGATATATAGAACAATCAAGGACAGGCAAACCACCCTGAACCGCCCAGTTCAGGGTGTACCGAACTAAACCCGACAATTAACTGGATGGAATGGGCTTTCGATTCGGTTTGGGTTCGGGCTTTATGTAACCCTCTTGCTGGCCTCACTCATAAAAACATCCAAAACAATAACATAACCTAAAATAATATATAATATATTTCAATAAGTTTGCAAGGCTCATTTGAGCTTGGAGCTTTGATCCAATAAAATATTGAAAAGCAGGAAAACTAGGAAAAGGAACAAAGATTACGAAAAAGAAGCAAACATGTTAGATGTCACTCGTATACTGTACTGTTTGAAACCTTGGAATATAAAGGGCCACATAGAGAGCTTATAATCTTTATGAAGAAAACAATTTTTTCTCATAAAGCAAAAATAAATCTAAGTGGAGAAAAAGAGACTACGTCATTAAAATTACAAATTTGCTTGATTGAAAACCATTTATGTGGGTATAAATAGTAATATGTTGTTAGAGTTATGCAGGACAACTAATCCTTCAAAAGTCAAAACAACTTATTTCAGATAAAGCCATGTTTATTTTATTTCTTTTGAATAACCATGATGAAAACCATCAAGAGTCATCACAACTATTTGGATCGGCTTTACTAATCCTTGTGAGCCAACCAATTTTCATTAAAATTTACCTTCAGCATTACTATGAACATTTTTGAATAACCACTGAATTTGCCTAAATTCTACCCTCCCCTTTCTAGACCCTTAGTCCAGGATTTAGCACAATTAATATAATATTTAATAGATAATATAATCAGTCATTGACTGTGCTGATACAAAATTGTTTGAATTAAAATACCAATACATACCACAGAAAGAACGAGAGACCATGTATGTTGCAATAAAAATTCAAAGCTCTATTTGAAAATTAATTGTGTCAGCCTCCCAAACTTATTCAACATGATAAGTGGGGAAAAACAAACTTCCACTATTGCGCATTAACAATCAAACAGAAAATTAAAACACGGAAACAATATTTAATTTGAAACACAACTTGTTCAGTGGTCCCACTTTAACCTAGTAAAATATGTACAAGAAGGAGGGCTGCCACCAAACTAGTCTGAGCTAAAACTAAGACGGAACACAGGCTACCAAGGACAAGAAAGGGACTATAAAGGCAAGGAACCAGGCAGTGGGCCTCAGGTCAGATGCAATCCAAGCTGAGGGCCACTTTTGTTTTTATCGACTTATCAACACCTACCAATAAGTTCTTATAAAGAAGATTCAGACCACGGTTCTGACAACAAAACAGCATTAGAGTCTCAAATAAAACAAGATAAAATCAGCAAACAACAGAGGCTCTGATACCAATTTAACGAGGAATAGTAACAAATGCTGCAAAATGAACTCAATCAAAACTCGTCTAATCATATGCCCCATCGATTCAAATGATAAACAAATGCTTGAATGATAATGTAAAAACTAAAGTTAAGAAATGTTAAAATGCCTTTATATTGGTTCACAATAACTGACTCCTCCGGATTGCTAGCGGCCTTCTTTAATTCTTGAACTCAGATGGTGTTGCATTGAAAATCTCAAAGTCATACCAGACTCTCTCTCTCTCTCTCTGTGTGTGTGTGTGTGTGTGTGTGTGTGTGTGTGTGTGTGTGAGAGAGAGAGAGAGAGAGAGATAAAAAAGCTATCAGATTGACAAAGGAAGTATTTTTAAGCCTTTGCAGTAAATTTTCTTCACATAAATTTTTTGCTCTCATAGAGTTTGGATTTCTCTGAGCATTGCTTTTATGCTGTTAGAACTTATTACAGACAATAAATAAAGTTCAATCTTCTTTGTTCATTTAATTGTTGCACACTTGTTCTATTGGTCCAAAGACATGAGGCCACTACGGCTTGCTGCATCTTCATACAGTTATTGTGGGGCTAAATCTAAGAGTACCTATCACATTTTGTGCATGACTGACTATGTGATTGTGATTAAGCCATGAGTAATAGTTCATCCAATGAGGCATCCATCAATACTGTCCTCATAAGTGGTCAGATATTCTTGGGTGGAAATCCTAAATCTGGATGATCTATTGTCATTTACATGGTGTTTTGTAAAATTACATTATTATTACTATATAATATTTTGTGAACAGAACTGATGAGATCTTAATGGCAAGGTTATATGAAGGTTATATGCCACACCTGATCATGTTTGCTGATAAGACAACCAAGGAAGGCGGTATTTTTTCCATAGATCCAGAACAGAACTATGTTAAATGGATTGTTATTATCTTATATCAAAGTCAAACAGAAGTACCATGCAGACAACTTGTTCTCGACTCTCCATTACTCTTCAAAACCAAGAATCTAGAAAACTGCTCCTCAAATGCAACATGCAAAGATTCCTTCAACTTGATAACAATTCTAAATTCCTGTTGTCCTATGAGATGTAAAACTATAATTTTTTTAATAAAACTGTCTTAGCAAGTAGGTCGCATGAATGTAAAATACCAAAGATCATGAAATGTCTAAACAGATGTTTAATAGTAACATATGAACCAACATTTATGTGACTTGTGAGCAGGTATTAAACAAATAACAACAAAAAATGGAAGAAATAAACTTTTGAGACTCACCTCAGTACTTGAAGTTCCAGAACCAGGAGAAACTAAAGTTTGTGACATCATTGATGTCACGACTGTTGCTTCTTTATTAACTGAACCGGAAGTATGAGTTCCTGTAGATTTTGTACTGTTTATATTGGGAAATTTGTTGCCTGGCATGAAGGGCACCTCCACTTCTGAGTTTTGCATTCCTAATACTTCCTGGGAGATGATTAAGTCGTCGGTTTCCAGGGGGCTTAAATCTAAGTCCAAAGCATTGATAGAAGAAGATGCTATTGGAAAAATTTCTTGAGCACCAGAAACTAAATGATCCACCAGTTGATCAGATACATTGCTAGTCACTGAGTTAACAGAGATCATTGCTTCTGGTAAAACATTCATCCCAGTTAATTTAGGAATAACATCGCTTTCTGCAGAAATATCAGTTGCCTCAGCCACATCTCTGCTTTTCTTTTCAACATCTTTTTCATCCAGTATCAATCCATTTTTCAGAGAAGTAATGGACACAGACTGATGGAAAGGATGAGACTGCCCGATCTTATGAATTCCAGAGTTTTCTAGAGGTACAGGATCATTTTGTTCATGAATTCCTGTATTGTCATGCGTCGACCCAGATGGTTTCTGTATTTTTTCTTTCTTACTCTGTGCGTTCACTAAAATATCATATTGACTTGAATCATTGGAGTTCTCCGAATGATCAGAGGATTTATCGTGCATAATTTCTGCAACAGAAACATCATTTGCATGAGATGCAATTATTTCCTCGTCACCAGATTTTACTACTACATAGCTTTCTTCGCTTTGATGTTCGTTAACCATAGAAGACATTTTCATCCCCTCATGATCAGCCACATGCATCAAAGATGATATGGACAGATGAACGCCTGGATCTGTGAATCCTGATGCATGCTCCTCTAAGCCAGCTTCAAGATTCAATGCCTTCAAGCTTGCATCACCAGGACCCAGCACTTTATTTTCCTGAATTATATCTCTCACAATTTCTCGTACAATGTAGAAAGACCCACCAACTTCTTTATGTGTCAGATTTAGAGAAGGAAAACTCCCATTGTTTGAAGTACGGTACCTGAAAGCAGGTATATATATAAATAAACAACATGAATTATGCTTTTAATCACTTTGACGGAATTCGAAGTGTGAATTTATAAGTTTGATGCTCCTGCACAAACGTATGCAATAAACTTTATCCCAAATATGTGGGTTTAGCTACAGGAATCCTACTTCAACACAGACTTTTGATAAAGGCTGAAACCACAAAAATAACAGGATTCTTATGTTCACACCTTCAAGTAATACAAAGCTTGCATCAACAGGATGAAGCCCTTAAAACGGGTGCAGAAGGCAAACACCGACTCTAAGTGAATGGCATGTGACTTACTGGTCGAGATACATATATAATATCAAATTTTGCAGAACACGGATAGTCATCATTCATTGCTCAATATACCACATCCAGAAACATGCAGAAAAGTAGCACTTAACAGTAGATACCACATACACAAGTTTGGCCATAGGTTTATTACAAGTTCCACAAACTGATCATTTTCTCACTCTAAGTCGACTGATACAATGTTATATCCATGAATTAATTTCTCTAGGAACCTCCAAGCTTAGCAAGAATTCTCACAGCCTTTGAACCTGAAGTGGACAGCCCTTCTTTGCACGAGCCACTTGCGGATAGCCAGTGAACAGGTGAAAGTCCTAGGTTAACTAGGGAAATCATCTTAAATTGGAAAACGCTATGTTTCCCCCTCATATCATCATCCAACTAATGATACCATGAATCAGCTGTCTCAAAACCCCTAATGCACAATAAAAATCTTTCCAAGTTAGTTCCTCCATCTTGCCATATCAAAACATGCCCATCAGGAAATAGCTTCTATTCTCCAATCATAACCATACATGCTCCGCTAGGTCACTGAAGATGATCAAATGCACGAATATTATCCTCAATATGAACCATCAAACATTTTCCATGAATAATATATGATGATAGAATATCTTCCAAGATTTTGTGAAAATTGTGATATAGCACCTGGATAAACGAGTGATTAGGAAAAGTGCCTAATGTTTCTCTTAAAAAGAATAGAAAAGAAAAACTTGGATAAAAAACATGCTGCCTAATAGGATCTAACAGATAACGTGGACACATGAGCTAAGGGCAGGGCCGGCCCGAGCCTTAGGCGACTGAGGCGGTCGCCTAAGGCCCCGGGCCAATGGAAGGCCCCGGGAGGCTGACCAAAAGGAAGCAAAGGCCCCATATAAACGGGATCAGAAGCTGGCTCTTCTCCCCTCCATCGGTGGAGAGTTTCCTGGCCTGCAGAGGGGCAATTTGGAAGTTGGGGACAGTAGTTTTGTTTTGGGTGGGGGGGGGAGAGAGAGAGAGAGGAGGGATTTGGTTGGCTTGATAGACGCCTGAAGCCACTCTTACCTTTCATCCCTTCTCTTTTTTGGTTTTGGTCTTGGTTTTCCTTCCCTCACATTACTCCTGATCCAGCTGGGCCATCCGGAAGAAAGATGGGGGGATTGGAGATGGACGTCTTGGAGGGTGGAGATTCTTTTAGTTTTCTCCTCTCGGTTTCTTCTCCCCTCTTGGGTGGTAGAGAGAGAAAAGGAGGGAGGGGGTTGAATGGCTGCTGTGCCGTGATGTTGCAGTTGCTGCTTGGGTACTCACTTGAAGGGGAGATGGTGGAATGGGACTTTTATTAATTTGATGGAGTGAATTTCCCATAATGACCCTACTTTCTCTTATTGAGAGATTTCTTTATGGACAAATTCTTTTCTTACCTTGACCATGAAGTGCCATGGGATGACCTTTTCCTATCCGGCTCTTGCTTGACATGGTAAACAGTATTGCCAAGTATTATCTCAGTTATTTAATCAGTTTCATGGCCCGTCATTTAGAATAATTACTTTTATGTGCTTCCATTCAAGAATTATATTAAATTAAAAAGGCTTCTTGTCTATCTTTGTTAGATTCATGGTTGAAATAGTGTACTTGATAGCTATCTATTTTCATATATTTTTTTAAGTATTTTATATTTATTAAAAAAATTATTATTAAAAAAAAATTATTATTAAAAAAAAAGGCCTCATTCATTGGATTCGCCTTAGGCCCCAGAATGTATTGAGCCGCCCCTGGCTAAGGGTTTAAGCTGAGGTTTGGGCTGCTTAGGCACTACTTGGTACTTTAAACAGGAAGTTCAAGCTTATATCAAATTTAAGGCAAGCTTAATCGGACTGTCTTAAGCTTGGCCTAGGACTTACATGGATGAGCCAATCTTGAGACAAGCCCTAAGTCATATTTATTTTTGCAAACCAGCAACTACTTGGACTTGGTTCATTTATAAGAAGCCTCAGAATGTAGCTTAAGATTGAGTTTTTTTTCTCTAAATGAGCAAGCATAATAAGTCCATTGTCCATCTGAGCCTATGCTATTCATGAATAACTCAGCTACATTAGCTACTAGATACCTTAGTAGACAGCTTGCTTCCACTTATAACTCAATAAAAACTGCTTAGATTTTCCAACCTAGGCAACCTATGAGTTCACCTGTTGCACATACTGAAACTGTATGGATGCAAACATTAAACTGATGCATAGAGACATTTCAACAATTTTAATATGTGATTTTTGAGGCACAAATTGCATTAGAAGGAAAAAATTTAATACAAACATCCTGGAGATAAATTTCTAATAGGATAATAAGAAATAGTTCAAACGAATTATTCTTGATACCATCTGCTACATTGCTCCTCGAAACTAGAAGACTCATCAAATTGCATGTTATGCATTATATCGATTAAGCTGCATGATTCCATAATGATATGCACTCTTTTTTTTTCAAAATAGGATAGCCATATGTATATTGTTCTGTACTAACCACTCCAATTTAAGATGTAGATGGAGAATCGTATAAAGCAAGTCGTGCATACCTTACAATAATGGCACCACCTCTGCAAATGACACATGACAACTATAATGCACAAGTTACCTTGGAATATAGGTGAGAACTAATCAACGACACGATATAAATGCAGAAGCAAGAAAGGAACTATAAAATACTTTCTAAATTAATTTTCAAATAAGTGGACATATCTCATGTTTAAGCAAATGTGATTACTTCTTTATAAAGAACTCGACCATTTTTCTCCTCTCCTCTTTTGTTCGTCGACGGCGAGGCTTCTTTTCTCCATAATCATCCCGTCTAGCTAAAGCAAATGTTTGCCCGACCCAGCTAGCTTTTAGGGCCTGCATAATGTTGGAAGTTCACCAGATTTTTGGATTCAAGCCTGCATGAATGTGACAACAAGATTAGCAGCATGATTATGCGAGTCAAAACCTTCGACATAATGGATGTGTATTACAAATTATGTAGAAGGTCAGTATAGTTTCGACTGTAACAATTAGGAAGAGAACAGCATGACCAATTCATACATTTCAGAGCATAATAAGATATTCATAGATGTTTCAAATCAATAAAAGAAATATGCATTGATTTCTTGACCAGTAATATATCACATACACAGCACAAGAAAAGAGATCAGCATCATGCATCACCTCTGACTGGTGCCCCTACAAAATGCAGACTGCAGGAAGATCAAGGAAACTAAATTAGAATTCAGGGTCCTATTTGATTCCCACATAAGAATAAGTGTTTAACATGTATTTCCGAATAAACAAATTGCACTAGTGTAAAACAAACAAATACCTACTTGACCTCTTTCATGTTATATTGGACTTCCTATATTTTAAGTCAAATGACAAGTATTGGTCCATAATATACATGTTATTACATTTAGCTGGCAAACAAGTTAGCGAGAAGCTTTGTAATCAATGAATCTTTTTTCTAAGAGAAAAAAAATAAATAGCGATATTGCAACTACTAGTTATTTAGTACATGTTGTGTCTTTGTTTTCATATATTGTGTCTCTCATTCTCACATTTTTTCATCTCTATTATCCCTTTTCTTTTTTGATCAATATCAATGACTCTTATGCGGTTATTCAACATAGACACACGCCTAAAAATGTTCAAAATTGAAACAATAACTTCTAATTTGCTTATCCAATCTAAAATCACCAATGAGGTATCTTAGTATATTACTGTTTTCACATAATCTATGGTCTAAATAAATTTAACAACTTTAGGATATGATATCTCCTATTCTATCGATTCTCCCATATGCACTTGCATATGCCTTCTCCCTCTAGCCCCTCGAGCTATATTTGGAATATTCTTCTTAAAAGAGAGAACTACACAAAGCCGCAGAGAAGGCTTCCTTCAAATACCCATTGAAGAGTACCATTCCGTAAAAATGACTCAAATACACAACATGGAACAGCTTGTGAGGACAAAAATGCGAGTGATAGCCAAAAGCATTACCAAGAAAGAAAAAAAAAGGATTTTTGGACAACCTTTCAGCAACACAGTAGCAGCAAACAAGATCGATGGAGAGAAGGAGAGCGCCGAGGGTGCATACCTTCTAAGGCGGGGAGAAATCAGAGAGAGATATGGAGAGAAGCAGAGGGGTTTTCTCCGGGGCGCAGTGTGATTTGGGGTTTTTCGAGGGTTTTGTGGATGGGAGCGCGGCAGGGTATAGAAATCGGCCCGCCCATCCATCGCGGCCTCACCCCAACCGGCGTTTTAAATGCGGAAGAAAAGCGACGAGGATCTAGCGGCTTGGATGGATGGATCTGTTTCGATGATTAAGCGGACGGTGGATCACCATCTTCCGCATGAATCTTCTATGCGACCTGATTGGACATGAAAGTCAGTCCTGTCACCTGTGCCGTTAATTTTTTTTTATTTTTTAAAAAATATACCACTCACACCGAATGCAAATGAGTACAACTAAAAAATTTAGAAAAAAAAAAAACTGGCTAAATAGGGAGCATCCACTTGGCTTCTCTTTAAAAAAAAAAATTCAGAAGACTATCCAATTAGCAGATATGTTGGCTCTCCGGTATACATACGTAGTCCTAAAGAAGCTACAGTGCTATCTACCGAAAGTCATACGACAGAAACTGTTTATCCGATTTAGAGAGCCGTCCGCATATCTCCTCTGTCACCGTAGCTGAGTCACCGAATGATATCGCCAGAGGAAACTATTTTGATTAATATCCTGCACCTCCTATATGAATATTTTGCTTAAATGGATGGTTCTGATGTGCGCGCGCGTATACATATATTTGTGTGTGTCATGATAACTCTGCGACGTTTTATGCGGATCTTGCCTCGCTAGAGTAAGAGACAATATTGCTAAGGCTGTTTTCGGTAGTTACAAAAGTTAGTTTTAAAAAACAAGCTAGTATTTGAAGGAATCAGTTGTGTATTTGAGTCATTCATTCCGAAATGGTACAGTGGAAAGCGCTATACTAATAGGATAAACAAAAACGATGGTAATAGCTATGCTGATGTTAAGTAATTTATATTTTCTTACAAATAAAATCTTCTTTGTGAGAGAAAATTACGTTCTTTTCAAGTTCATAATTTATTCTTTAATAATTATTTTCAATTTTTCATTTTAAGCATTCTTCTTATGAAAAGAATTGTGCCTTAGGAATTACTAACATTCAAATTTTAACTTCATTGAATCAAAAAAAGATAGCATAATAGGTTAAATTTTTAATATTCTAAGTTAGCCTAAACATTTGAAGCAAGTATGCTCTATATACCTAAAATATAAATTAAAATATCAAAAACAAATATTTATTTATTTATAACCTTCTCATTATCGGAATAAGCAATCTTAATTGATTGTGAATGCAAATCATCTATTCGTGATATCAAACCAATGTTTATATTTGACGATTTGTTTGTTTTTTAATCGCTTGATATGTGTCGCAAGAAACTTATAACACATAGTTGAGAAGGAGCAATATATGTTGATGTAATAAATAAAATATTATCTAGCATCTATTTACTAATACTAATGCTAATGGCGAAAAATAAATATCAAAATTTATTTTTTCGAGTCATATACTTCAGCCTCACTTTTGTTGCTAAGAATCATAAGATGCCCATACACTAGAACAGTCAGCATATGGAAGAAGTGGGATATTGTTGACTAAAAAAAATAAGAAATCTGTCAAGTGTATAGAAATAAGAGAATCTAAACTTGAGCTAGATTTGTATTAAGTAGAATTTTCTAAATCCATAATTTATGTTTCTATTATCATTTTTTAATTCTAAATTATTATCTTTCCAAAACTAATGTCTTAAGGAATCACAAGTTTAAAATTTAAATTTCTTAAATCTAGAAAAAATAGCATAATAATATTGAAATTATAAAACTCTTTCTTAGCCTAACCATTTAAAGCATACATATACATGCATACACGAGTCCGCTCTCTCTCTCTCTCTCTCTCTCTCTCTCTTTCGCGCGCGCGCGCGCATATATATATATATATATATAAATATAAATAGCGAGAGAGATAGATAGGCAGATAGATAGATTATATGAATTCTTTGTATACTTGAAAACTTATTTAACATAAATATGTGTATTTGTCCTTTTATCCTTGCCGTAACTTGGAGAAGCAAATTTAGTTAATAATGGCACAAATCACCTATAAACAATGTTAAACTACTAGGGGATTTGTTATGGCACTTACTAATCTTTGCATGATAATATTTCAAAAATTTTAGCAGACCATTCATATAAAATGAATGGTCCCAATTTCTTCATAGAAATCGGTTATAGTCGGTGGAAATGCTCAAGTGGTAAGTAATATAATTTGCGCCAAATGCAGAGTCATAAAATCATAATTAATAACCTGTATGTGCTAAGTATTGTAAGTTTGGCAACATTCAAGGGTTATAATTGATCCATTGGATGATTTAATCCATCATGGTCGCTAACTCGTCTAGCCCATCATCTTACTCACCAATCCGCTCAAAAGGGCAATGGCCATAGTTGAAGTACCTCTGAGGTTGGAGGCTAAGAGCCATGAGATCAGGCCATTGGAGGTAGGTTGTTATATATGGGCTATGGATATGAAACCTGTCGAAGAAGATGCAAGAAATTGAGAAGGTTGGGAGAGGCTTCTCATCCCCTTTTTATGAGACAATGGAGTATATGAAGTTTGTGGTCCCTCTTCCTATATAGGGTTTCTTGGAGGCTTGGGAAGAAGGACCTCTCATGTGAATTAGTTAATGGATAAAATGACAATTCTAGCCCAACCACAATTAGCAACTTAGATTCAAAAGTAGTATAACGAAAAAAGAGAGTACCATAACAAAACCCAACTAGCAATTAATTTAATAGCATGCCATGCAATTATTTTACTATGTGTCATGCAAAAGTTAAAGTCTATACTTGAGAAAGAGCAAGATACATTTAGACATCAAATCGAAAACTTGCGTAGCATCCACTTATAAATAGACGCTAATACGGACAAACCAAAAAATTGTCGAAGAAACAAAGAAAAGCAAAAAATATTATTAGAATTGAAACTCTATTCTTACCCTTAAAACATCATAATCCATTCCTAAAACATCGACTTAAGTTCATGCATCATATACGACGCATATAAATATTGTTTGCAGAAAAATATTTGTAATTTTAGCTAAAATCTTATAAATTATAATCATATTATGCCTTCGTAACACTACATGATTAAGCTCTAAATACATACTTTATACTTACAACCTAGCGTATAGGAAATAAGAAAATATTCTTCCTTTCCTGAAATAATAATTCTAGACGAAATAAGAAAGCTCACGCTTCTTATAATAAAAACCGCTAGATGGCAAGAAAGTCGAAGTAAATTTTGGAAGGTGGGCAGGGGCTCAGGGAGCGATGCGACCATTTCAAAGCGCTCTTCTCGGCCCCTCTCTCTGGGGCTCTGGAGAGGGAGAGCGGATGATGATAGGGATGGCAGCGAGCCTCGTGGGCTTCGCCCTCCTCCTCATGTTCCTCCTCCTCCTCCTCCTTTTCGTCCTGACCTGCCGCCCCTGGCGCTTCTTCCTCTCCTCCTCCTCCTCCGCCTCCCGCCCTGCCATCGCCGCCGTCAAGGCAAGAATGCGCTCCTCCTCCCCTCGATCAGAATTCTTATTCCTTGCTCTCGGTTCGATTCTTGCTGGGTTTTGCGAATCTTGGGGCCAATGGCCCGTGTCGTGTTTTCTTGATTTATAATTTTTGATTTCGGCTTTCTGATGTAGATAATCCCTATTTCCATTAACAATGAGGGATGGATTCTGATGCATGCGGTGCTCCTTTAAATTATTCTTTTACTATCTTAAATTTGTATTTTTTAATCTCCTTAGGACAAATTTTTTTAAATCTATGCTGGTACTACTTTAGTAAGGAAAATGATGAAAGGGTTCTATTTAGTTGTTGAGGAAATAAAGATTAAGACCTGGGATACGTGCTCATGATGTGGCCATTTGGTTGCAGGTTGAGTTTCTTTACCTGAATTTTACTCGGTTACATTGCTCTTTTTTGTTTTCTTTTGTTTGATTAGCTTTACCAAAGTGCAAGTGGAATGTACTTAATTTAGCTGATTTTTTTTATCTAACTTAACAACTGATGAGTGCTCACTGGTCTATTGCTAGAAATCTTTTATTGGCATTGTCCCTCCTGTTTATACCAGCAAGTAAATAATTATTTTTATTATTAGAGAGGTAGAATTCTCGATTTGAGGATTTTAAACCCATGCTGGGATGAATTCCTCCAATTACGCGTACCTTCACCTCTTTATGACATCTTTAGTTACTTTGCCCTCAGTTTGACTCTGATCCTTCATGGTAATTTCTTTCATTTTTGGCTTCACTGTAAGAGCTGCACCTTCACTTGGTAGGTATATTCTGGGAACTTTCAACTGAGATCTGACAGAAGACAAAAATATAGTCTCCGTTGGTAATTCAAGAGAAACTATTGTATCAAGCAAGTATGATGGTTAACCATGAATGTTGCGGTACTCCTTAACTACTGTAATATATTAGCATGTGTTTTGATTGATCTTGTCAAAATCTAAAATCATCTCAGCAAGCCATAACCACTGATTTACTGGTTGTTGGAACCATATATGTGAAATTCGGATTTGATATGAATCATCGAGCTGGTGCAAATGTGACATGTATGTAAGAAGAGAAGGATGGTGATGAAGAACAAAATAAATAAGGGATTTGATAAGTATCGGTTAATAATGTAAAATGTACCACAGGAAAGTTAAGTTTTGTAATTTTCTAATAAGAAGCATGAACTAACCAAAGCACAATTTAATTTACACCAACATTCCAGGACATTTTTGTTATATATTATCCAATATAACTTGATACTTTTCTAAATACTTAATATGTTGATCAAGAAAAGTCAATACTTGATTTTCACTTAGTGATCAAATGTTTTGAGGTTGCATTAATGTACCACTTTGACTGTGAAGAGCCATAGTCCAATAAATGTATGCTAATGTATGATAACACGATGGTCATTATAGTGTTTAGTGTATCACATAACACAATCCCCTCTTAAACGCCTTGTGGAATCACATTAAGTGAGTTTGACAAGGAGGAATCAGAAGTTTGAATAGCAGGGGACTTCCTGAAAAAAGTTGACATGTTGCAGGGTAAGTGATAGACGAGGTGAAGAGAATGAACCAACAAGATAGTAATGCTGATGCAAACTGTTGAAGGGGATTGGATATATTGTGGAAAACTGTTGTTTTAAAATGAAAAGAATTAAAACAGGGGAGGAAACGAAGCTATATGCAGTCTACAATGAAAGTATTCTTGTTACTAGGATAACAGCTCAGAAGTACTTCAAAATTCATTTTCTTACATGAATTCCTGTGTAAAGCTATTTGAAGATTGAGATTATAACATTTCCTAGTCATAACTTCCAACTATAGTGACCCTAGGTCCCTTTTGTCCTAGCTGACTTAGGAATAAAAGAAAGAATTTTTAATCAACTGAAAGCTTTACATAATTGTAAAACTGTGAATTTAAATAGATATGACTTTTGGTCTCCGTATTTGGACCACTAGCAATGAATTAAAGTATTTTCATGTCTTTAGAGAGTTTAGCTTAAAAGTAAGTCCAAAAATATAATAGAATTGAAAATTATCTTTTGCTACATGATTTGCTTCTGTCGTAGTGCGATGCCATAGCTTGTTATATTAGTATATTATGGAAATGCTTTAGTAATTTATCTTAAATGTAATGCTAACTGCAGTTTCAGTTATGCTCCTATGGAAATATCCTTTTCGAATTTGCTGTACATTGACGAAGTATGGTTGATTTGCTTGCAAAGTTAGCAACTTCTACTTACTTTGATATGATTTCTATGCATTTGTAGGTGATACATGTGACATACTTGTACTTTTCTATCTTTTAAAAATAGTTATCTTAACTTGAATTTGTGGGAACAAGAAAATAATGATGTATCTAAACTAGATAATCTTGAAATACTAAAGTAATGGTTAATGTGGGAATATTGTCCAACCTGTGGTTTTATATTCAAACTAACCTGTATTTTGTTAGTGGTTCTATTATCCAAATTATTTGTTAATATCGACTTTTTTCTGGTAGGATACCATGATCAAGTCACAGTTGTGCATCATTTAGAAGTGCAGACTGCACTTTAATTCTTGGTAGCTTCTTTTGCAGCCTGATGATCTTGATAGGCCTCTTTTCGCTGAGAATTTGGATCAAGCATCAGAACAAAGCTATGATTTGGCTAGAAGCTATGTTGAGGAGTCGATAATTCAAATTGATGAAAATACCAGTTCTCCGAGAGCACGTGGACTTGTCAGTAAAAAAAGGGTTCAGTCAACTGATTCTCATGGCAGTCAAGGTATGCCACATTGCTATATATCATATTAAATAAATATCCTATTTCTGATGTTTAATCTATTTTTATCTTAGTGACTAAGGAAGGCCTTAATTGCTACAGGAGATACCCTGATTCTGGATGTGGTCACTGAAAGTTCTGAAGATTTGCAATTTGGCCAAACACTTAAGCGTACAGCAGTGCCAAATTGGCCTGCCGAGGGCATAAAAGATGTTAGGAGGGATTCCAGCTGTAATGTGGAATTCATTAGTGACAATGGGAGAAATCTGGCTTCTGCATTCAAGGATATTTCATTTATACGTATACTCGTTTCCTTCACTGTGCTCTGGTTAAATTATTTAATTAAAACCTATTTTGTTCTAGTGTTGGTTTTTATAAATCATGTCATCCAGTCTTTCTTTTAGAAGTGCAGAAAACAGTCTGACTCTGGAAGTGATTGCTGGTCCTTCTACTGGGCTTCACTGTTCTCGACAGTCAGAAGACACTTCTATGCTTCCACTGACCCTTGGAAGGGTTTCCCCAAGTGATTTATTACTGAAGGACTCTGAGGTTTCAGGGAAGCATGCACGTATAAATTGGAACATGAATGTAAGCCTTTTCCTATGACTATTTTATCTTCTTTTTTTGATGTCCTCTTCTTCCTCTTGCTCCTTTTCTTTCTTTCTTTCTTTCTTTTTGTTCTTTATTCTTTTTTCTAATGACATGTATAAATTGGAACATGAATTTAAGTCTTTTTCTAGGACCAGTTCCTTATGCTATTTTATCCTCCCACCCCTTTTTGTTTTTTCAAATGACCTCCTCTTCCTCCTACTCCTTTTCTTTCCCTTTTCTTTAGATGACCTCCTCCTACCGTCTTCTTTGGGTGCACGCATTGCTATTGATTCTTAGGTAGACATGATGGTGGCAGGCACAATTCTTACGCCGCTAAGCATTTCCAACTGATCTCACTTGTGGAACTTGGATTGGATTTTCTGAACTCAAAAATGCATGGGGAGCTTCCTGATGAAGTCTTGAGAAACTATCATTGGGAAATTATCAGGAAACCAGTAAGGAGTGTGGTTAGTATGTGGGAGAGATGAAAATCATGGATAACTGTTTTCTACGTGGCTCTCATGCATTTCAAACATTTTTAATAATCATAGTCTAATGTGAGTACATCTGTTTCGTGCATCTCATGTGCACTCATTTCCGTATGTGATATTTGCTGCATTACTGGTTGCAGAAATTAAAATGGGAGCTGGTGGATATGGGTAGCTTGAACGGAACGTACTTGAATTCTCAGTTAGTCCATCATCCGGATTTTAACTCTAGACATTGGAGTGAACCTGTTGAGCTGGAAGATGGGGATATTATCACTCTTGGCACTTCTTCGAGAATATCTGTAAGTTGAAATGATATTTTCCTTTTACAGCATTTTTTTTTAATAACAGTAAATCTTGCCTTATGCTTTGTGAAATAAAATAACTGAATTGCCCTTATAGCTATTGCATGGTAAACTTGCCATCCTTATCTAAATATATCATATATATTTTTGAATTATTTTTGATTTTTTTTGGAAGCCTTGTGTTACTTCTTTATGAGTATTTGTTCTGAATCCATGAGGAAGTGTCAACATTTCCTGAACTCATAGTTTCACATGTCTAGAGCTTGCTTGATTCGATCTGGGTATTCTGTTTTAATTTCTCTCTTTTTTCATGCATGTGTGCCTCTTGAGCAAAATAGATCTCTATTCAAACCTCTCTTCTTTTCTGATTCTTAAGGACTGTTTCTGATTCAAAAAAGGTCTTCAATGATTTCGGCCTGGTTGCATGATTTTAAACTGCATGAATTGTATGATAGGATTTTCAATTGGTCTTTTAGGTTTCATGAAGGTCATCTCTTGTTCCAGATTGCTTGGTTAGAAATTAAATACCAATTCTCAGAAGGCTAATATCATCCTAATAGCATGTGGTTTAAAGTTCTCATACTTTGATGGACAATGTTTTAATCCGTCAAAGCTGACATATTGATGGGATGAGTTTTTAGTCTGTGTTTCTGGCATTTGAGGTGTTCTTTTCACCACGTATGGATCATGAATATCTGTGACTTTGTTTATTGAAGATTATGTGTTAAAGCATTACTTCTGTTGTTGCTTGAAACAAGTCAGTTGGCCCATCATGCACTTTGTATGTGGGCCACCATTATTGAATGATGTGGAACTGCTGAGCATGCTTTAATATGTCTAGGCATTGAATATGCAGATGGCTTCAGACTATTGAAATGATTTTTTTATGTTTGGCTTGTTAGGATCTGTTTAATTGCTAATCTACATTGTTGTCATTTGTTGAGGGTATTTGGACTGAATTATGCGAGGTGAGAGTTTGCAAAGGTGGAGGTTGAATGTGGACTGTTTAATATTAACAATAAAAGGTGTTCCTTTGTTGGATGATTTGTCAAAATGAGAGGCCTGTATATGTATATTGACATGAAAATTTAGGTGGCAGATCATGTATGTGAGTTAGGATGTTAGCTTCTAATATCTTTGATCAACAATCACAAATGTTCTACTTAGGAAGGTACATTGCTATTATGGGTCTTCCAGTAGGATCCTAGTGGTAAACTTGATGTGGTGGTTCATGCAGGTTGAAATAGACGATCATAGATTCTGAACAGACAGTTTAGCCTTATGCGATGATAATTTAATTTTTTCCAATTCTGTGTTACGCTTGACATACAAAATAGTCTTTTTCCCTTGAAATTTTGTACTTTTCGGTTGGTGAAGTAAATAATGGTCTTTTACTCAAAATCTTTATGGAATTTGATGTGGTTTTGAGGATGTTTCATTGTTATCAAGCATTATTATTGTATTTGGTGCACATGAGGTGCGTTGGGCATGACTCAATATAGAGTGGATGAAAGTTTTGAGAAAGAATTTGAAAGCTCAGGGTAACATGGAATTAAGTCTGTAATAGGAAATAGAGACAATGAAGGATTCATTTATCTGACCCCACCAAGTCACTAAGACAACAATTGATGGTCATGGGTTTGTTCTACTCTTGTATAGACATTTCTTAGGTTCTCCAAAACAATTTATGTTTCTATAAATGGACACTCCTTTATTCCTGCTTCTGCTATTGACAGTGTTTCCCATTCCTATTTCTATTTCAGTAGGAAGAAGGAAAAATGACTTGTAGGATACTTGGTTACCCTTCCCATTTATCATCTTTGTGCTACTGCTGAAAGTGAGGTTAGGTCCTTATGCTAATGCTGAAAGTAAGGCTAGCTTTTTCTCTTCTCATTGCCATTTTTTTTACTACATCTTAAAACGTCAATTTGGGCAGCAGGATAGAGTTACTTGGTTGATCAAGTGGTTGTTAGTATCAAATTTGCATGTTCAAGGCTGTATAGCTGTTAGTTTTTCCATCCTAAATGTACTGTGCATTCAACATGTTATTTCACTTTTTGTAGGTTCAAATTTCTCAACATTTTGAATGCCGTATACCTGTTGGAATTGGTATAGCATCTGATCCAATGGCCAGGCGCCGAGGTGCAAAGAAGCTTCCAATGGAAGACATCTGCTTCTGCCAGTGGCCACTTCCCAGTGTTGAACAGGTTTTTGAATCACCAATCCTGTCGTAGTTTTTTAAAAAAATGATTTGGTCTGATCAAGTTCTTGCAATTCAGTTTGGACTCTTCGGTATTTTTGATGGGCATGGTGGAGTTGGAGCAGCCAAATCTGCAAGCATGTATGTGATCTCTTTTCTCTCTTAAATGAATAATTGATGAATACCCTATAAAGGTTCAAGGATCTCATTTTAACATGCTGCACATTACTTAGAGTGGACCTGTATAAGTAATCTCTTGTAAACAAAGACACAACTGCACATTTGTTCTTATGTCATCAATCTTTTGTGGGTTCTGATATATTTTGCTTTGTATTATTAAATATTTTTGAGGCTTTCTGTCATGTCTCAATAATGATATAATTGAAAGCAATTTCTATGTTGAGCATCTCTTGCTCTGTCAATTTATCTCCTCCATTTTATCTTACCTATGTATGGCTTTTCATATCATTGTTCTTCGGTTTTTCTTATATGTCCCTTGTTCATTTGTCTCTTGAATGTGGACATAACACAAGTTTCACTATCAAACTTCACATAATGTTGTGATTCTCAAGAGCAATGCTGTTGGCTTCTCTACATCCATATTTTGTTGCTTTGAGTGCATTTATTTGCTTTTATATATTTTTTGCTTATTGGTCCTTGCTAATGTTTCTTATTATAGATGAAAATAGATGACGCTATTTTCATAATTTCAAGATTTCACCTATATGCCTTCTCTCTCGCCCCCCCTCCCTCTCTTTTGCTTCTTTATATTCTCATGATTTTATTTTGAGTGTACATTCTCAATCTCCTATGCACTTGAAATGTGATAAGAGTAAGCAACCCAGTTACTTCTAGTGCAACTAAATTGTCTCTTCACTATGGGAAAGGAACAAAATAATATTCAATGGGATTTTGGAGGAAATTTTAAGACGATAACGGACTAACTATTAGCAGAATAAAAATCATATATGGAACACAATTTTTAATGGAAATAGAAATATAGATGGGGCTGGAATCAAGAGATCGACAAGAGATGCCAAAAAGTGATTGACTTCATTATCTAGAATCTAATATATGAGATAATGGAGATGTATAGAGAATTGCAATAGAATCAGAGATGGTTGGATGAAGTGGAGACGTGCTTCTGGGGTACTGCCAATTGAGCATATATTGGTGACTTAAAAGGAAAAGCTTTAAACTTTTAAAATGACAATGAGGCTTGCAATCTTGTATGGTCTAGAATGTTGGCTGATAAAGAGAGCCAAACAAAACAAGTTAAATGTAGTAGGCACAATAATGTTGAGATGGATGTGTTAGAACTTGAAAGGATAGAGCATGAATTTAGTATATTAGAGATGTTGCACCAATTAAGACTAAAGTGATGGAGATCCAATTAAGATGGTTGGACATGTACAATAACAAACTAAAGGACATCTAGTAAGAAAACATTCTTCAGCCTTTTGTTAAAGGTTGTAGGAAGAAAAAAAGGAAGATCTATGGTAGCATAGATGGAAATTGTAAAAGAGGATGTAGAAAAGCTTGGACTAATAAAAGAGGCAGCTCCAAATGGGAATGCTTGGGGAATGCAGATTCATAAAGCAGAATGCTTGCAAATGTGAACGTGACAGTGTCACGCACCATGAAAAATAACTACTTTAATAAGGATATTTTCTTGAATAACTTATGGTTGTTCGCATAAGACTTCACTTAGCATTGAGTATGATCTGTATTTTCATATGCTTTTTGTGAATGGATTTTCCACTCTAGAGTGCTTAACTTTCACAATTTTAATTGGTTGCAACCCTTGATTATGATATTTCAAATTATGAAAAATGTCTACATGTTTTTAAATCACTCATCGGAAATTTATTTCTTGATTTTATCTTCATGCTTAGAAGATGCTTTCTTATATTTTTCGGCAACTCCTTATCTAGGAGGCATGAATATGGATATGGGATATGAATACGATATGTCTAGTATATGGCAACAAATAAATTTATATTTTCCATGTTTTATAAAGGTTGCCGCAGTATGCAGGCTGTCTAGGGGACGGATAGTCATATGTGGTATGCAGGTTGCATGTGTGGGTGCATATGCAGTTGGTGTATGTTAACTGTATAAAAATAAATAAAATATATTAAGTATGATAAAATCAATAACAATGATGGTAATGTTTTTTGGATAAATAATATCAACATTATTTATAATAACAACTAATGAATGGTGCTCATCACTTAGGACTTTATATTAATACAATAGTCATAACATATTGAAATCCACATCAAACAAACCATCAGTAATGACATGCTCTATTTGTACAAGCCACATAAAAGTGGGTCGCATAATGCTTAAAGGCAACATATGTGGTAGCATAATGCTACTTGAGCCACACATACAGTCGCATAGTGCTAAGTGTTCTGTTTTTTTTGGCCCATATGAGGTATGACAGCATACAGTAAATGCACATAAGCAGTGTGGTGCAGCCATAGGACTACATATGCATATGTGGTTGCATATGCAGCCTTGTGCACCACATTTTAAATCACTAATTTTTTCACATATATTCTTAAAAACATCCAACAAGCATGATTAGTTTATCATAGAACATCATATAGCAACATCCAACATCACAGATTATAACATACTTCCTAATAGCATGGTTCGCGGTCCGTATAATAGCCTAATAGCATACTATCATGGTTCATACTGCATGAACAGGATATAAATATAAGTAGACAACAAACAATTGAATTGAATGTAGCAAACATTCTATATTTTGTTATAGTGGAATTATATATGCAAAAGTTAGCAGGCTAGCAACATTTTTTGGAAAAAAAAAGATGCGACAACCTAATAGGAGAATATTTAATGCATAAATTGATAATTTGCTAATTCATACAAGGCAATTTGCTAATTCATTTTATAGTCATTTTTTGTCTATTTAATTTTGATTAATAGTACTGCCTTTTTTTTTTTTTAGATACCTACAGCCCATAGGCAATCTAACACCATATCCTATAGTCTAGTCATTATTCTTCTCCTTCATGCAAATGTTAGAGTGTGAACATACTAGTGTTAATGACATTTTCTCATGATTTAGCTATCTATTTTCTATTTGCTGGAGACTGATAGCTGTTTTGGTAATTTTTGTTTTCTAGAATGCTGCCTGAGAATGTTGCTAAAATTTTATTCCATCCTGAAAGGAGAGAAAGGGTTCTTTCCTGTTGTGATGCTTCAGATGTTCTTAGAGATGCTTTTGCTCTAACAGAAGCTGCTATGAATCATCAGTATGAGGTTTTCTCCCTTCTTATCATATTTCTCTTTCAACTACTGTTTGAGATTAAACAAAATCAAGGCCAAGATTTAGCTTTCTAGTAAGTGAAAACATAAAGTTACCATTTGGTCTGATACTTACATGATGTAGAAAATGTTTTTTGAGGAACTTGAAATTAATATATTGACTATCTAAATAATGATACAGTCATACAGCATTTGACACTTTGCTGTGTTTATCTAGTGCCTTCCTCATTGATATTATTCTCAGTGATATCGAAGCATCGGGGAATCAATATTACATGGAGAATGGAGCAATCTATTATGCTGGACTTTGTAATTTTTACAATGTGTATCGAAATAAAGGGTTTTTGTTTAAACAATATATAATTTATAGATATATATGGTCTCCAAAAAAAATATAGATCACATATTTTCCTACTCAAATGCATTAGATTTTTTTTTAATCTTTTTATTTACTTTTAAAAGACTATTATAAAATACATTTTACAAAAGACTATTTAAGGTCACATAATACTTGCTAAGCAAGCACATGCATATTAAACAAATACTTGCTTTGGTGACACCCTTAGAAGAATTCCATTCCCCAATTATCACTATCTTACAGAAACATTTAACAATTCTTTAATGTAACTTTAAATTTGTATCTTTTGTTTGACATATAGAATACTAGGATGATATTGACGGTCTTAGGGAATTTAAGTCGAGGTCAGCTAATAAAAGGGTGATGCTTGTTAAGGAGGCCTGATAAATATGAAAGAAGATTACTAGATTTGTAGAAACCTTCTCTGGGGTGGGCTTATGCTCTAGGAGGACAGTATCCTTAAGTGTTGCAGCTATGTGGAGATGGGATACTCATAATATGGTCTTTGGAAGATACAATGATCGGAACCTAATATGCTTGGAAGAGCTAATATCTAGCAGAAGCATCATCAGCCATGTTTGGTGTATTTTTGACTATTTCAATGCTTTTCCACTTTTCTCTGGAAGGGATTCCTGAACTTTGATGGAGGCCTCAATAATCATATTGAGAGAATAGAGTTGCTTGAACTTACTGCCAATCAGCGAGACTTTTACAAAAAGACTAAACAAGGAGAACACCTTTTTACTTGGCCAAATAATCATTGGGAGCTAGCTTGTTCTCAAATCTTATGGGTTCCGTTCATTAATTATTTGTGCACTCTCCTACAAGTGTGTAAAAAATGATTAGATCTGTTTGATTTCAAAAATCAAGCTAAAATGTTACTTATAATTTTTATAGAAATCAGGTGTATTATTGTTATTGTTATTGTTGTTGTTGTTATTAGTAATTTATTATTTATTTATTTAAGTCTCTAGTGAGCTATACCACTTTTAAATTTTCATTCCTGGTCACCAAATATTAGTTGCACATGTAGACATTATCATGTCCAGAGTAAGTAAATCTTGTTGGGTTCAGCTTGCAATGTTTCCATTTCCTGAATTCCATTTTTAAAAAAGCAGAAATACAGTAGCAGTAGCCTTGAACAAATTTGGTAAACCTAGTTTTGTTTTTCTTTCAGAAAAATCAAAATTTAATGTTGGAATTTTTGGGGTCAACCTAGTTTTGTTTTTCTTTCAGAAAAATCAAAATTCAATGTTGGAAATTTTTGGGGTTTCCAATTAGCAGGTCTGCTCCATAAATGCAAAATAAATATCATATAATGAGAACAAAAATGAGTTATAAGTATCAGATATATTATTTTGGTCGGGTATGTCTAGTACTTTATAAATCTTGTAGATTTAACTGTAGATTGAACTTTTTAGCCAGTGAGCAAACTCCTTGAGCATCCTAGTTGAATGGATTTGATACCCACCTTCCTGTTGGTTGAATAAGTTGTAATCCCTGATTACAGTGCAAGCACAATTGCATTTTTCGTGAATGCTCACCATATCAAACCAGACCTTCAATTTGTTACTTGCAATGCTAGACCTATGTCTTGAAATAATATGGAAAACTTTTCCCCTTTGGAATGTATTCATGAAAAGTTGTCTTTGCTAGTCAAACAACTCTTGTGCTTTTTACATATATGGACTGTTTGGAGTATCAACTGTGGCCACCTTCTTCTCCAGCAGGCATGCAAGTGTACCTTCCAATCTAGCTATTGGCATCTCAAGCATTAGATCTCTAGGAATTATGTCATTGTTCTTCCACATAATTGATTTTTACATGTTGTAAATTGGAGAATAACAATTAGTAGGGAAACACTTGTATATAAATAGCAATGCCCAATGTTGCTTAGTCTATTTCTTGGCTGAGGATGTGTTTGATATGTTGGTAGTGCAAATATTTTTCAGCTGTTTACATAACCAGCCTGATAGAATAGTTTAGTGGATCAACTTAACACAAAGCTTGAAGGAACAATACTCCTACTTTGTCTAATTGATAACTAGCTATTTTGTGAGGGTAATATCTGTTCTATTTTAACAAAATTGTTAATCTTTTCAGGGTTGTACTGCAACAATTTTTTTGATTTGGCTTGATCATAACAAAGATTTTTTTGCACAATGCGCAAATGTCGGCGATTCAGCTTGTGTCATGAAGTATGTTTTCTTCACAGTTCTCTTTGTTCATTATAGATTAAGCTAGTTAATTGCAGTTGACTTATAATATAACATCCTGGTACCATTGTTTTCATCAGTTATTGATCATGTCAGTGATAGAGCCATTCTCTTTATCAGCTCTCAGAATAGCTCATTATAATTAGTATCTCATGACATCTGAAGAAATAACATGAGAACTATTCATAATTTTTTTCAACAAATTGGAACGAGAAGAGTGTTGTCAAAATCTTCCAAGTCAAATTTTTCATGATGTTGAATGAGTAAGTAGATAGGGTGTTGCACCTAGACAGTTTTTTAATTTGCTCTTCTAGGAAATTTCTTTTATGTATTTCAGTACCTTTGGAAGAACCATTCATATGCTGCTGAACACACCGTACAAGGCAACTTTCTGAATGTCCACAAACTTAACTCTGGAGATATTCTTCCATGTGCAATCCATGCTTTCTTAAGAAATTCGATGATATGGTGCGAAAATGTGAAGAATAATGATGAAATTAGGCAACGAAGTCCACAATTCTCATTCTCACTCTCTCTCTCTCTCTCTCTCTCTCTCTCTCTCTCTCTCTCTCTCTCGAGTTTGAGGGGATGAAAGGAATGGGATCATGAATAGGAAGTTAAAGAATGTACTATACCTTCCAGATGAGGAAGCTTGCTATTTGCAGATAACTGATTTCTCAAGAATGTGCCTGTCAAAAAAAAAAGAGAAAAAAAAAAGAATGTGGATCTTTTGCAAATTGAACAATGTGGAAGTATTAGAAATTTGGGAATCCTCATTAGGCTATATGACCGGTTGAATTTCCCTCTCTAATAGTATCTTGGATTAGTGAATTTGTTGTGCACTTGGTTCTATTAATTCAATACTTTGCATCGGTTAAGGGGCATTCGAGGTGGTTAAAGGGGCAATCAAGGTGTTATTCCTATGCTGTCCTTAGAATGATCATAGAAGTCCTTGCTGCTTAGCAGAATGTTTTGGTGAAAGACTTTTAGCTGATAGATCGGGAGCTCGGACTGTCATCTTGAGCAGGGAAGTGTAAAGACATCTACACACTTTTAATTAGCCTTCAGTTGCTTTGAAATAATATCCATAAAAAATAAATTGGTAATGAGAACCATGATTGGTGTAAATTGGAAACCAGCGAAACTGAGTTTGCCAGAGCAGTATAGCAGAAGAACAAGAAGTTTGTTATTGCACACTCATACTTGACAGGTAATAGAACTGACATAGGTTTCTGATTGGATCATCAGTTTCTTCCCAACCATGGGGGGTGGTCCCTTTTATAGATTACTTTATTCATCCTGTTGTCAATGCTACTTGTCAATCTTTCAAATACCTTGGTGTCATTATTGATGACTTTGAGTTGAGCAGTCCAGTACATGTTTTCTCAGAAAAAAGGAGGGAAACTGTTGGTATTGTGTTCATCATTGTCCTCATCGCCAATTTTTACTGACTAATATGCTTTATTCATGTCAGTGTTGATGGAAAGCAGATCGCTATGACAGAAGATCATAGAGTAACTAGTCAGTCTGAAAGAACTCGCTTGATTAAAGCAGGAAAACCATTGAAAGATGGTGAAGGACGCCTTTGTGGTATTGTCTTGATTTCCTACCATGATGCCTCTATGCAAACATTTTCTTATAACCTGGCCATTGAGTCAAAAACTGTTAATGGAAGGTCATGTTATAAGAAAGGTTTATCTAATATTTTTACATGTACTTCTACAGGATTAAACATTAGTCGAATGCTTGGAGACAAGTTCCTGAAGGAGCAAGACATGCGCTTTAGCTCAGAGCCTTACGTAAGCCAAGTTGTGCAGATCACCAAAACATGCATGGCTTTTGCTCTGATGGCAAGGTAGTTTCTGTTCCTCATTCTTTTCAGATGACAAGTGTGTGTCTCCTGAATTCTTAGTGACATTGATTCATTTTCTTCTTCTCCCAATCGATGTAGTGATGGACTATGGGATGTTATTAGCACAAGAAGGGCAGTGCAGCTTGTCCTTCAGGTATCGTGATGTTAGAGAGTTCGCTTAGGTTCAGCTGATCTTTTAGATATTCTGATCCTTATTGTTCAAATGTGAACTTTGCAGATGAAGGAGAGATACAATGCTGGTGATGAGAACTCAGCTGATAGGATAGCAAATCATGTATTAAATGAAGCTAGAACTTTGCGAACAAAGGATAACACATCTGTAATTTTCTTGGATTTTGATACCCTGAGAACAGATTCATGTAAAATTAAATTGTAAGTCTCAGTTTAGAGATTCATGCAGTTTGCTGCGTATATACCTACCAGCCAACTTTCTTCTCAACATTCTTTTGGTTACAAGTGGTTTCGGATCTCTACGCAAATGTTTGTGGAGTGCTGTACATGAGAAGGTGCCAACCGAGCCTGCTTCTAAAAGTATTTTGGTGGTTGCACCAGACCAAGGTTCAAGTCCCAAATTTTTCCGGCCAGCTAACCTCCGGTTTGCGCGTGCTGAGAACTAGTCCCAGATGCTGCTTCAAATGGGGATGAAATTGCAAATGGTTGGAAGATTTTTGTGAAATGATTTTTCTCCTGTCTGCAAATGATCATGAGCAATAGCATATTAGCATGCAATGTTATGCTCCGATTATTGTGAAACCGTGCAGAAAAGTCTCTCTCTCTCTCTCTCTCTCTCTCTCTGTCTCTCTCCCTCTGTTTTTTTTAAGAGAAACTGCCAAAAGGGCTTCTGTGCGCAACCAAACATCACTGGACTCGGGAGTCTTGACAAGAAATGTTTTTCATTTTCATTTTTTTTAATGAAAAGGGCTGACATGTTATTTAATTACCGAAGTTCAGGATTTTTTTTTGGTTGGAGATGCATCATCTGAGAAGTGAACCCATAATTTCTGGTACTGTTAGGTAAAGAGGTATGACCTCTTGAACAAGATGCATCACAAGAACAATGAAAATCAGAATCAAGCAATTGATGCTGCTCACAGGAAAGTGTAATTCGAGACTTGTTTTTTGAAGATAATATTTATCAATTAGGCTCAAGCACTTGCTTCTTCTTTTTTTTTTTTTTCCATTTATATCCCACCAAAGGAGAGACAAAGTCTTGAGATATCTGTGGGGTGAGCTGCAAAAATTTAATCCAACCTCATTTTTAAAAAGGTAATATTTATGAAGTATGTCCAAGCACTTCTTTTCTATTTTATATCCCACCGGTGGAAGGGCATGTGTGTACGTGTCTCTGCGTTTTTGGGAGGAGGGATGGAAGTCCTTCAAATCTTTTCCTTTATAGGTTTTAGGGTTAAAAGAAAATACCCTCTCCGTGCTGTGAATGTTTTCCACATTGCTCAAATAGATCCAAAATCCACATAATTCTATGCATGGCTTGCGGAAGATACCCGATGTGGTGGTGGTTGTGTTCAGGTGCCAAAAATATTGAGGAAGAGACTCAGTATGATCCTCCTATCTTGTTGGCATCAACACTATGTTTTTCATTTTGAGTAAATATTTTATCAGCATTTCAAGCCTCATGCACGAAAAATGTGAGCTAGAATTTACACTCCGGCTCTGCATTTCATATAACATAGCGCAGGGCGAGCCGGCACAGTGATAGCAATCTTAACCAAGGTTCTATCCAAAATTCGCCGTTTCGATATTGGACCCATATCAGTACCACACTAGCATAGTATTAATACGGTGCGGTATAAAAATTTTTTTGGCACATGCCACCAGTACTGTATATTGGTACCGAACCGGTATGATACCGTATGCCCTGTATCATCCGGTTCGAACCGGTACAGCATACTTTGGTCTTCAAAAGATGGCACTTTTTCTCTGGGAAAAACCAAAGCCAAATGTGCTTAAATAGGCCGAGATCACTAGTCAAAAAAATTGTCCTATGACAATTTAAGGCTATGATTAATATTGCAGGTTGAAGAATTACCATTAGGTTAACAACCAACTATAATAAATAATCTCCTTTTTCTTTGATTGCAGAAAAAATAATTACAAATAATTATATGGATCATAATTTGACTAATTGTATAGTCACAATTCGCATAAAAGGTTTATCAAGTACGTTTATCAAGTATACTCGTTATGAGACTCATAATGCTTTTAGAGAGAAATTAAAGAAGAATATCAACCAAAAGTTGGGGAGTATGAGTCAACCTAATCACACATTCATCACACATGGTAAATGCTAATAACTCCATCTGCTTTGCCGTGACAGATTTTTCTTTTTTCCATCCACAGCCAGCAATTACAACCATTAAATACTTAAGTTTACATCTGATAAAAATCAACACAATTCTTTTCTTCATGTTGCTGCAAATTAAAATTAATGGAGGCAATATTAATTAAAAATATTAAAGAAAAAGAAGTAGATCCAGCACCTTAACAAAAAAACTCAAATTTACAGAAGGTTTTTCTGGAAACCAGGCTTCCCAAACAATCCTGCTGCTATATTTATTATTCCTCATTTCTCAATCCTATACAGACAATGGTGCCATTTTCTTTTTCTGATTAAAAATCGCTGAGATCAGTTTCCTATTTACAAAGTTAATTTTTTTGATTATTGCTATACCAACAAGTCTCCTCAAAATCTGGCAATGGCCCTTGTATGTATATTTGCCAAATTCGTAGCTCCAGCCATGAAAGGCTTCACCTCAAAAACTCTGGAAAGACTACATTGTGCACTTTCTTGCAGAGCTGCAATGCAAATTAATCAGCAATAGCGAGCCTAGCACCGTTACTAGGCCAGCTTTACCCTGGTGTTGCCCAAAGCAGTAGCATTTTGATCGATCATGGATTCCCGTCTGATGAAGAGCGCATAGAGTAGCTCATTCCATGCATCAGGAACCCCAGGTAAGCACCAGTGGCTGCAGTCCTGCCTGTGGAGAGGGGCAGGACCTGACCGACCAAAGTAAAATATGGACAAATGGCCATCTCTCCTTCGAGCTGTCATCTGGGTGACATTCAGCACATCGAACTCTAGGACCCGAGTCTCAGCAGAATTCTCCAAAGATACATTTCTAAATGGTTTCAGCAGATGAGCCCACTCTTTTAGTGATATCTGCGAAGAACCCAACACTGGAAATTTCTCCAGATGACAGCTTCCTCCTGTCTTCCAGTCCCCGCCCCTGCGAAATAAAATGCGTAACCAAACAGTTTATCAGAACTCCAGAATCAGCGAATGCTAATGCTACAGTTTTATACAATGGATGTTTTGTTTTCCAGCAGTTTTGCAGAGATAGAAGTTCGATTACTGGAGAGAATATTATCTTTCTAAAATAATAGATGAAAAGCATTTTCATGGATTCATGCATATATCATGAAGATGTATGACTTGGATTTAGTTTTTGCTTTTATAGTTTTGAACTAGACAATCGCAGCCGAAACAACATCAATATGAGAATGTGTTGCTTTTAAAAATTATTCAATTTGATTGGAGAATCTTATACACACAATCTGCAGGTGTTCTCATTTTAACTCGATTAAAGTTTCTTTCATGTACTATTGCAATGTATTGATAATCATATGTTTACCTTTTCTTTGGACTTTTACATACAAATGGACGGAAATGGCATTGCAAAGATAGGATCCGTAAGGACTCGATACATATCCCGATATTTTTGAGTGTCTGAAGAAATTTTTAGTACATGTATGACAAGTAATTTGATGAGAAATCAAACTCCAACAGCAAAATTTTGTGCATCATCTAATTAAAACCTTGGAAGGTTCCTAATTTGGGAAGCAAACCATCTCTCGGTAACAAAAGCTTGTGCACTCCTGAACCCAAATACCCAATGGGTGTAACTTCTAAAAGTAAAATGAAAACAATGCTTTACGTGGGGAAAACCAACCACCTCTTCATTTAGCTACGCTTCATGCCCCAGAGTTTTTCCACCTGATTGCATAATATCCAATAACCAGGCAAGACTCCAAATGATGCCAACAGTAATCTTACTTGGTTTCTTTATCCCAAAGATCCGTATATTTTCTTCCTTGGTTATCCTTGCTCCATCTGAAACCTAGAGAGTTCATTGGATTTACTCTAATTCACACTAAAAAGTACATATTTAACGATCAAGTAAGCATAAATCCAGAAAGAATAATCCCCAACCTATGGGGGAAAGACACTCAGTTATTTTAAACAGACTAGCTATAATTTCATCATTCCTTGTCAACCCAGCATCAATGCGTATATAGAAATGGCATTTCCATACTTTTAAAACTCCAAAGCACCACACATTGGGCATCATCTACAAATTAAATAAGAAAAGGGTACATAGACAATCATAATGCAATTAATATGCATCCTTTGAACTAAATAGCCAAGTCTGAGAACATTACTTTCCTGTTCTGATTATTTGGCATACTATGAAGAAATAAATGGTAGATTTCAACTTTGACAACACAACATGCAAATAGAGGAGCAATTTCTCTTGGATCTTTTCAAGAATCTTGCTTATTAGAATCTTTTTATAGGAAGCCAACCAATTGAAACTCATAGTCAATAGGGGTATATGATGTGAAGTATTGGCTCTTTCACAAAGGAGCTGCATTTATTTTTATAACCAAATCCATAGTCTGTATATTGAATCCCAAGGTACACAGAGAATCCTCTTTAATTAAGCATGTCCCTACACATGGATTTCTCAAAATGATGTGTATACTCATCATTAACTTGCTTGCTGTTCTTCCACAGGACGTAAAAGTTTTGGTAACTATAACAGTAGAATTCAAACTGATATGCTAGAGTTTTGACACTGATTGTCTGTCTAATAGACTAGCAAGACATAATCCATAACATATATTTTTTCTTGATGATGCACCACCTTTTCATTCCTTTGGAGTTTGGACCATCTGCATCTACCTGGCAAACCTTTTTAATTTGGTTTTGCCACCCTGCATTTTTTCCATTTTTCCCCGGAGTGTGATTTCTTTACCTTCTACCTTTCCTAAACTGCATCTTCCAGCTTGACAGATAATGATAGGCATTAAGCTTCAGAACTCTTTATTTTCCTAAGCATATGAAAGTCTTTTTACTTTTCTTTGTTACTAGGAGTCATCATCCTCTCCCATTTGCTCGTGTCTTTAGCTTGAAAAGCCTTGAAAATATTTTTCTGAACAATTACGCTGGTTACAATGTTATATTCAGATTTTCATAGGTGGGCCAGAGGGGTAGCAAGGATATGAGATTCTGTGGTTGTGAATATGGAACGAATGCATACTTGGATTCAAGATATAATGGTCAAGAAGATTCTTACAGTCATAGTCCCAACATCGACGATCTAAGAACTGATGCAGAAATCATAGCCAACACACTAAGGTAATAGAAGTGCTTGCCATGAAACCTAGAAAGCCCATTGGCAGGTTGTGTAAGCAACTTTACTGGAAGTGGTATAAACTTATGCACAAAAATCCTGCAAAGTACAGTTGGAAAGAGTGTAGACAAAAAGCAAATTTGTTGATGTTTGGTGAAGGAAACTACACGCATCTATAATGCAAAGAATAAAAAGCCCAAGAGTAAATCTGACTCTCTCTCTCTCTTACACACACACACACACACTAACATTTCGAGAATAACTAACAAATCATTGCCCTGCGGTTTGGAGCATGATGGATGATGCAGGAAGATGATTCATGCTGTTCAAAACGTTTAAACTCCTAAGTGTAATTGATTAAAATGAAGCGATCTTTAAACTTTCTGACCATGGATTAGAACAAATTCTTTATTGTATTTTGAAACTCATTCATCATCAGATCTCTAGATGCACTTGTCTGAGGTTCCATGCCATTTAATTTTTTAACTTCCAGGCATTATGACAATATAAATCATTACGTGGCAGGCTATCCAAGTAAATCTCCAATTCATTATGCTCTATATTTCAAAACACACGGACCAAAGTATAGTGCTTTAGATTATTCTAAAGCATGGATAAAAACATATAATCTTTCCCAAGGAAACACTGTTATGAATTGATCCTAGGTATATGGTCTCCAAAACATTCCACTTTTAAGCATGCTGGAGAATCTAAATCATGACAAATGGTACGGTCATCAAATCATGCATTTTGACTCTAGGCTATGTTCTGGTAACACTAAAGCCATTCTGCACATATACATCTTTGCTAAATTTTTTGTAAGAACAAAATAACCTAATTTAACCGAGAGCTTGTTTTACAAGCTGTTGCAAATTTGATAAACTGAATATATTGCAGAGCAATACAACACCAATTAATTATTTGAATAGTTTGATCTATTATAATGGTCTCAAATGCCTAAACAAAGAAGTTTAATAAAATGTAGGGTTATACTGGCTATGATATCTGAATGGCTTTGAGACTTTCAAACATCAACAGCACTTGAAAAAAAAAATATTTTGAGATGAACAGTTCATTTTTCTCATATTTCACCTGCCAAGATGTATTATAAAAAATAGGAGAATTAGAAGCCTTGACAGACAGAATAAATGACACTAAAATGGTCATATGATGGAGAACTATCAGAACAAAGTCAACCAAAGAGCACAATTAACAGATCTGTGATAAATTTAATGGACGGGAGAATATGTGCGGAACAAACCTGAAATGGACGGGAGCATATGTGCGAAAGATGACCTGGGTCCTACTCCTATTGACCTCTCTGTCAATCCAGTGAAACAATGTCTTAATGGCTCTTTGATATGCTGTATATGCACTCATCTTCATCTTTACCTCATTTCCTTCTTGGAAATAACACCCTCTGAATTAAAGAAAAAAAAAATCAGAAGTCAAGCCCACAGATATTACTTTCCACTTAACTCCACAAAGAAAGAACACTCTTTCTATCCAGTGAAAATGAGGGAAAGGAAAATGAAAATAGTGGCTTCCATCTGTTGATCCAGGCATGATTTAGCCTCATTACTTTACCACATTCACTCCTTTCCCTCAGTTTCCTATTCATTGAAACATGGCCTTACCGTTCCCATCACAGGATATTGCTAAGAATCTACAAAAAGGGAATGCAGCTATAACTATATAACTACCCTCTGATAGTCTTCTCATAGTTCCACCAATGCCCAGTGTTAAAGATGAGCACATCAGCATCCTTCCATCGGGTGGACATCCAATCCAAGATGTCCAATTTAAGCGTGGTCTTTACCCTCGCCGGTGCTCGAGCTGGGGGGCGGCTCTGGAGCACCAAGAACGGAGCTCTGTAATACTCTACGGTGCAGTTGTAGTCCCTGAACTTGAAAACCAAGAAACCCTTGTGCTTCGTAATAGGGTTACCATTCACTTCATAGATCGAGCTCTTGTCGGGAACAGCCATAGAAAGCAAACAGAGGAGGGACTCCCACTGGTTCCTTCCAATTGAGTCGCCCACAAATACCAGCCGTCTGTTTCGCAGCTTCTCAAGCATCTTCTTTGCATCAAATCTTAACCATAAAAAATAGAAGGAAACAAGTTAGAAAAAGAACTTTGCCACATTGCATGTCATATCTTCAGCACTTCTCTAAATTAATTAAGAACCGGAAGCCAAGCTAGAACATGGTGTTTGTTGCAACAATCTCCTTGTTTTGCTTAAAATATTAGATATTACCCCTTCAAAGAAAAGGGAAATATTAAACCAACATATTTATAATAAGTAAAGAATGTTAAAGACAGAGAAAAATACGAACTCAATTGAAGTAGATATCAAGTACTCATTAATAATGTTAAAATTTCACGGATTTGTTAAAACAGAAGAAGATATTGTTTAAATAAAAGAGAGACAATTAAATTGCTTCTTTCCAAGATGGCAACATTTATCACTATATGATTGAACTAATTTTACTATACAATACCCAGAAACATCAAGGGAAAAGATGATCCCATTCTAATTAGAAATTAAGCCAAGAAAAATGGTTCAAATAAAAAGCTAAAATATCAGTAACGGATACTATTAGAAATTAATCCAAAACTAACAGAAAATAAATAACAAATACTCGCAAAATAGTAATGGAGAAAATCAAAAATTTCAAAAAAATATGGCCAAACAGCCCATAAACATCAGAACGGCCAATTACCAAACCTTAAGCCAGCTTCCAATAAAAGTAAGTATAGAAGTTTTTAATTCAGTAAATTATAAAATGATTTGGATGTCTCGAGATTCTACAAATATGTCCAAAGAACAACAGGAAACTCCAGATTTAAGGGAACCAGACAAAGGTTATCGAATTAAACATCCCAGCTCCCTCGGTCTCATAAAATTAATGTTGTACAGACGGAATTCCTCTCAGAGGACCAAAAAAGTAACAACTTGTGGTAAAAGAACCGAATTTGTAGTATGAAACAATTGAGAAAATTATCTTTTTTAAAAGAAGGTACAGAATAAAAGAAGAATCTTTAAACCGGGGCTTCCATTGGAAAGACAAGAAACAGTTCGACAAACCCAGCAAATTCAAATTGAATTCCAGAAGAACAAATTAACGGCTCCCTAAATTTCTTCAAACCCAGAAACCAGGCAAAAAAAGAGAGAAAGAAATATGAGAAGTTACGAGCTAAATCACCGAAAACGCATTCCCCTGCGCAAAAGCTCGGAATCTAATTCCAGAAAAAAAGAAAAGAAAAGAAGAGAAAAAGAGCTTGAGAAAAAAAAAGGACAAAGTAAAAGAGATTAAAAAGGCACAGAAAAAAAAAGAGAGGAAGTTAGAGAGAAGAATAAGAATAGAACCTGGGGAGATCGCACCGCGCCGGCTGCCACCGCCACTTGGAGTAGAAGAGATCGCTCCTCCCATTCTCCGAGCACCGAAACCCCTCATCCAAGAACCCGCAATCCCTCGACTCATAAAGCGGATAACTTTCGTCCCAAACCCACTCCCCGTCGAACCAATCGCACTCCTCTCCGCCAGCGCCTCCGCCGCCGCCGCCGCCGCCTTTGTTCCGGGAAAGCTCCACCCCTAGTCCCCAGACGTCCTTCGCTCCGCCGCGGCCTTTGCTCTGGCCAATCTCCGCCCCTAGTTCCCAGACGCCCTTCTCTCCGCCGCCGCCGCCATCGCCGGCGGCGGCGGCGGCCGCCGTTTGGTCAGGCCACGCGATGCCGCCGTGGTTCGAGGAGAAGAAAAAGAAGATAAAAAGGAAGAAGGCCGCGGTGAAAGCGAGGAAGCCGAGCACGCCCACCTGCTCGAATGGCTTCACCCGCCGCCCCAGCCGCCGGAGCGCCTCCATGCCTCCACCCTCCTCCCCGCCATCGCCCCTCCTCTTCGCCGGCGATCTCGGCACCGCCAGCGATGCATTCCTCGTCAGGCCCGAGACCGAGACCGCCATAAAAAGAGCCTCCTTTCTCCTCCTCCTCCTCCTCCTACAATTACTATTTGTAAAGAACAACTTTTTCCAGAGCCATGGAGTTATGGAAAGAAATCACGAATAGATTTGGAGAAGGAATTTGAGGTGATGATATCAATTATCATACGAGTTGAGGATACGGAAGGAATGGTCTATATAAGCAAGGAGGAAGAAATGGAAAAAGAAAGCTGTGGATTCTTGCTTACCAGAAAAAAAAAAATCTGTAGATTTTAAAATATTTTTAAATTTGAACTATAATTTTATTTTATTAATACTTGGGCTTTATTTAACAAAAATTTCCGAAGTAGAAACAGTGGTAGGAGGGAGGGAGGCAGATGGTTGGTCTGTCAGCAAGCAAAGAACAAAATGAAGACATGGAAGCAGGCTTTGCAAGATTTCTCTTTATTTTTATCTATTCAAATTTATTTTTTTCCTCTTTCCCATTTTCATTTATTTTATTATTTATATTATATTATTAGTTTTTTGATGAATAAAAATAAAAAGGTACGAGGGCTTTTTTCCGACTTACCCATTTTACTACTACTTTCGTTCAAGTGCGTGGAATTTTGATAAGATCCGGTGCATTAGTGCTGATACGACCGCACGCCTATTATATTATCGTTTTCATCATCTCAGCAGTGCCATTTTGGTCATGGAGTCCTGCAGGCTGTTGAGTTTTTTTCTTTTTTTTTAAGGTGTTTTAGAGAGAGAAAAAGGATGGAGGTGACTGGTGAGTTCCACTTTTCACTGTTAGAGAGAAGGTGGTGGAGTGGAAAATAAGAAATAAGAGGAGTGTAACAATGCAAGCATCTTGCTGCCATTTTTTATCTAGATTATGTTAATTGGTAACTGCATGGGGACGTGCCACCAAGATGGTAGCACAGATAGAATGAGCCGTTGGCTTCCATCGGAGTGGTCCAGATTTAAAACACGTAGGCATCAATTAAATTTGGAGATCAGATATCCCACATCTTGACGTTGCCGGTGGAAATGTTACTGGTCTACGGGTACTGAGGTGGCACTGGGTTGACGTACCCACACTTGGATGATGAGTTCAATAGGAAAAATCCATAGATCAGAGAGGGTACGCAGAAACTTGCAGCCTGCATTAAACATTTTCTGGTGGAAAGAGGGCCCAGTGAAGGCGGCTACGCGGGTGAGGTTTGGCTCTTTTCATCCCTTCCTATTCTTTACAAAAAGAAATAAAAAGAATAAATCAATAATAATAATAATAATAATATAAAAGAGTAATTTTGCACGACACCAAATCTAGGCCGAGGGGGATGTTGTCGGGTGTGGATGCCGAGGATGTAGAAGTATACCACTCCGGGCACCGCAAAAGCAACGCAAAAGTTGACCCAAGCCCCTCGATTATCTGATAACGTGATCCATGGGCCCCACAATAATATTTATGATATGCACTTCGTGGTGGAAAAATCAAGTGTGGATGCCGTTGGGGATAAGGTGAGATTTTTTTTTTGCTTGGGGGGGTTTCGTAGCTCGACGTGGGGACGTGGGAGGCGGTGAGAAGTGGGCGTCCACGCCGTGGTACGAAGACTTTGAAAGTTGTCTGATGACGTAACGGGCTGTGAGCGGTGGACGTTGAGGGAGTAATCCTGGGGGGCTCCCACTTTTTTATCACAAGCAGTTGGCATTAATCATGGAAATTAATACTGTCAAGGTAGTTGAATAATAACAGCCATTACAATATTTTTGGGTCGTCTCCATTAGTTATATATAACGGATATTATGAAATATTAGTTTATATTACAATGGTTTGTTATACTATAAATAATGGTCATTAATTTTTTGTAATGTTTTTTCTAAATATTTATGAGTTGAATAATGATTGAAAAATATTTTTTTAATATCGACATAGCATTGCTATGATATCTATCGTGGTGATTATTTTAATGATAAAATTTGAATTAAGTTTGAGACCTATTATTGCTTCTCTAGCTACTATAACAGTTAATACAATTCCGACGGATCTATTATAACATAACACCATCATTATTGGAACTTGATAGTTGATATAAATGTGCCAATCTAACATTAGTCCATGTAAGCAACTTTTTATGTAAACACATAGCATTTTTCTTGATAGGTATTGATTTGATATCTACATGCACATTTGCAAAAGAGCATTTTGTTTTTTTTTTTTTTTTTTGAATGAATATCTCACATATTGATCCATGGAAAACTTATAATTTGTCAAAAAAAAAAAAACATATGCTTTGTAAGCTCCATTTCTAAAACATTGGAAAATGAATAGTTGACAACTATTTAGGTAATCACTAAGTTTTAATCCTTCCTTCATTTATAAAGATTAACATTTATTTCTTTTATGTGAACTTTAATTCTTAACGGACTTATATAATAATTTTCAGTTTATATAGAATTTTACTAGATAAAAAACTAGGTCACATAAGTTTGAGCAAGGATGGACGATCTTCTTGCACTAATAGTAAGTTTAAACATTACTTGCAGGTAAATACAGTGTTATTAAATATAGAATAAAGAGTGTATTTCTTTTTGATGATAAATAGAGAGTGTATTTCGCTCGATCGATTTTTTGAAATTCAAAAAATAAATGAGAAAGGTTGTTTTCCACAAGTATATGATAATTTATGGTTTTATATGCAAAAAAAATTTGTTATAACAATTTTAGAGACATATAATTATTACTAGTATATAAGAATGTGCCAATATCTTTATTTTTTGGGATGAGTGTACAAAGGTATGGCACCATGCTCGCCTCCTTGAAGTTTGAAATATGGTTACATTATTTCAAAAGTTGTCACCTCCACCTATCATAAAAGCAACTGTTCTACTAATAAGGTTGCTAACCATCGGTTAATATATAAAACCAATTAAATTTCAAGGCAAAATGTTGGTTTTGGGGTTTAGTTGGGCCGCCCATGCTGGGCTAGCCTGACCAAAATCTTTTAACCAACATGATCCAAGTTTGAATTTAAAGAGGGAGTAGTTATAAGATAGAAGAAACTACCGGGTAGTTTTTTCCTCTCTCATTCCCTCTCTTATCTGCATACAATTGACATTTTAAAAAAAACAAAAAAAAAGAGGAACAACAGGGAAGGGTTCTAAGCAAGAAATTAACTTTCTTCCATCCTATCTTTGCAAAAGCATTTGAACGGTGATTGGTGTGTTCTTTCCATTGTGATTGAACATTTGGCCTGAGTATTTTCATTGGAAGAGATTATTTATGTGATTCAACCTCTAGATCCTGGAAAATCTTTTTCTTTTGGTATTCCTTCAGGTAATTCTTGAAATCTGAAATTTTTTTATATAGGTATACATCATTTTTTCAGATTATCACAAAAAATGACTCCTATTCTTGTTTTCATGATACAAATCCTGCCATGACTCCCCACTTACAACCATACATTTTGCAAACCCTATCAGATCGGTTTGATGAGGGGATCTTACAAAATAAATATAGTCCAACTAAGTACATTCTTATCTATCTATCTATCTATTTATCTATAAAAAAAAAAGTTATGGTCCACTTAATGGTCAGCCTCTAGCTTTATGGTCAACTAACTAGAAATAGTCAAGCGGCCAATCCTTAAATCCACCATTTTAATTGATCAATTGAAAGCGTGGCCGGCCTCACCCTTGAATCATTCAAGGGAGGAATGGAGGATTATTGTGAAGGAAAGCAAGGGATATATTTGGTGAATTGATTGGACCAAGAGAATCTAGTTAACCTCACCACATGTGATGCGTGCCCCTCCAAAAAAGTCCACCGTCAAGGTTTTCTAAGTCCCTTGGACACCACATTGTTTGCACTTCACTCCATACCTTTCCTTTCCGGCTTTTCTCCAATTTTCTCTTTGCTCAACCATTCTTTTGGCTCCAATCCCAGGTTCAAATGTAGTTTCTAATCATTCATTGCTTTTTCAATCAGTGTATGACTTCTATTCATTTATCTATAGTGTGACTGAGTATAAAGAAAACAAAGGAATCTGACTAGTTCTTTTGAGTCATCTCAGAAGTTACCAGCCAAGGAAGACTGAGCAAAAGAAAGAGATAGGTCAAGTCTTTGTCATCCCTCTATTTTCCTAAGAAATCCTAAGGCTTGTGCCATATATGTTTCTAGTAACCATTTCCATGTGACCTCCCAAGTACGTTGGGACTTATTTGGTTCCTAGGGAGGGAAGAGGAAAAAAAAAAATGGTCAACAAAAAAATAAAAAAAAATTTCGAGCTTGATTGGAGTTTTTAAAGAAGATCGATGAAAAAATAATTTTTTTATAGAAATGAAATTTCTACATTTCATAAAAAAAAAATCTATATGGGATATGGAAAAGTCATTTTTCTACCAACTAAAAATTAGGATTTTTTTTTTCAAAAATACCCTAAGTTTTTAGACGGAATAGGGTAAGATCTTTCTCTTTATTACGATGAGGTATTTTACACAACTTTATTAGAAAAATAGATACTCACCGAAATATAAGCCATTATGGAATGTGTCAATTTTTTTTATTATCAATTAAACATGCAAAAGCCACTTTTTCAAGCATCATATATCTAAGCATCGATTTTACAGAAAAAATATTAATTCTACCTCCGAGCCAAATGAGTTTTAGGATCTTTTATGTTATTTATATGACTTGAACGAACTTTTAATTTTGTTTGCTTGCTGTATTTTTTTATTTTTCGGGAACAAAGTTAGCATCCTTCTGCTTATATTAAAAAAATATTAATTAGCCTATATTTGTGCTTTCTCTCTCCCTTTTTCCAATCAAATCAAATTCTCATTCCTAGAACTTCCAAATAGATTGAGCTCTCTCTCTCTCTCTCTCTCTCTCTCTCTCTCTCTCTCGATGGATTGACTATCTCTTTATCTCTTTCCCATCCAACTTATAACATATATCTAGTCGTATTATCTTCCTTCTCTGGGTCTTAAGACATTGCAGAGTTTATACGAGATGGAAGGCATGGGAATAAGGTAGAGGTATTTTAGGGCTGACAGGCAAATTCGGTTCCTCCTTACTTACCTGGCTTTATCAAACAGAACTTTATTGAAAAAAGAAAACAGTAAAAGGTTATCATGTCCAACCAAACATGTCCTTGCTAACACTGGAGCAGGAGGAAGCTACATTGCACCTCCTGCACCTTATTGTTAATTGTGATGGCCAAGGTTTATGATGTGATCAAAATAGGATAAGAGAGTGTGGTTAGATCATGATGCAAAATAGTTGGGCATAATCCAAATGGGAGCTTGGAATTTTGAGGACCACATATAGTTTGTGAATGCCAAGTGCTTTGTTCAGGGAGGCCACCAGGCTTGGTTGCAGGCAAAGGAGGTTGATGGAGAAGTGCAATTCCCACCAGACTTCACACATGTTCAGGAAAGCCAACGGAGCGGCCGACTGGGTGGCCTCCTATGCGACTCACAAATCCGGTGGTTTTGTTTAGGTTGGGAGTGGATCTGTTTTCGGGCCATTACGTAGTGTTTTATTTTTTGATCTTGTTGGCCGCATTCACACCCGCAGTGTGTGAGCCGCCGTTGTACCAAAAAAAAAAAAAAAAAAAAAAGGAGGTGTGCAGTAGGGCTATCAAACTAGACTCGAGCTCGAAAAGCTTGAATAAAGCTAAATTTGAACCTCAGCTAGCCAAGCTAGAATTGGCAAGATAGGCTCGAATTTGATTTTAAGCATCAAAAGTTTGACCTAGCTTTATCAAGCTCGGCTCGGTAAAGCTCCAACAAGACCAAGGCTTTACTTTTTTTATTCCTTGAAATAATTAAATGTTAAAATAAGCTTCAACCAAGCATGAATTGATTCGAAATTAATTAAACTTATGTTCACCAAGTTCGAATTTAAGCTTGAATTAAACTGATAATGTAATTTTGAACCAAGCTCGATTTAGCCCAGCTTAGCTAGATTACACTGTTACACTCCTGGTCTGCAATCAAGCTACCAATCATCAATTATAATGGGAAAGACTTGACTTGGGCCACTTGCAGCCAACTGCGAAGCCAAGGACCTGCATGCATTTATTTTTTCCTTATTTCTGTCTTGATATTACCACTAAATGCTTTGCTTGCATAGTACCATCTATTGCCACTTAAATAAAGAGCAAGGTTTAATTCAAGTTGGAGTTGGCTCTCAAAGAATGGGTGGGTATACAATAGAAGTGAACACAAAATTGGATCCCAACTCCCTATTAATATCCCATAAAAAGTGCTGCCCCATAATATATTCTCAGGCATATGCATTTCATGTGTTCCAACTCTAGCAGTCATCCCATTCAGTATTTTCCTAACTATTCATTATAAGTTCTACAAGGTCGTAATCCACCAAGTATAATACATATTTAAACCTATTTCTAATGTTACTTCAAAACTCTCCATAACTTCTCATTAATATCTTGCATGTAGTCTACAAGCATGGAAAACATGTGTGACAATAACTAAGGCATATGTACTGGATCCAACTATTTAATGCAATCAAGGATCCGCAGACAGCCCAAATCTTTCATGTTACTCCATAGACAGTCAACAAACAAGAAGAGATCTCATGATGGTATGACCTATGTTATATATTAACAATGTACTACTAACCGATCAAAATTAAATTAACAAAACACAAACTATATGCTATCTTAGAAGTTCATATATATATATATATATATATATATATATAATCCTTTTGTAGCTATTCATTTATCAAAAAAAAAGAGAAAAACTCAATATAAGGAAGGAGAAAGAAATAGTAATAACTTGACCGTGGGCATCTACCGTTATATCCACAATGGCTGTAGCTATATAATCGCTGAAACATTTAATATTTTATATATAAGATCATATAGTAGGTCACAAATTAGGAGAATTGGTGCCTAATTTTTGCGAGATATGTAATATATATATATATATATATATATATATATATATATATATATTTATGAGAAAGTAAGAAATAAAAAAAATCTAATTATACTTTATTGTCTTAAACCTCCATTTGCAGCTATGGGCTAGGCTAGTAAGCTGTGCTAGGGCCCAACCCATCATCATTCCATGTCAAAATCCAAGAATTTAGCCCACCCATCCACTGTGCACCATTGCCTGGCAATTGGGAACTCTCTCTCTCTCTCTCTCTCTCTCTCTCAAATTTGGAAGATCCCACACTCTGTTCTCCTCGCCACCATTTCTCCTCCCTCTGCCATGCTTACACTGCTCAGCAGTCACTGAATGGCATGGCCTCCTCCTCCTCCTCCTCCTCTTCTTCTTCATCCTCTTTGAAGCTTATTATCATCTCAATTCTTCTCCTCTCCTTCATCCTCTTCCTTCTCCTCTTCCCCCCCAAACCCCTCTCCAACACCCCATCCAAATCCCGCCTCCTTCTCGAGTCGTCCTCGCCGCCGCCCCCATGCTCCGCCGTCCGCCGCATTCCCGCCGATCGCCGCTGCGCTGCAGCCCTCGCACTCTGCCGAGGCGACTCCCACGGCCTCCTCAACTACGCCGCCGTCCACTTCTGCCTCCTTGCCGGAGACTCCCGCCTCTCCCTCCCGGCCCTCTCCCTCCTCCTCCTTCTCCACTTCTACTTCCTCGTATCCGCCGCCCGCGACCACTTCTCCCCCGTCGTCACCCGCCTCGCCGCCCACCTCCGCCTTTCCCCCTCCATGGCCGCCGTCACCCTCCTCGCCCTCGGCAACGGATCCCCCGACGTCTTCGCCTCCGTCGCCGCCGTCCGCGGCGGCCACGCTCGCACCGGCCTCGGCGCCATCCTCTCCGCCGGCGCCTTCGTCTCCGCCTTCGTCGTCGGCGCCGTCGCCGTCCTCGCCGGCCCCTTTCCACTCAACCCCGGCCCCTTTGTCCGCGACGTCTTCTTCTACCTCATCGCCGCCTCTGCCCTCTTCTACGCCTACCTCAGCGCCGAGATCTTCTTGTGGCAGGCTGTGGGCTTCATCCTCTTCTACTTGTTCTTTGTCGGCTTCGTCTTCTGGATGGATTTGGTGGTGGAAGGGAGGAGAGGGAAGGAAGGGGGGAGAGCGAAGGAAGGGGAGGTGGAGATGGGCTTGGTGGTCGACGAGGAGGAGGAGGATCGGAACAAGCCTTCAAAACGTTTGGATTGGGAGTCCGGGAAAGTCATGGGAGATTTGGAGGATGCCAAAGCCAGATCTGCATGGAGCCTTCATGGGATGCTTGGAAAGGTACGCGTTGAAAGATTAAACTTGAGGTTTGATTATTTTAGAGCATCAAATTAAATGGATTTTGAATGATATAATTTCTTTATATGGCTGTAAATACAAGAGTTTATTGATTGTTAAGAGCTCACATGAGTTATGGATCTCAAACCAAATAATATGATCCTAAGCAAAGGGGCTATAATTAAGGTTTATTTGTTGTCTGGAACAGAGGATGTCGGAATACTAAGCTAATTGGTATCATTCACATCTTTTATCCAAGATCAACTTATATGTGGTTTGCCAATTATTTTCGAGAACTAGTAAAAAAAGCTTCAAATCTGTGCATTAATGGAACTTTGTACCTTTTTTTTTCCAGAGTGCTTTAAGTAAGTTGTTGAGATACGAGGGAGCCAAACTTGTAGAATTCAATTTTCTGTTTTAGTAAAATAACTAGTTTTGTTCTCTTATAATTGAATCATCATGTATGATTTCTGTCTAGCATCCACAAAGGTCGCAAATGACACTGACAAAGCATATTAGTGGATTATGAATTTTCTTTTCTTAAATTGGAGCTGTTTCAGGAGCTACATCAAGTGCTTGCTCTATTTTGCGCAGAATCAGTAGTATTGCATGCTACCTTTTTGCTTCAAATGTTTATTCGAGATAATAGATGGGCTTCTGGCAAAGCGACAGTTGTTAAACTTAATGTTAACACCTGGAGTAAATGCATGTTTTGATACTTGCAGATACAGAAGTAAATTTTCCCTTCGTATAATATCCGATCTTGTTAGGTCTGAAACGTAAACCGGTTACTCAATGACTTACTGTAAGTCTGAAGGAAAAACAGGTTACTCAATGACTTAATATAAGTTAAATTGGCTAACTAATCTTTAGTTGAACTTAAGACACTTGCAGCATCTTCTCATGATCAGCTAGGAATGAGCTTGTAATTCTAGATGATCAATGGGACACATAAAAACCAAAGAATGCTTGTATCCACTTGCAATATACTTACAAATTAGAGTGATAAGCCATGCATATCGCTTGATGTCATAAATCTTACAACATTCCCCCCGCTAATCAGAGGTTCTCTTTGTGTATGTGCATGTATGTGGAATATTTCATGAAACGTTTTAAAGGTAGTAGGACACATGAGGTACCAAATCTTGTTTCCAAGTACAGAGGCAAAACAAATACAATGTATCTGCCTATGCCTGCCTCTCCTTTGCCTAGCTACGTACTGAATCACGTATCCATGTTCACTATTATATTTTTTATCATCACAACATGCTTCTACGCACCTGCGTTCATTTTCTTCATCTGCTGTTGTGCTTAATAAACACGTTCACAAGTTTTCTTGTGGAAGTGAAGGGCAATTGTATTGAAAGATATGTTAAGACAAATCATTGGACACATGGTTAACCAGACAGCAGTTTGTAAAGTTTAAGGTGCAAATATAACATCTTTTGTTTTATGTGAATTTATATATTAATCCAATGCCACTGACTCAGTAAAAACTGTGTCAGTAGATCATAAACCTAAAGTAGTTAGTATTATGTGAATTTATATAAAATTGTAGACATTATTCATCTTTTGTTAAGAGAATCTACATTTAGAAGCAACTGATTGGTGCTATAGACCGTGAGCTTATGGTTAGCAACTGAGGCATGCTATAGGCCATGAGTTTATGGTTATGTCAAATTAATCTAATGCTTCGATAGAATTAATCAGGCCTCAGTGAAGTTAAAGTTATCACTCATAATTAGGATTTCTTACATTGTTAAGTGTTTCGTGACTTAACTATGCATCTACCGCCGTAGCACAGTGCACCAGATTATTTCTGTTATTTCAGAGCGACAAAATGCTCCCATATTCTCTAAACTCTTCTGGCCCTACCTCTAATGCAATGCACAATTTGCAATTCCAATATAGTTTATTAGGAAAATGAAAACAAAGAATGCTTTTATCTTTATCTTTTTCTTAAGGTTCTTTTCTGTATGTTAATTTGATTGTACACATAGTTATGTTACCTCCATGATGAAATCATTGAAATGATTTACTTTTTAAAACTGATTAGGGTGAGTAAGTCAGTTCTAAACTGCATGATGAAATGTCAACTTTTATGTTAACAGATTATGAGTGATACAGGTCAAATCCTGATTTGGCATTTTGAATGATTTGAATAAAATCCACTTTGCTGTATATAGGGAAAAAGTTTCCTGTTAAGTATTTTTGCAATATCAGCCTATCTTGATTTGGAACCTGATTTAGTTCCAATCAACAAATGGTGCAATTGGGCCAGTTCAGGGCACTGAAGGCTGGCCATTCCAGAACTATTAATGCAGTGGAACTGTCCTAGGTTTGGCCTAGCTGAAAGCTAGTCCAATAAGGTTAAACCGAACCTGACACCACCATAATTTTGACTGGACCTAAGCCTAAGATCATATTTAATTAAACATGTCATATAGATAAATTAGTTTTTTTCCCCCTTTGCATTAGGTTGAGGATGACCAAATCCTGACCTTATCACACTTCGTGTTTGCCAAACTGGAACCTGCCCAGACCTTCAACCCACGTATTTTGATTTGACACAGCTCATCCACTAGCTCAGCCTAGCAATCCAATGGTCCACCTACTTAGAGAGAAAAAATAATATTAAATAATAACTACATCTTACAAAATATAGCATTATTTTGTTTATATCATTCTTTAAAACATAACTATATACTAATAGAGAACAGCTAAAATTGGTATGTTATAAAATATTATTGAATGATATATCTTTGTATTCCCATGCAAATATTTTTATAAAGTTGTGCATCGTTCCATGCTAGTGCATACAAAGTTCCAGCGTGGAATATATCACATTTTAGGGTGGGATATTTGTAAATTGTAATATTGGTTTCTCATGCATGAATACTGGTGTTATCAGTAGACTTCAATATCATGCTATCATGTGAGCTTCCTTTCCTGATCCCCCTTTTATAATAAAAAGAGGTTAAATTATTCCCTTAGCCTGTCTTCCTTTGAACGAGGCTAGATTTTTTAATGATTTTTTTTAATGGAACACATCTGTAGTTATAATAATCATCCCATTCGTCATCATATTAAAGTATTCTGAAAGTAAGTAATTTTTGTTACAGCTTAGTTCATAGGCAATTCTGCTGTTCTGGCTTGAGCTTGTAAAAATAGAGTCACTCATGATTGAGGTCATCAAACAACCAAGTTTGTCCTTGATGGTGCCTCTCCTGTAAGCCTAGGCAGCCAAAAGACTCTTGAAGTTAAATTGCAATTGAACCAATAACAAATTTATCAAGCAAATAGAGGGATCAACCTTGGTAACTATGTGTGGAATGAAGTAAAGGAGATAATTATGAAGTTACTGCTACATTCTGTCACCTTGAGCATTTGTCCATAAGGAAATGTGTCTTGTCTTTGGATTCTTGATATAACAAGGAGAAAAGGGAGGACAGTATATGAGTGAGAGGTGGCAAAAGTTCTCATGTTAACGTATACAGGAAGAAAAGGAAAAATTGCTGGAGGTGTTCACTGTTGTCGCTTCTGAAGTTTGATGGTCATTGTCCCCGGTCACTCATCTAGTTCACTTCTTTGTCCTCTCTCATATTTGTCTTCATTTGTACTCCTTTTTCATCATCCCTATGTTTCCCTTTGCTCTCTAGCCTATCTCGTTTCTCTAAAATGGAAGCATAGGAAGGAAAGGGCTATAGATAGATGGGGGTGATTGATGGATGCATGTTATTGATTCGAATGAATATTCTATGGATGGTGTGATCCCATTGACTTTTACAAAGTTTGGACCCTCTTTGAACTTTGTGTACTTGTCTTGTTTCTTGTGCTGAAAATATCGTTTTTTGATGAGAATGAATTGGTTGTATTTACTAAAGACACGACTGCATTAATTGAAGGATCATATCGTTTTTTGGTTAGAATGAATTAGTTGTATTTACTAAAGAAATAAGTGCATTAATTGAAGGATCATAGGTAGCATCTGTTTTTTTTTTTGACAAAAAAAGTGGCCAGCACAGCTTCTTTTTTTCTGACAATCTCTGTCCTTACCAGTTCTGTCATTTGTGATCTTTTGAAATGAAACTTATTCTTTGGTGCTCATGTTAGTATGCTTTAGTTATTATGCTTTGACATGGCATGAGGTCAAGTAAAGATGCAAAATACTGTAGGTCAGGCTGCCTCTTGTTGGTTAGTGTTATGATTTAAGGTGTTGTGGGGCATTGTTTCTCATGAATATGTATCTTATTTGAAATGATCTTGGAAGTATGGTCGCTACTTATTCTGAAGCAATTGTCAGCCCTTTATCACCCATATAACTACTTATCTTGATTCTTGAGGTATAGAGTTTTTTTAAAAAAACTTAATTTGACCTCTTATGTTTCTGAATTGTTTACATTTGTTATTAGACAGATTTTTCAAGTTTGGGAAGTTCCTGTTGCAACTCTTCTGAAGCTCACAATCCCATCAACTTCTCCTTCAGAATGGAACAGATTCTACATAGCAGCTAATATTGGATTGTGTCCCCTTATTCTCCTGTATTCGTTAAGTTCCTTCGTCACATTAGACAGGCAAATAGTTTTCCTTCTCCCTCAGACCCATTTTCCTCTCTGGTCTGTTGTTCTGTTTGTAAGCCTCTGTCTTGCAGTAGTGCACTTCATTTTTGAGAAGGAACCCCCAGAAAACGAACAGATGGTAGCCACCTTAATGGCCTTCATGATGAGTGTGTTTTGGATCTCAACCATGGCTGGTGAACTATTGAACTGTCTTGCAGCAGTTGGAACTATAATGGAATTACCACCTGCCATCCTCGGGTTGACGGTCTTGGCATGGGGTAATTCAGTAGGAGATCTTGTTGCTGATGTGGCATTGGCCAAGGCCGGCCAGCCTGCAATGGCAATGGCAGGCTGCTTTGCAGGCCCCATGTTCAACATGCTGGTTGGGTTGGGCACTGCACTGGTTATAGAGACAGCAAGCACATATCCAGAGCCTTATAAGCTACGGTTTCATGTTAGCATTGTGGTGGCCTTTGTGTTCCTTCTCCTGAGCTTGATGGGTTCTCTTCTGGTAGTGACTTGGTACAGGTTTCGGGTGCCTAGGTTCTGGGGCTTCTGCCTTGTTGGGCTATACCTTCTTTTCACTGCTGTCAGCTTAGCAATTGCAAGGTTTTCTTGATGAGAAAAAAATGCTCATAAGGTGGGATCTGTAGGAGCCCTAAACTATGGAGCAGATCAAGTATTGTGAAGATGGATGCTGTTGATTGTGGTCACACAAGCTGTATTAATGTTTTTCTTTCAATCGCCGAAGATTAGATTTCATTATACTGGATTGTGATGTGTGATTCACCCCACAAGCTACAGATACTTGGTTTGGTGTGGTTGTGTGGCAAACACCACTTAGATTCTTTTGATATAAATGATTTGCTGGCAAGCTCCGCACCCAGGATAACATAACAAACATCAAGGAATTCATTTTACATCTCAAAGATGTAATTTGAGTATGTGACACAATTTAATATGTAATTCATTTCCTTATAGCTAATGGATGTTTTTATTTTGTTCTTTTTTTCTCTCTTTTATTGAGGATTTGTACGAAGGAATTGATGCAGAGATGGGGCAGATCGATTGGATGGGCGGAATAATAATCATATATGCTACATTTTTCTCATTCTATTTTCTGCAGATTTTATCAGCATGAAAAGACATGGAATCATCGTATACTGTCATCCAGTCTAATTCTTTGTGCAAAAAGTTGCTGCTTTGTTTGATAAACATTGCATGGAAGGCTTTTTCATGGCAAGGTCAGAGTCTGCTCAATGATTTGCTTCTCTCTAGGTCGGGTCATTGGATAATTAGTGAAGCTGCTTGTATAGCTTTTTATGTAATATCTCAAGTAGTCCAAGAATTTACAAAATCTTTTTGATGAGTCCATCTTGTTTTTGCGGCATCACAAGCCAATTATGGTGTTGTCTTCTGAAGCAGGAATGGTGGAAGTTGATGCAAGTGATAAGAAGATTTGAGTGTACACTGGTATTGGGTGCACAAGGACAGAAGGGTAACTACGGGGAAGAATCACTTCTACATGCAGTATGGCCATTCTCAAGGGAGCTAGCTGTTAAATGGTTTAATCAGCATGCGACTAGGGCCACCTCACCTTACTGTCAGGAAGCTTCAATTGCACCACCAGTTTGGTCATCAATCTGGCACGAGGTTCAGGTATCATACTTAATCTGAAAGTTAATGAAATCCAATGATGGTAATAATCTACTGATTCCATGTTGTGTTTTCGCTATTTATCATAAGATATTGGGGAGATCTAAGCCTCTAGAAATGCCAACAGGGTCTAATGACAATGCTCTTTAGCGTTTATTACATCAGATGCTACGGTGGTTCGTCAGACCATTGCCCTCTCTGCAACTTGGACATGATTGATTGAACTAGGTGTGTAAATTTTAGTCCTGTGTCACATGAGTAGAAATCTAGTATTTATCACGTAATTGGCATACACGTTTCTAGTATTTATCACTACCCAGACGTTGGTGACCTTTTTAACTCAAATTACAAGCTACAAAAGTACACAATAAGAAGACAGCTTAAAACAGTTTCATAGGCATCACAGGGTTTTTGAGGAGAGGCCATGGACATGGAGGCTTTACGTGGGGCTGAAGGGGAGGAGGGTGTGCCGTGGGTTCCGAAAGTTGTCTCGGTTGTGTCCTCGCCAGCGGAGATTCTCGTTGATGGCAGCACTTTGACTTGAAACAACATAGAGCAAAAAAGTCTTTTAGCCAGAACATATTCGGAGGGAGATCTTTCGATGCCTAAGTCAATGTGGTAATTAGAGAACAAAAAGAGGTTGTTTTTAGTCTATTAGGGCGTCTTTCTTCATTCTTACCTCCTCTGTCTCTCTTTTTTTGTATATATCTGGTGGAGGAACATACCTATCATTAGAGAATTCGGGCATATGGGTCAATCAAAATTGACTGGCTTGAGTACGACCTGAACATCGGACGTGAATGCTTGGCACATGGATGATGTCCTGTCTGTCACATCAATAGAATTTTGATGATCACTAGGTCTCTTGATTAGAATGCGGCTAACTATAGGGAGCTTTTGATATGCAAGCTCGGCGGTATGGCTGGAATTATCTAATGGCTGCTCTCGATCCACCACATGTTGTCGTCATTGCTTGTTTTAATTGGTTAAATCTTCTGATGAGCTGTAGTCCGGAAGCGAATTACATTGTAACGTTGACAATCCAACCTTGATCAGGCAACGGCGAGGACGCAAGTGCGGTCTCTTATCTGGGTCGGATCACCGGTTGCGAGGACGCAGACACATGTTTTGGCTGATTGGTGCAGACACACGTATAAAATTCTTATGCAGTAGTAAGTTTGCACAGAAAATAATATGCGGACCTCCGTTCCTGACGTCGCACGCATGTTTTCGTAGAAAAGTAGGGAATATTTCCCGATGCAAAGCACACGTGAGATTCTTGTAATATTTAAATGTTTTTCAGGGATATATTTGGACGTGATGATTTGTAATGCCATTTCAGGGATATAGTTTTTTTAAAAGAACTGCCATAAGTTCGCTCTTATTGAGAATATTTAAATTGATGTTGGGTGTTGCCGCTAGAATTGAAGATCCGAGCCTAGAAACATCGGACGAGCTCCGAGCCAAAAAGGCCAGTTGTGGTTGTGCTTCGACGAAGAAAATGGCCAGGCGCCAACCGTCCTACCGGAAGACAAAAAAATAAAAAGCCTACTTACTAGAGTTTATCCTCCTCATACTCAAGTTGGATAGAGATTTTGGAGAAACAATGGAGATCACACACAAAAAAAGAGAGAGTGACAACATGAAGAAAAAAGCATACCTAAAAATTCCTCGACCATCGTTTATACAGAGTGAGGATTAATATCCACCACTGAATAAGATGGATGTGGGTCTTAACTGCTTGGTAATAACCTGCACATCATATGCACTGCAGATCTTAACGGTGTAGATCATGCGGTAATCGCTCAATTGTGCGAGTCGAGTTATAACTGTCCTACAATGTACCTTATAATTGTGTTGTATGATAACTATCTTTTTAAATATGCTTTGAATTTGAGACATGGGGCTCATTATTGCTGGTCGGTCGGTCTGCTTTAGTCAGTATGACAGTTCAAGTCGACAATTTGGTTGACTGCTCAAGTTGGCAGGTTGGTTGATGCCAAGACTCCTTGGTCAGCTATTGAGGTCAATACTGATTACCGGCTGGCTGATGAATATACCATATCATCGGGCATATTGAAAGTACTCCAAACTTAAAATTCATCATGTAATATCCATAATGATGCTATTTTTAAAATTAATGTCTTGAATTGTAACTTGCCCAATTATTGACTTAGTTTACAAAACTTAGGTCATTGTATACTCGTGAGCCAAGTATCACACCATATCTTTATGATCATTGCTAAAAAGGTCATAAGTTGTTGGAGGCTCTTGTGAAGAAGGGCTAAGAATTTGGCTTTTGGTCTTATTTTAGCACAACTTTCAATGCACTATGGCTATTTCTTCTTTCTCATAGTGTGTTTGGCTATTTTTTTAGAATCGGGCTAAAAATCCTGCAGAATTTGTGGATTGAGCTTTTTATTTAAGTATAACTCTATATCAACCAAACTTCATCTAGCCTAAATCCTATGAGAATAAAGAAAAAGATCTTTATGGAACTACTTTTTTTCTTCTAGAACCCAAAGGTGAAGATCTAAGCTGGGTTGGGACGGGCTTTCAGAAAATTCAAGCTTGATGCGTCAACAAATTTAATTCCTACTGGATTTTCAGCTCAATCCTATCGAAATATCCAAACAACCCTTAGTTGTTTTTAATCCCTTATTTCAGTTTTCTGAGATGCTAGATCATAGAATTTGATGCCAAAAGCCAGGACTGAAAAATCACTAAGGTCAAGTTTCTCCTACTCGAACTTCTTCTCATTGATGGGGCGTGGATTCACCATCGGTTGCTTTGTAGTTGTTGTTGGCTGATTCTGGCCCATTCTCCCTTCATCCAGGCTTTGTGGGTCTTCCGGGAGAAAACTTTGGTTACATGCGTCGCAGTCTACCTTTTCCTTCATAAGTTCTCGGGCATCTGCAATAGAGTGAGTCTAAAAGGAAGAAGCTCCCTATTTGCTTCTCTGCCTTCCCTTCACTTTCAGTAGCTCATGGGGTGTAGCTTCGCTGTGGGCCATTTCTTGGTCCAAGGTCTGGGAAATTTGCTAGGCTTTGGGCCAGGGTCCTCTTCCGAAGGCCTGCTTGTTCCTGCTGTGACCTAGAGGTGGGCAACGGGCCGTGCCGGGCCGGCCCGGCCCAGGCCCCTCGGGCCCAAAAACTAAACGGGCCGTGCCTGGCACGGCCCGTCCAGCACGGAAGGCCAGCCCGGCCCGGCCCCAGCCCGGCCCGTAACGGGCGCAAACGGGCCGTGCCAGGCACGGCCCGCAACGTCTCCAAACGGGCCGTGCCTGGCACGGCCCGTAACGGCTCCAGACGGGCCGTGCCAGGCACGGCCCGTCTGGAGAGGGGGGAGGAAAATAGCCGTTTCCAACGGCTATTTTCGTGAAAATGACCCTTTTACCCCTCCCAACAGTCCAATAACGGCTGAATTGAGGGGTATTTTGGGAAAAAATTTTTTTGGGCTTCTATAAATAGCCCATTCCTCCCTCATTCTCACCACACCAAACCTCTCATTCTCTCCTTCTCTACTGCTATTATTTCTCTCTTCTAAAGTGCTCTTCTAGCAATTTAATTTTTAGTTTGTTCAAGTGCTACACAAGAGGAGGTTCCTGTTGAGAAGAGAAGGTCGCTTCTGTTGAGAGCACAAGAGGAAGCTCGGAATCTCGGCTCTGCCTCTGCCCTCCGACCCTCTACTCAATTCCTCCTTGCGGTTAGTTTTTATTTTTTGAATTAATCATAGATATGTCATCTTTTGAGGAAAGTCAGTTTGGCATTCCTGTTTCTGAGGGAGAAGAAACTAATCCCCAACCCCCTGTTCCTAGTTCCTCTAGAACTGGTGAACCGAGTGAAGGTCAAACCTCTTCTCGTAAGAGGACTAGTACTGTATGGAATGAATTTGATAGAGTTATGGTTGAGGGAGTCTGGAAAGCTAAATGTAAAAAATGTGCCAAACTTTATAGTTGTAGTAGTAGTGGGGGAACAGGGCATTTAAAAAGACATCAAGAGAGTCATAGGATGCATGATTCTCATGCTCAAACTCAAAGTACCCTTAATATACAAGGGGGATTACTTGTAGGTAATTTTGCATATAATCATGAAAATCAAAGAAAAGCACTTGTAAAATGGATAGTTAAGGATGAATTACCTTTTAGTTTATGTGAATCTTTTAATTTTGAAGAATATGTTCAATTAAACCTACAACCTGCTTACAAAAGAACTAGTAGGCGTACATTTAGAAGAGTAGCTATGACCAATTTTTTAGCAATGAAACAAAATTTAATTGAAACACTTTCTACTTTAAATGTAAAAATTTCATTAACTTCTGATATTTGGTCAGCATCTGTAGGTAGTAATTGTTTTATTGCCATTACTGCTCATTATATTGATAATGATTGGCAATTAAATAAACGTATTCTTGCTTTTCGTGCTTTTGATTTTCCACATTCTGGGCAACAAATTTCAAATATAATTTATCAAACTGCATGTTCATATAATATTAATGATAAAATTATGTCTATTACTTTTGATAATGCATCTAATAATAATTCTGCTGTTGTATTATTAAAAGACTCATTGCATCCCATATTAGATGGAAATTTACTGCATATTAGATGTGCATGTCATATCTTAAATCTTTCTGTTCAAGCTGGCATGGGCATGATTCAAGATGTGATTTCAAAAATTAGAAATGCAGTTTCTTTTATTCATGCTTCTAGATCAAGACTTCAAGAATTTAAGGAATTATGCATAAATCATGGTAAACGTTTTAAAAAATTTAAACTTGATGTAATTACTCGTTGGAACTCCACATATAGCATGATACATGATGCATACCCATATAAAAATTTATTAATTGCATATATTAATGATCGTGGATTAGGATTTACATTGACTGAAACTGATTGGAATAAAGGAAAAATTTTGGAAGATTTTTTGCTTAGTTTTTATAATGCTACCAATGTTCTTTCTGGTATTTATTACCCTACTTCATGTTCATTTTTACAACAAGCATATATAATTAGTCAAAAATTTGCAGAACATAGATATGATGATGTTTTAATGCCTATTATTGACCTAATGGAATCTAAATGGAATGAGTATTGGGACAGGATATGTCCTATGCATAACTTAGCTGCTGTATTTGATCCTAGAGTTAAATTAAATGGCGTGCTAATTTTACTTGATGCATACTCTGAAAATATGAATCAAGATGCTGAATCTGCTAAAGATGAGGTAAAAAAACTTCTTTATGATATTTATGCTATATATGATGAAAAAATTCGTGGATCTAGAACACAAATACAAACCTCTATTTCTCCTTCTAGTAGTTCTCGTTCGTCATCTATTTTTTCATTCATTGCACAGAGAAGACACACACATGCTTCAAGTTCCTCTTCATCTTCTTCATCTTTAAGTAGTGAACTAGAATTTTATTTACGAAATGATCTTCATTCTGCATATGATGAAAATCAAATAGAGAATCTAGATGTATTATCTTGGTGGAAGAGTGTTAGAAATCAATATCCTGTTATGTCTGCAATTGCACGCGATATTTTAGCTGTGCCGATGTCCACGGTAGCATCGGAATCCGCTTTTAGTGCAGGTCGGCGTGTTCTTGACGAAAAGAGAAGTAGGATGATGGGCGAAACGGTGGAGATGCTTCTCTGCTTCAAGGATTGGCTGGATGCTGAGGCAAGACTTCAAGATAAAGGTGGACATAATACAACATCCTCTGATGATGATGATACAAACACTACTGAAGACTGAAGACTGAAGACTGAAGAGTGAATACTGATTCACTGAATCACTGATGATTAGTAAGATTTCTTAATTTTTTATAATTGTACATTTTTATTGTATTCTGGAGGTCGGACCAAGGTCCAAACCTCGGCCCTTTCTTAGTTTCTTATTGTATTCTAGAGGTCAGACCAAGGTCCAAACCTCCCTTCATGTACCATTTTGATTTAAATTAATAAACTGGTAGGGGTCTATGCCAAACCCCCCACCATTAAGGTGGCTTTATATTCATAAATCATAAATTTTTAGTGTTCAATATTTATTAATTTATTAAAAAAATTTATGAAGCATTAATTTTTATCGGGCCGAGCCGGGCCCAGGCCCGGACCGTGCCAGGCCCGCGTGCCAGCCCGGCCCAGGCCCTTATGGGCCGTGCCGTGCTGGCCCGCGGGCTGTGCCGTGCTTGGCCCGCGGGCCTAGACCGGGCCGTGCCGGCCTAGGCCCGAAGCGGGCCGTGCCAGGCACGGCCCGCTGGCCAGGACCCTCTAGCCCAGCACGGCCCTCTCAAAGGGGCCGTGCCAGGCACGGCCCGGCACTGTAGCTGGCGGGCCGTGCCAGGCACGGCCCGCTTCGTGCCGTGCCGTGCCGAGCCGTGGGCGGCCCGGCCCAGTGCCCATCTCTACTGCTGTCTGCCTCTTCTCAGCTTCTCTTGTTTCCCTCTTCATTCTTTTCTTCTTCTACTTTCTCACCCTCTCACCACAGCACCAGGATCCTAGAGCTGGGTTGTAAGAGGATGTGTCCCCCACAGCTACCCATTGAGCTCTTGACATAGTTTGCCTGAGCATCTCATTTACTCTAACATGAAAAAATCGTGATTCGGTTCGATTATATGGTCCTAAACCCTGATAGATTTGAACATGAGTAAGCTCAATTGTTTTTGAGCTACTATGCTTCGACTTGAAAATATGTGAAAAATAAATCATGGTTCAATTTGAACCCTACTTGCTCTAAAAAAGTTCGCAAACTATGGTTATGTCCAAGTCTAGCATCCTCTGGCCAGCTTTCCTCTGGCGAAATCTGCTTCATGGTTTGAACTCTGAAACAACTAGAACTTGAGTGGGTAACTACAATTTCCCTTGAATTGATCTATGTTAGATGACTGTAGGTGGATTAGCAGGTTTGGGTCAGACATTCGTATCCATAGTTGAATATATGGCAAGCAAATTAACCCTTCCTTGCATCGTATTATGTATATCGTTTACTTGTATCTTTTGCGCAAAAGCATGATTGATCTTTACTTGCAACATCGACTACTGGATCACACCCTACACAAATTTGAAAGCACTCCAAAACTCCATTATATGCCTGCATAGATCTCGAAGCAGCTATTGCACGATCCAACGGTGGATTCATGTAAAAGATGATGAATCCTTCTTTCACACAAAAGATACAACCCTGTCCTCTTCCAAGCTCCGAGCCAAAAACAACAGCAATGGGAAAGAACTATTCGAGATGTTCCCATAGAAAAGATACGGGATAATAATAATAATAATAATCTAATTGCATTTGGTCCTGTAGGACCTACCACTAATTCGCCATGTACTAATCTCCCTGTCTTCAAATATCCTTTGTCATTCGCTCACATGCCTCAGATTCTTTCATGTTAAACTAACACTAAACCATGGCCTAGAACTCGTATGATACCTTTGCTATAGGCGTCTACAGGGGACACGGTCGCTCTCAAGTCTCAATGATACAAAAGGAAGATAGTGGATCCGGCCCAAATCCCAAACCACGGTTGCATCCTTGACCTCAAGTCACCATTTCCCCCGGCCCACGCCCAAAATATTCTGGGTCCACCGTCCACATCAACCTCCCTCGGAATATTCTGCTCACTTCTCGAGATTTCCAACTTTTTATCATTATCATATCATTATTTTATTTTTACATAATTACATGAGCACCCGCCACATCATCATCATCATCATCACCATCTCTATTATCATGGCTTCAGTGTCCCCGTCAACCTTTTTTTTAATATTTTAAATTATTAGTATTTCATCGTATCAATTATCATCATGGCTGTCCCCTAGATCAAATCCTTCCAATAAAAACCATTCTATTATTTATTAAAAAATTAAAAATAAAAAAAATAATATTCCATTCATCATTTTTTGATAAATCTTTCTATTCAACTATTAAATGTTTTATTATCCAATTCTCATGGATATATCTCGAATGGTTTAATTATCTATTTTATCGAAAGAATTCATTTATTCAACTTTATCAAACCAAAGACTTATTTCAATAACTGGATTAAATCATTTTTGTAAGATAAAATGTTATTAAAAATTTGTCTATGAAACTAGATTGGGACTTTTGAGGAATAGCACTCCAAGAGAGACGGGGTGATGTTAGTTAATTTGCTAGTGTGGTGCACAGAACCTACGTTATTCTATGGTTGTAGATTCTTCCAGCCGGCTTAGATTTTAATTTGCGAAGTCGGCGAAGGATTCTCTCGCAACCATTAAATTGGATGCATCCAAAAAAGAGGCTGCTGGTTGCTAGATTCGATGCTCTGAAAGGATAGAAAGCAATCAATTCTTTAGTCCACCAAATAGACCCGAACTTTCCAAATAAGCTTTTTAAAGTGAAAAAAATTGCACTTTGGAGGTATTATTTTTCTTGGGCATGATGGTAGTTTTACCGTTACATATTCTTCTCGTTTTGGCTCTGACATCCTCATCAGGTTTAAGAGTTTAAATTTATTCAATAATCACAAGCACCATGATCGGCCTATGATCAGTTCTGATACCATTTGTAGTAATTCATGACCTCATCTAAAATGGTTAGCCAAAAGATATTATTTGAATTTTTTGATCCTATATAAGTATCCAAGATCTACCCAGCGAATAATCGATATGGAACTAAACACACGCTCGCATGGATCCTCATAATATGGTAGGTGCTCATTGGATGGAGACACTCTAGCTTGAAAATATAAACAAATAAAAATGGCTAGAAGCCACAACCATGCACCAATGCACGAAATATATGCATCCTGCCCCCACTAGGAAAAGATTTTTCGTATTGCAGTACCCAAAGGTCTTAGTTGTAGTAAAAATGCCCTACAAACATGGAGTACATGGGAAAGGTTTATTGATAGATGATTAATGGAACTCTTGACCATCATCCAATACATTGGGAGGTTTTAAATAGAGAACCGAACTTTGAACTACGAATCTCGTAATCTTGTTAAGCTATTAAAGCTTGTCCACATAACCAATTGATTATTCTTTTTCTTTTGTTGAACAAGGAGGTCAGAGATCTCAAGAAAACAACTACATAGAGTGGAAATGGATACAATCTAAAGCGTTATGCTGAATCAAACGAGCGAACTTTGAAGGAAAAAAATGAGCATCCAATAAGATTCAAGTCTGTATGTCTTCCAGCAAGACAGTCTGTACGAAAGTCAGCTTCTTTGAATACATGATGCACCTCGAAATGTTGTAATTGGGATACAATTTGACTTATATCTCGAAGCAAAGGATGAAATGGGTTGACCGCAGAAGCTTCTAATATCAATTTAATAACAATAAAAAAGTCCCCTTGTAGGATGATTTTACTACAATATATATAGTTCATGATTACTTGACATTAATCCTCTCCATGCATCCTGGAGCTCATGAAGAAGAGGAACCGAAGCAGAAATAAAAAAATTCTGAAGTCGGCCAACAAGACTTGACCAGGATGATTTCTAGCCAAAAAACAAGCGCCCAGCCTATACTATATCGAACCAAAGTGGAGTAATTAAGTTCAAAATGGAATTTGCAAAATCATTTCTGTAGCAGAATTGTTAAAAGCTACTATTTATAATTTCGGGGGTCATGGAGGCTCTTCTCAAACCAAGGCGATTCATTAATACCTACTTGACTCCATAAGATCAAATGCCTAGATTGTGCATGGAAAATATTTTCAGTCTGGTTGTAGACAGTGACAATGATCACATTGGTTTACATACGTATTAATGTCTTTACAAAAATATTAAAGAAGGCAACAATTAATCTCTGTATGATCATCATGCGACCTGAGAAGGAAGTTTTCCAATCTTCTCGACAACCATATACACTATTTTCAAAGACCACTAAATGGATTATGTTGGTGATCAAAAACTTATAAATGTGGTAGACGTAGGAAGAAGGGGATATACAATTTTAGAGAGACCATCATGTAGACCGAAGATAAAATTTTCCAAATACCTTGGCAACTCTTTGTGCCATTTTAAAGATTACCATCGGTTTTGTCGGGATCGAAAGATGACAGAATATGGTCGACATGAGAAGAAGGTGACATTTAATCATAGTGAGATTGTCGCATGGACTTAAAAAAAGTTTTCAAATAATCATATATGCTGCTTTCGAAGATCATGGTGGATTGTATAGGCAATCAGAGACTAACAAAATATAGTGAACATGGAAAGAAGGTGCTATTCAATCTTAGCGAGACAACCACTGGACCAAGAAGAAAGTTTTCCAATCCCCTTGGCAATATGTTCACAACTTTAAAAAACCATGGCAATATTCTCCTCTCGAATCAATATGGACATGAAACTTCTCTCCAACCAAATGGCTGGAATGGGAATCATTCATTTTTATTCCTATTCAAGAGTCTAACTCTCCCAACCAAACATGCTCTGAGTACACATACATTTTTCAGACAAAAAACAAAAAAAGACATAGAATGTTGCTCATCATATCATCCTGAAAAATGCAAATAAGCTTTATGTATTTGTGGACAGCAGGGCTAGCATGATAACTATAATTATCTAGAAATATGTACTAACGGTCTAAATTATATTGTACGAGGCCGGTAATAATGATGAAAGTTTTTTTAAAAAATATTTTTGAAATGCAATAAGATGTCAATAGCCAAATTGTTCTTATAATGAAAAAATCATTTCTAATGATGGTCGAGCATATTAATACTGTTATTAGCATCTATTGTATATTAAGCAACAAACTTTAATGCTGACGGATCGTATTAATATCAATATTATTAATACCGGTGTAGCCTCTATTTTAGATAGGGGTGGCAATCGGGTCGGGTCAGGCATAAACAGGTCGGGTCAAATACAGGTCGGGTCAGAAACTATAAATCTGAACCCGACCTGTTTATTAAACGGGTCAGGAATTACAAACCTGAACCTGACCTGTTTATTAAACAGGTAATCCGACCCGACCCGTTTAACCTATTTAATAAACAGGTAACCTGTTTACCCAACCCGACCCGACCTGTTTAACCTGTTTGCCCGACCTGACCCGTTTAACCTGTTTAGACCTGTTTAATCTGTCCAACCCAACCTGTTTAACCTGCCCAACCCGACCTGTTTAGACCTGTTTAACCCGTTTAACCTGTTTAGACCTGTTTAACCTGTCCAACAGTTAAACGGGTTAAACGGTTTAAACGGATTAGACATATAAAACCCGTATCCGACCCAATTAATAAACAGGTTAAACGGGTCAACCTGTTTACGACCCGAACCTGTTTAGGCCAAACCCAAACCTGTTTATGGCGGGTCGAACACGGGTCGGATTGGCGGGTCGGGTCATATTTTGCCACCTCTAATTTTAGAGATATTAGATATGTACAATATAGTTGTATTGAAAGCTGTAATGGAGTTGCCACCAAGGTAGTAGCCTGGTGGTAAGGGGGCGATAATTCCGCCCAAGTTGTCCGGGTTCGAAACGCGCGGGCGTCGATTAAATTAGGGGACCGGATGCCCCACGCCCGGCTGGCTTGTTGGCGGTTATGCTTTCCTTCCACTTGTACCAAGGTGGCGCTGGGGTGACGTACCCACACGTGAGGCGGTGAACCCAGTGGGGTGAGCCCACGGGTCGGGGAAGGCACGCGAAAACCTGCGACCTGTATCGAACATTCCCTGGTGGAAGGGGGGCCCAGTAATGGGGCTGCTACGCGGGTGGGCTGGTCCCTCCCCCTCCCCTCCTATTTTTTGACCAAAAAAAAAGCTGTAATGGAGGGTTTTTGTTTTCTTCTTTTTCTGTGATATTACCCAATCTTGTTTGTCATTTTGGGCAACTTTGAGGTTATCAAAGGGTAGATTTAGATGGATGGATTTGAGAGAGAAATGGGAAAGAGGAGTGGGGCCCAAACACCTCACAAGCTCCGCTATATAAGCCAAAACCCATGTTTCCCTTCCACCTCTACCGTTCTGTGAGCATCGTCTAACCTTCGTGACGTGTTGTTGCGACGTCGATTGTGGCAAGGGAGGCAGCGATGTTGGGTGTGTTCAGCGGCGAGGTGGTGGAGGCGCCGGCGGAGCTGGCGGCGGCGGGGAGCAGGACGCCGTCGCCGAAGACGCGGGCGTCAGAGCTCGTGGCTCGATTCATCGAGAGCTCCGTCCCGGCGGTGTCGATCCAGATCGGCTCCCTCGGCCACCTCGCCTACTCCCGCGCCAACCAGTCTCCCTTTCGCCCCAGGTTACATGCTTCTATTACTCCTATCCCTTCCCTCATCTATTATACTACTGCTTCTTGCTACCTTGTCCTCTTGGTTTCCTTTTCCTTTAAATCGGTCATCTCTCCTTCATCATGGGTGGGTGCTCGTGTGTTTGCTTTCAAAAAAAAAAAAAAAAAAAAAAACGATGCTTAAATGGTGGTGGAAGTCTATAAGCATGCATTTCAGAGACTCCCCCATAATCTTTTTGGTATTCTTTTTAGCTTTTTTTTTTGCCTTTTAAAATATTAATTGTTGGTTTGTTCTAGAATTTTGATATAGTGAGAAGTATGGAGATTTGGATGATTTCTTCGATCCAGGATGATTTGTCTTCAAGGTTTTGTAAAATCATGCATGGTTTTTATTTGTTTTGTTTTCTTTTTCGCAGGAATGGATTTCTTTTTCTTTGTCGATGATTTTTTTTTCCTGTAAGAAGCTTAAATAAGTATGAGTTGAATAAACTTCTTTTTTTTGTTTGTTTAAGAAATAAGAATGTTTTCATCGAATGGTGCAGAAAATGTGTCATTGCTAAAAAAATTAGGGATAACGATATAGAAGTTATAAATATATAAAACTAACTATATTTAATTTTTCTTTTTATTTTTTTAATAATAAAATATTATATTTACGTTACCGTCTGGTTTTGTTGGAGGTGGTTTGGAAGGGCTTCGTGACTTCTGGAAAGCACGCCCACAGGTCGAACAAAGAAAGAATGCGAAAGGGAAACCGGGCTTTGGAAATTTTTTAGTAGCAAGCTATATATGAGACAAGTTATTCGTTCGCATGCGTCCCATTCCTGTGAGGCCAAAAAAGTCAAAAATTTAAATTTAAACTTATTTATTTTTATTTATTTATTAAATAAGTCAAAAATTTAAATTTAAATTTATTTATTTTATTAAATATATAATTAATTTAATTTATAATAAATTAAATCAAGTTAAACGAGTTAAACAATTAAATCTAGGTCGCAATCTAAATCCTAGCTAATAGGTTAGTTGGTCTATAGAAAGAGAAAAAGGATCATAGAATTCTTTTTTTCCTCCCATAGGATTTAGGTTTCGGATTCAAGTGGTATCTTTCGTGAGAAAAAAATGATCGATCTTTTTTTATGACATTAATTATTGGATTACATCTTGCAAAAAATTTTCGAGCTATCCAAACTTCTTTATTCATCCGCATGCATAGATTTCGAAATGATTGTTGATTTGTTGCACGATTCAACAGTGGATTGGTGCACAAAAAGATGCACCCTTCTCTTGTGTGAAAGATATTTGGGTTAATATGGATGATATTCAAATAGCCTATTTAATCCAGGAATATAGTGGAAAATCCAATCTAATATTGCTGAATTTTTCAAATAGACTAAATATACAAATTTTTGTTATTTTTGTAAACAAGCTTTTACCTACGGGACAAGGCCCCAAAGAAGACTACGGAACCTTGCCCCCTCTAAAATTCGAATATATTCTTGATGCACCCCTAGTTTAGGAGATTCATATAGCCTAGTACTACATCAACTTTATTGATTGGAAGGATTCCTGAATTCGACTCTTAGCTGCAATCTAGTAGAAAGGAATGGCTTATTAAAGTCTTCCATGCGACCAATTCCTGTAGCTTGGGCTGTACAAGATTCGTTTTGCAAAGTTTGTGCAACAAATGTGGCATGGGATACTACTTTATCTTAACCAAGTTTAACAAGTTGGCTAGCATCAAAATACTTGTAGTACTCTTAAAGCATTTTATGTTCCAGCTTTAGGTGTTCCTCCAATTACTTAATACGAATAATTCTTGCATCCTTTATATGAAATAAATGACAAGGTGTTTGTCCAAGTATGTAATATGGAATAACTCTTGCGTCATTTGTATGGAATAATTGACGACCCTTCTACCGTTGGCTGTACTCCTGAGGTTGAATCTTAGTGCTCTTATAATACTTAGTTAGGAAAAAAAAAACCTTAGTGTTTTTTGATCAACTATACTATTTGCTGAATTGCATGCATCTCATACAAGATTTACCATCTTAATACCAGATTCTGTACTGGTACCATACTAATATTATCGGTACGTTATGGTACAAATTTTTTTTGGCATATTATATCATATATCAGTATCGAACTGGTATGATATGGTACACCTCATGTTGTCTGATTTCGAACCGGTATGGTCCCATCGCCTATCCATTCATATAATAATTTAGCTTATAGGGGGAGATGGGTGGTGTTCAATGCATGTATTTGCTCAACTAATAATTGAAACGTAGTCCTCAAAGCTTCAAACTAATTTTATACCAACTTCTACACAAAAATTTGAATCTCAACGGATCTCTTCCAAAATATACGACACCTTCCTTCTCTTGGTGTGAACTGGTGGTGGTGATCTTGCTGCAGGTCGTTCGCTGCAAAGGATGATATTTTCTGCCTGTTTGAAGGAGTGCTGGATAATCTTGGCACATTAAGGAAGCACTACGGCCTCTCCAAGAGTGCCGATGAGGTGATCCTCGTCATCGAGGCCTACAAGGCCCTCCGCGACCGGGCACCGTATCCACCGAGCTCCATGCTCGCCCACCTCTCTGGCAACTTTGCCTTCGTGCTCTTCGACGAGTCCATCTCTTCGCTCCTCGTAGCTTCTGTAAGTTATCATCCCAAGTAATCAGCATGCATGCAGCTCCAGTGGTTGATATATGATATGCTGTGTCGTAATTGTAATGTAACAGGATCCAGATGGAAAGGTTCCCCTGTTCTGGGGAATTACTGCAGATGGGTGCGTGGCCTTCGCTGACAATCTGGACTTGCTTAAGGGATCTTGTGGCAAGTCTCTCGCTCCATTCCCTCAAGGTAATTGAATTACTGATCAGAAAGTTCAGCATCTATTGGCTTGCTATGGGATCAAGGCTCTGAGATTATGCAACAACGCACTGAGCTATGATTCAGTGTAAAATGGAGAAACGTGATTGATAGATAATTACCAGAGTTCAGGAACAGAGTATATGCATGATTATATAGTACTAGATGGTGGCTAAGAAGAATTAAACTAGCAGCACAAAGGAAGAGAGTGCTGAGATATCAGGAAAAGATTTTATGGTCTACTCAAAATAACTTTGACTCTAGACATCCGGTTGCCTACAGCCATTTCAAAATCCCAAAATCAAGAAATGATCTATTGAACAATCTTTACCCTCCTATCATTATTAGAAATAAATATCAAGTGAACCTAATTAAAGCTGAATTTGTTGGCTAAATTGAGCGTGTTCAACTTCCAACTTTTATAGTAGTGGTTTACTCCCTATACCCCAAGACCGCTTCTTGACCAGTTGCTGCCGGACACGAGCTACATGGCCTTTCCCACATCCTGCCTTTCATAAATGAATCATTCCGGTTACACCGTCCTCTTGTATCATCCATGATATAATCTAGTATTCTAGTTGCACAGGTCTCTTGTTTCATTCCCCATAACCTTTCTCTCATGTTTGATCTCACTCGATATTGTTTCACATATAGATCAATGATTTAGAAATGAAAATTCCAATATCTGTAGGCAGATAAACATTGTCTTCATTGCCATCAATCATCTTAGATGAATCCCCTTTTTTTACTATGCATATAGACTATCATATTTAGTTAATTTCTCATTTCACAAATGTATTGCAATCATTAAACCTCTTTAGCTGACTTCACCAGTTCGATGATTGTATACTTGTTAACAGCCTAATTATATCAGCAATCACTTCATGCGACTATTTCCATCATCACTGGAGCTTATGTAATATCATGGCCTTCTCAAAGAGTCATGTAGCCGAGTGTTCTATTATAATAATCACATCAGCTTGTGCAATGCATCTTCTGTGAAGGCATTAATTCACAAATAAACTCGCAAAGACTACCTTAATTCATGGTCATGAAGATCTGAGTTAATAGCAGAATGATAGGAGCATCATATGATGTTGCTTTACAATGTATAAAATGGCTCAACTTGAGAATTCTTTTAATAATATCTAGTATGGAATTATCTCTTATTGGCAGACAGAAAAATCCACACCAAGTTACCTGTCCTTTTTCTGCTTGAAATGTTTGCTTTTTTCCTATGATCATGCGAGGCTGTTTAAATCTTTCCTTCAACTGACATGGTAAATCTCTTCCCAACATTGGTAGGTTCACTCAGTAGAGTGCTTGCTCGACTAAATTGTTTTATGCTGCATGAAGTCCAATGAGGTAATTACAAGGTTCAGATCTGCAAGCAAGCAAACCAAAGTTGTGCATATGCATGACTTAATGATTTCAGAACTTTAGTGCTTACCTTAACTTCTAGAATTCACAAGCATGCTTCTATATGGTCTTAATACCTCTGAGATTATTAGAAGTGATTTGTCCTTGATGAACTTCCCATATTCTCCCATGTGTTAGGATAATTTTAATGCCCTTTGAGCAACTGGTCCATACAACTCGTAGTATTCATCTTTACATAGTTGTTTGTGGTTGGACTGCAGGATGTTTCTATTCGAACACTCTGGGAGGGTTGAAAAGCTTTGAGAACCCAAAGAACAAGGTCACTGCTGTTTTAGCAGATGAAGAAGAGATATGCGGTGCCACTTTCATGGTAATTAATATACTTTCTCTTCTATGACAATCTGCAAGTCTACCGTGTTCTAATATTTTGAGAAAACTTTTTTTTTTCAAATATTGACTGTAGATTATGTGAAATATATAATATGAGAACCGAATTACATTAGGTGTGAAATAAAACCACAAATATTAAACTAAATTAAATGACCCTTATGACATCTAGCTTTTTTTTCTTGAGTATCCTGACTTTCTATTGTATCTGAAAGTCACTTAATAGATATCGTTATATAGATCCAAGGGGAATCATGAGTGAGACTAATATCTTACAGTGATAGAACTGAAGGCATATTGATGGGTGAACCCTCCAAGATCAGGTTTGGATCAAACTAAGAATCAGATCATGCACTTATGCTGGTGTTAGCAGGGACTGAAAAGGTGGCCTTCTTTGAGCTTTTTACCAATGAAAGGAGGATCTAAATGGGTTGGATGAAGGGGCCGGGAAGCTTTGAGGTGGCTTTTATGATAACTTTGCAATAGTGAATCATCCATCTCAGTCTGCTTTGCAGCTGGTTCCTTTTCAAGTCCTTTCCAAGAAAAAATACAATCTGCCATCTGATTGCATCACTCATGCTAAGAAAATAATTTATATGTTTTTTTGTGAAATAACTTGTATTATCTTTCATCTTCCTTATAAAGTATAAAAGCCTAATTTTCTGCTATTATATATACAGGTGGAAGGATCTGCAGTCCTCACGGCAACACATTAGAAGCAAGTTGCTCGTGGCGGAGGAGGATCGAATCTGGTTGTGAAGGGATGCACAGGGCATGAAGTTCCCATGTATATAATGTTGGAATGTCATGAGTTTAGCTAGGGTTTTGCTTTGTGCTTTGATTTAGAATAATCTTTTAGGTGCAATTGATCCTCCTCCATAAGTGCATTGTAATCAGACTTTATGTATGTAAATCTAGTTATACTCAAAATAAAATGTTGGAAGTAACTTTTTCCTAGTAACTGAAATTTATTTTTAGCATATCATCTTGAGCACTTATTACAAAAACCATGGCAGAGTTCATCTAAAAAATAAAGAAAATCCCATGTTAGAGTTTCTCTCCTTTTACTTCCAATGCCTAAGGAGGGAACTGAAAAACAAATCTCTCCTTTAAGCCAATTATTCTATGGGAATATACTTGCACTGTCCATGGAAAAAAACAATTGGCTCATTTCAACATAATGGCGCTCACCACCGTCTTCCCCTCCACCTCTCACTCCTCTACCTCAACCTCCACCTCTGATGGAGAATTGGAAGGTGTTGGCATCTTCGACATGGGCTCTCTAAGGTCTCATCTCCCCCTAAGTAAGATCCCAATCTTAAGCTCATGTATCCTAGTTTCATGAATATGTAAACACACATACATATACATTTGTATGCATCTTCAAATATGTTCTTTGTCGGTTGTTTCGATGCAAACTTTTGAAAAATTGTTGCATCAAACTGAAACAATCTCTTCCTACAGCATCTAGTAACTGTATATTGTCACTACTAGCCTAGCATTGGAATCCAGATTTGCCATACCAGTTGGTACCGATGCATACCAACTTTACCAAAATGTACCGACATCAAACTAGCATATGATATAGGGGATGTACTGATACTGTAATAGGATAGCACTGGTATGGGGTGTGATATCGAGACGGCGAATCTTGATTGGAATTTAAGGCATCGGCTCGATGATTAGTTAGCTATTGGTTTGCACAATTGGCTTATGTTTGCTCCATAAGAGATACCAGAGGCAAAGAGGATGAAGTATTTGGAGAGGCTATGTGCCATTCTCCCCTCCCGACTGAGACAACTAGTAGTTCCTATTGCTGGTCATACGTGGGAGTGTAGGGTCCGGAGAGAATATTTATTTTCGGATTTGTACAGAAATCAAATATTAAAAAGCTTTTCTTTTTCTCTTTTCTTTTTTTTTTCATTGTTACAAAATCCAATACTCCCGTTCTTCGTTCACAGCTTCTTAATTATAAGTCGTGTCAGTTAATTAGTTTATTGTGCAAAGATTCTTGACGTAGTTTTTATTGTTCCTGTGAAGCTAGAGCCTAGAGTTGTCCCCGTTCCTTGCTATAATACAAAAATGTAGCTAATAATTTTGGAGTTCCCGCTAGCCAGTAGGGAGACAATATGGCCATAGTTTTATACTTGTGTTTATTTATTTGTTTATCTATTTATTTATTTACTTGTTTGTACTGGGAATCAATGCCGTAGTTACATTGCCTTCAATGTCTTAAAAGTTGGTCCGAGATGTTCCTAGGATATCCTTCGACTTTTTTTCTTTTTACCTTTTTGAACCTATCCATTAGCCCTATTATTACATGAATATATGATTAGTCATTTGGTATGGAATTATCAATAGCCCCTAGAACTTCTAAACTCACACACTTATACCTCTTTATACTGGGACCGTTGCCATTTTGCCAATCACCTTCCCCATGAAATCTGCTCTGATATGTATGTGGAAGTTTGCATTAGATATGCGGAAACTTGCATCTAATAATATGATTAAACATTAAAAAATATTGATTGTAGCAAAATAAATATAAATTGAGTACATTTTGAATATTTTCAATATTGAACTCACTTTGCATTTTAGAAGCACTAAATGTAACTACCTATTTGCTTATAAATAGTGATTGGTGGTGGATCAATTTTTATACATTGAACTCTTGTTCTTCTCCGCATAGTAATCTCATCGTTGCTAGGGTGCCATCTGACCAGGTTGGTAAATTTGTTGAATCTGAATGCTTGTTGTTGCTGGAAATTGGACCCGGGGGCGACCGTCGGCCGGAAGGGGGAGGCTCCGCCGCCTGAGTGGGGAGTGGCAGTTCGCCGGCGGGCGGCGTCTTCCTGGAGACCTGCAAGAAGCCGGTGGCCGGGCTCTCCGGCACCGGCCCTCCGATGCCTAAGTCAGCACAGGGGGAATATGTGGAGAAAAATGGAATGAGCGAGGGAGAGTCAGAGTTCGAGAGAGAGAGAGAGAGAGAGCGGGGGCCCCTCCTTCAGTGGAGAAGTGCTTCTCTTATAGGAGGGAGCCAGTCCACCTGTGATGTAATAGAGTTTGCCGTACGATCAGTCTTTTAATGCTCGATCATGTAAGTCAATGTCATCATCGCAGGAGGTTAGGCCGGAGCCTAAGTCAATCATGGAGTCATGCCGTCATTTATGGGCGCGAGTTTGCCGTGAAAGGCTGGACGTCCGTAGGCGATGGAAGCCATACGCCTTAATTGTTGAGTAAGCTGAGGGCCTGTGAATGCTATGCGTTTTAATTGTTGAGTAACCTGGAAGTCTGCACGACTCGTATACATCGGTTGTTGGAGAAGTCAACACGTAATCTCCCAACTAAGCTGTGGGAGGATGTGGCCTTAGGATATGGTTCGGGCATCCTTGGGTTGGCCAAGTGTTGCTGGGTCGGGCCCCGCCCAGGGGTTCGCTCGGCCGGCTCCTGGTCGGAGGAATGCGCTCGGCCGGCTCCTGGTCGGAGGAATGCGCCCGGTCGGCTCTTGGTCGGAGGAATGCGCTCGGCCGGCTCCTGGTCGCCTAGCCATAGCGGTTTTTCCCTTAACACTACCCCCCGACTTCCGAGCTCGAGCTGCTCGGGAGTTCGAGCGCGGGAAGTAGAAATATGTTTAAGAAAATTTTGAATTATCGCGCGCTTCAAGGCGCTTTAAATAGGCGACGACTTCTCTTCCCGGAAACGTTTTATCAAGGTACCCTTCCGCCTTTCAAGGCGTCCTCGCGTTGTGGACTCATAATGAGACCGCACGACCTGATGAGACGTTTCTGCGTTCGAGACGTCGGTTCGGATTGAGTGCGGCTCTTTAATTTTCAGGCGGACGCGCGTCATGATCTGAACGGGGAGCAGCGCTCTGCTCCGCAAATCTGGTTCGTCGGAAGGGGCTATATATACACACTCGTTTCTCTAAGTCTTTCTTCCTGCTTTCTTCCTGTTTTCCTCCCAGTCCGAAATAATCGTTCTCCGGCGAACTTCCGACAGGTCCTTTGTTTGCTCAGTCTTTCCTCCTCTTCTTTTCCTTCCTAATGGGGTCCGGTCCAAATGATTTTGGGTCCACCATGACTGAGGTCGAGGTCGGGATAGTCGAGGAATGGTTTTTTCCTCGGCGGGGGTTTCGCTTGGAACCCGCCGGACCGGAGGATCGAGTATCGAACCCTCCGGAAGGCCGGATCGGAGTGTATCGTGAGGCACTCTGGGCCGGCCTACGGTTCCCTCTCCACGGATTCTTGAACCAGCTGCTCGCGGAGTACCAGTTGGTCCCGGGGCAGCTCGCTCCGAATGCGTGGAGGACGATCGTCGGATTCCTATCACTGTGCTTGGCGCATGGGATCCTGACATCGGTCAATGTCTTCCGGCGGCTTTTCGTGTTAAAGTCGAACCCGGGAGACGGGGAGTGGCTCTACGTCGCCCTTCGGGCGGGTCGGCCGCTCTTCCACGGTGCTCCCTCGTCCATTCACGACTGGAAGAAAAAGTTTTTCTTTCTGGCCTCTGAGCGGACGTGGGGGTTCGACCCCAGGTGGAGGCCGTGCCGACTCAGGGCCGCTAATAAAATCCCCAGGCTCTCCACGCGCGAGCAAGAAGCCCTCGACTTCATTCGCGGTCTCGGGGACGGAATTCTCCTAAACGGTCTCATAAGCGAGGACGCTTTGGTGAACGTGGGCCTGAGCTCGGCGCGTCCTCATGGTAAGGGCAAGAGTAGAAGCCTTTATTTTTTTGTCTTTTGATACTTCGGATCCCTCAGAGTTTTTTCTCTTTTTTTTTTTTTTTTGCAGACGTCGCGAAGATGGTTACCAAAAGCGAAGTCATGTACGCTCGGTACAGGAAGAGGGCGGCCGAGCTTGGAGGGGAGCCGCTCGAGCCCAAAAAGAAGGTGAAGGTCGCTCCCCAAGTCGACCCTCCCGAGGTCGCCAAGGGGGGATGTTCGAGCTCCGAGCCCGGAGGCTCGGGTGAGGCGACCCTGGCGCTCCCGTGTCCGGCGCCCATCCCCCGGGCTCCTGATCGGGTTCCTGTTCGATCCGAGGGCCCGGGGTCCGAGTCGAAGAGCAGCCAAAGGGCTGCGAGACCAGAGGTGGCGGGTGCGAGCCTTCCCGACCCGGCGGGAGACCAAGAGCGGCGATCTTACGTCGTCGAGTGGACACTGTTCGAGGACGACTCAGCCCTCGAAAACATCGAAACGGCGCGTCAACTTTTCCGCGCCGTACTCCTTCCGGCCGACAGAGCGAGGATTCAGGCCATGAGCCAGAATCAGTTCTTGGACTCGGCCCGCTTCTCCGCTGTTCGGGTAAGTCTAGTATTTTCTTCGCACAACTTTTCCTTCTCTTTTCTCTCTCTTTTTTTTAACTTTTATTTTGTTTGCAGCACCTCCACGAGACCGAGACCTTGATCGCTCTCGTCGCAGACTACCGAGATCGGGCCCGTCGGAACTCGCAGGCACGGGAGGCGGCCGAGAAGAGGGCGGAGGAGGCCGAGAAGAAAGCGGCAGAGCTCGAGCTCCATAAAAAGGAGCTCTTGCTTAGGGTGGGCGCTGCGGAAGACGAGGCCAAGCTCCTGACGATGGTGCTGGACGAGGAGAAGGCTACCCACTCTCTGGCCAGGTCAGAGTTGCGGGGGGCCGAGGCTCGTCTGGCCGAGGCGCGGTCCTTACTCACCACGCGTGAGCAGACAATAAAGGAAGTGGAGCTCAAGATCAAGGAGCTTCAGGCTCAGCTCGGAGCCCAGGAGGAAGAGGCCCAGAGGCGGGCGGTTCAGGTCTTCCGGGAGTCGGAGGAGTTCCGGGAGCTGCTCGAGGAGGAAGCCGCGAATGGCCTCGTTCAGGGGTTCACGGACTTCCGCAACCAACTACGCCGGCTCTGTCCCGACTTTGATCTCGACCAGCTTCAGCCCGGAGCCGGGGTCGAGGGCCTCGAGGGGGAGTCGGCCGAGGCGGCCTCCGAGGTCCCTGGGGGAGAGGCAACGTCTTCAGTCCCCGAGACTGCGCCCGAAGGCGATGAGGTCGGCGAGCCCGAAGCTACCGCCGAGAGGGTCGAGGCCGAGGGCGCTGAGATCGAGCCCGGGGAGATTCCGGCCGAAGACGCCGCGCTCTAACTAATAATAATTTTTTTTTTTGTAACTCGGGGCCGGTCCGCGCTTGTCGCATGGCCGACCCCCAATTTTGTACTTTAGCCTTTGGGCTTTTTCCAATGAATGCGCTTTTTCCCAACCCCCCTTTTTTTTTGACTTCTCAAATGTTCGTTCAAACCACCAAGGCATTTTAGGTCGGACTCGGACTTGCCGAGCTCCTGAGCTTAGATATTCCACGATCGTAGGGCTCGGAGCCTTAGGGAGCGTCTTGCTCTGACCACCGAGCCTCGAGCTCGAGACCGGCCGCGAAACCGAGCTAAGGTTTAAGTAGACGCGTTTGACTTTTGGCTGAGGACCCCGCTACCAATCGAGGTGTTCAAGGATATAAGAATGAACGGAGCATGCATATCGAACAAGGCGAACGCTATTGGGGCGTACCTTTTCGGGGCTATATGCCCCGTGCTGCGAATTGGTCCATGGAGAACGGCTCCGAGCTTAGTCCAAGGCACGGGGTCGTCACTTTCGAGCTTGCACACGGAGCAGCCACTCTAGCACCAGGTTCAGGATGCCTGGATCACTTGAGCCGATGGAGATCGTGCCGAGCACGATGGCCGATGGAGATCATGCTGAGCACGATAGGTAATGGAGATCGAGCCGAGCTCGATGGTCGGTGGAGATCGAGCCGAGCTCGATGGTCGGTGGAGATCGTGCCGAGCTCGGTGGTCGGTGGAGATCGAGCCGAGCTCGATGCCTGATGGAGATCGAGCCGAGCTCGATGGTCGATGGAGATCGTGCCGAGCACGATAGGTAATGGAGATCGAGCCGAGCTCGATGCCTGATGGAGATCGAGCCGAGCTCGATGGTCGATGGAGATCGTGCTGAGCACGATAGGTAATGGAGATCGAGCCGAGCTCGATGCCTGATGGAGATCGAGCCGAGCTCGATAGTCGATGGAGATCGTGCCGAGCACGATAGGTAATGGAGATCGAGCCGAGCTCGATGCCTGATGGAGATCGAGCCGAGCTCGATGCCTGATGGAGATCGAGCCGAGCTCGATGGTCGATGGAGATCGTGCCGAGCACGATAGGTAACGGAGATCGAGCCGAGCTCGATGCCTGATGGAGATCGAGCCGAGCTCGATGGTCGATGGAGATCGTGCCGAGCACGATAGGTAATGGAGATCGAGCCGAGCTCGATGCCAGATGGAGATCGAGCCGAGCTCGATGGTCGATGGAGATCGTGCCGAGCACGATAGGTAATGGAGATCGAGCCGAGCTCGATGCCTGATGGAGATCGAGCCGAGCTTGATGGTCGATGGAGATCGTGCCGAGCACGATAGGTAATGGAGATCGAGCCGAGCTCGATGGCTGATGGAGATTGAGCCGAGCTCGATGCCTGATGGAGATCGAGTCGAGCTCGATGGTCGATGGAGATCGTGCCGAGCACGATAGGTAATGGAGATCGAGCCGAGCTCGATGCCTGATGGAGATCGAGCCGAGCTCGATAGTCGATGGAGATCGTGCCGAGCACGATAGGTAATGGAGATCGAGCCGAGCTCGATGCCTGATGGAGATCGAGCCGAGCTCGATGCCTGATGGAGATCGAGCCGAGCTCGATGCCTGATGGAGATCGAGCCGAGCTCGATACCTGATGGAGATCGTGCAAAATGGAGATATCGGCGTTCCGAGTTTTTGTGGCGGTCCGGCCTCGCTCGGTTCTATTTGCATCCGAGCAGGGTCGTATACACGAACTGGGCCGGGCCATCTGGGAGCATGCAGACACCAGGAGAAATTTATCACAGTTAGATAATTGTAAATAAGTCTCAACTTGACAATCGATGTGGGGGGATCCTTCGGGACATCATTGGTAATACACCCGAAGATTTTCGGAGCTCCAACTCCGAGGGATGGGAGTCCCATCAAGAGATTTTAGCTTGTAAGCTCCGGGTCGCTGGACACGTGCGATCCGGTAGGGTCCTTCCCAGTTCGGGGCCAGCTTCCCCTGCTCGGTCGGTTGGGAGGCCTCCGCCCTTCTGAGGACGAGGTCCCCCTCTTTAAAGGATTTGATCTTGACTCTGGCGTTATAGTACTGCGCCGTCCTTTGCTGGTATTTTGTCATGCGAACTCGGGCGGCCTCTCTTACTTCTTCGACCAAGTCGAGATTATTCCTGAGTTGCAAGGAGCTGGAGCTGGCATCAAAATGCTCTACCCTCGAAGAAGGGAGCCCGACCTCCAGGGGGATGACGGCTTCCGTCCCGTACGTCAGATTGAAGGGAGTTTCGCCGGTGGGCACCCGGAACGTGGTCCGGTAAGCCCAGAGGACGTTGTACAGGTCTTCGACCCATTGTCCTTTGGACCGGTCGAGCCTGGCCTTGAGCCCCTGCAAGATTGTTCGATTTGTTACCTCGGTTTCTCCATTTGTCTGCGGATGCGCGACCGAGGTGAAACGGTGGTCGATGCCGAGTTCGGAGCAGAACTCCCTGAAGCGGGCGTTGTCGAATTGGCGGCCATTATCTGATATGAGGATGCGGGGGAGCCCGAACCTGCAAATGATCGACTTCCAGACGAAGTCCCGCATCTTCTGCTCGGTGATTCGGGCAAGCGGCTCAGCCTCCACCCACTTCGTGAAATAGTCAATGGCGACAACGATAAATTTTCTTTGTCCAGTCGCCAAAGGGAATGGTCCCAGGATGTCAATCCCCCACTGGGCGAATGGCCAGGGGGAACTGATTGAGGTCAGTAGGGCCGAGGGTCGTCGTTGGATGCTGGCGTTCCTCTGGCACCGGTCGCACTTCTAGACGAAGTCCAGGGTGTCCTTCTGGAGTGTAGGCCAGTAATATCCTTGGCGCAGAATCTTGTGCGCTAGTGCTCGTCCCCCCAGATGGCTTCCACAAATTCCTTCGTGGACTTCGCGCATTGCATAATCCGCCTCGGACGGGCGGAGGCACCTGAGGAGGGGGGAGGTGAAGGACCTTCGATAGAGATTACCTTCGTACCATATGTACCGGGTGGCCAAGCGCTTGACTCGGCGAGCTTCTCGTTCGTCGCTAGGGAGGACATCATCTCGCAAGTAGCTGATGAGCTCGTCCGTCCAGCTTGGTTCAGCTTCAATGCAAAGGGTCGACTCAGGCTCCTCCGTGCTGGGTCTTTGGAGATACTCCAAGGCCGCTGCCTTCGGGAGTTCGCTCATGCGGGAAGACGCCAGCTTTGAGAGTTGATCTGCTCTGGAGTTTTCCGTTCTAGCGATGTGTTGGATGTGGAAGGAGTTCAGAGCCGAGGTGAGGTCCCGCACCTTCCGGAAGTATTCTTGCATAGTGGGCTCTCTGGCCTCAAAATCACCCAAGATTTGGTTCACGACCAACTGGGAGTCACTGAAGGCCCTTAGGTCTTTCACACCCAGCTCCCTGGCCAACTTGAGCCCGGCGACAAGTGCTTCGTACTCTGCTACATTGTTGGAGGTGGGAAATTCGAAGCGCAAGGCCTGCTCGGCGATCACTCCATCTGGACTGGTGAGGACGAGGCCTGCTCCGCTACCCCCCGAGTTCGAGGAGCCATCGACATGTAAAGTCCAGATCGGGCTCGAGGTCTGCTCGTCTGGAGCTGGCCTGGCTTCGGGCTCGTCTGGCACTGTGCACTCGACTATGAAGTCGGCGAGCGTTTGCGCCTTAATCGCTGGCCTGGGTCGGTACTCGATGTCGAACTTCCCAAGCTCGATGGCCCACTTTGTGGTCCGACCGGCGCGATCTGATCGCTGCAGGATCTGCTTCACCGGTTGGTCGGTTAGTACGGCTATAGTGTGGGCTTGAAAGTACGGCCGGAGCCTTCGAGCTGAGACGACCAGGGCGTAAGCGGTCTTTTCCAGCTTGGAATATCGGGTCTCAGCACCCCTCAAGACCCGGCTTGTATAATAAACCGGCTTCTGGAGCTTGCTCTCCTCCCGGACCAGGACCGAGCTTACTGCTACAGGAGAAACAGCTAGGTACAAGTAGAGGAGCTCGCCCTGGTGAGGCTTTGTGAGCAAGGGAGGAGAGGCGAGGAGATGTTTGAGCTCCTCAAAGGCTTGCTGACATTGGGCCGACCATAGGAAGTCTTTGGGCTTCTTGAGGGTCACAAAGAACGGGAGGCAGCGCTCGGCCGATCGGAAGACGAATCTTCCGAGGGCTGCGACCCGGCCCGTAAGCCGCTGCACTTCCTTCACCGTCCTCGGTGGCGTCATCTCCTGAAGCGCTCGAATCTTCTCGGGATTGGCCTCGATTCCCCGCTGAGAGATCACGAAGCCAAGGAACTTGCCCGAGGTGACTCCGAACGCGCATTTGGCCGGGTTGAGCTTCATTTGGTACCTCCGGAGTATGGAGAATATTTCGCTGAGGTCGGTCACATGGTCTTGCGCCACTTTGCTTTTTACTAGCATATCATCCACATAAACCTCCATGTTTCGGCCTATCTGATCTTTGAAGATCCGACTGACCAGCCTTTGATAAGTCGCTCCAGCATTTTTTAAGCCGAAGGGCATCACCTTGTAACAGTAAGTGCCCCCATCAGTGATGAAGGCAGTCTTCTCCTCATCCTCTGGTGCCATCCGGATTTGATTGTACCCGGAAAAGGCGTCCATAAATGTCAGCAGCTCGTGCCCCGAGGTGGAGTCCACGAGCCGGTCGATGCTAGGGAGCGGGAAGCTGTCCTTTGGGCAGGCCTTGTTCAGGTCGGTGTAGTCCACGCACATGCGCCATTTTCCGCTAGCCTTTTTGACAAGGACCACGTTGGCGAGCCACTCCGGATAGGATATTTTCCGGATGAAGCCAGCCTTGAGGAGCTTATCAACTTCCTCAGCTACCGCCCGCTGCCGCGCTGGGGCGGTGTTCGCTTCTTCTGTCGCACAGGCTTACAAGGCTTCACCTGGAGTCGGTGGACCGCGACCTCTGGATCTATCCCCGGCATGTCTGCTGGCGACCAAGCAAAGACGTCCGCGTTGTCCTGCAGGAAGTTGATGAGGCGATCCCTCTCGCGAGCGTCAAGGCCGGAGCCGACCTGCACGGTTAGCTCGGAAGAATTTTTTTGGAGGGGAACTTGAATGAGCAGCTCACCAGGCTCCACTCGATTCTTCTGCAGGCCGACCCGCGCCTCTAAGGTTTCGGCCGGGGGTTCATCTTTTGCTGTGGTCGACGCCTCGGCCGGCCGCCTCGCCTCATGGGTCGCCACGTAGCACCGTCTGGCTACCATCTGGTCTCCGCGGACTTCGCCGACTCCATGGCTGGTGGGAAACCGCATGAGTAAGTGGCGGGTTGAGACTATGGCTTGGAGAGCGTCGAGTCCTGGTCGCCCAAGGATGGCATTATAAGCCGAGGGTAGGCGCACCACGAGAAAATTCATCTTCACGGTGCTCTCTCGGGGGGCGAGTCCGACCGTGACCAGGAGGTCGACCTCGCCCTCTACTGGGACTGAGTCCCCAGTGAAGCCGACCAGCGGGGCGTTCATCCTCCGCAGTTGATTTCCCGTCCTTCCCATTCTGGAATAGGCATCGAAATACAAAACGTTCGTCGAACTTCCATTATCAATCAAAACACGTTTTACATCAAATTTGTTCACAACCATGGAGACGACCACAGCATCGTCATGGGGAGCTTCAACTCCCTTCAGGTCCTCATCTGAGAATGAGATGGCCTCCGAGGCGCGTAAGCGCTTGGGGGCAGTTCCTTCTGGAGCTCCTCCAGCCGAGGCCTCGCCTCGGATGGTGTTGATGGTGCCGGCGATGGGCCTGTTGGCATTTGGATCTTCGGGCTGTGGGGGATTCTCCACGAGCCTTCCTGCGGGCCGGTTCTGCACGAACCGGTCGAGCACTCCTCGGCGAATGAGTGCTTCGATCTCGTCCCGGAGCTGGAAGCATTCCTCCGTGTCGTGGCCGTGGTCCCGGTGGAAGCGGCAATACTTACGGGGGTTGCGCCAGGCCCCGGGATCCCGCCTCGGGGGCGGGGGTCGGAAGTAGTCGCAGCCCTCGATCTCCATGAGGATCTCGATCCGGGGAGCGGTAAGGGGAGTGTAATTTTTGTACCTCCCGTTGGGTGTGCGGGGCCGTTGTGGTGGCCTCGGGCGAGGAGGGGATCTCTGCCGAGGCGGTCCTTGCAGCCGGGGTAAGTGCTTCAGGCGAGGGGGGCGCTCGGCTTGGTGCGGGGACGGGCTTCTGGGGCGACCGCGGTCCTCGCGACGCCTTTTCTTAGAGGTCTGCTCGGCCCCGCTCCGCCTAGAAGCGACGGCTTCTTCAGCCTTCGCGTACTTTCGCGCCCGAATCAACATCTCCGTGAAATCAGCGGGGAAATTCTTCTCGATGGAGAAGAGAAATCTGTAAGACCGGGCCCCGGTCTTTAATGCCGACATGGCGATCGACTGGTCGAGCTCCCGGACCTCCCACGTTGCAGCAGTGAAACGGTCCAGGTAGTCCCTAAGAGACTCTCCCTCCTTTTGCTTTATGTCAAGGAGGGAGTCGGAGGTCTGCCGTTGGGGTCGGCTAGCGGCGAAAGTGCTGGCGAACTGCCTGCCGAGCTGTTCGAAGGAGGAGACGGTGCTAGGCTTTAGCCCAGTGAACCAGAGCCGAGCTGCTCCTCGGAGTGTTGCTGGGAAGGCTTTACAGAGCAGGGCCCCCGTGGCTCCCTGCAGGGCCATCAAGGCCCGATACCTTTCCAGGTGGTCAAGAGGGTCGGTCCTGCCACTGTAGGGCTCCACCTGGGGCATCTTGAACTTCGGCGGGACCGGCTCGTCCTCGATTTGCTGGGAGAAGGGGGACCGCGTGCTGAACTCGAAGTCACCATCGCGTCCCATCTTCCTGCCACGGAGCGCCTCAATCTGACGCTCCAGGTTCTCGACCTTCTTGTCAAGCTCATCGCTCGGCGGGATCGCCGCGACGGTGCGCCCTGGCGCAAGTCGTCCTGGGACCGACTCGGCTTCCGACGGTAGTGGCCAGTCTCCAGGGCCCCTTACCGGGTGTTCTCCCCAGGGGGAGACGGGAACATGGTGATCTTGGCCGGGGAGGGGTGGTTCACTCGCAGAGGGCGCCGGTTGAACTGGGGCTGGAGGGGGCGGCATCGTCGGGATGCCCCTGGGCTGCAGGCCTTGGACAACAGCGGCCAAAGCCTGAACCTGCTGTACCAGGGCGTCAAACTGCTCCGGCCGAACTTGGGGAGTCGGATCAGCCGGAGGTGGCGAGTTCTGGACAGAATGTCCGGGGCTAGGTGGAGGACGTCGGGAGGCATTGGAAGCTCCCTTGCTTCTCAGTTTCATGGTCGCAACTCGGTCCCTTCCTCTAGCGCCAACTGTTGCTGGAAATTGGACCCGGGGGCGACCGTCGGCCGGAAGGGGGAGGCTCCGCCGCCTGAGTGGGGAGTGGCAGTTCGCCGGCGGGCGGCGTCTTCCTGGAGACCTGCAAGAAGCCGGTGGCCGGGCTCTCCGGCACCGGCCCTCCGATGCCTAAGTCAGCACAGGGGGAATATGTGGAGAAAAATGGAATGAGCGAGGGAGAGTCAGAGTTCGAGAGAGAGAGAGAGAGAGCGGGGGCCCCTCCTTCAGTGGAGAAGTGCTTCTCTTATAGGAGGGAGCCAGTCCACCTGTGATGTGATAGAGTTTGCCGTACGATCAGTCTTTTAATGCTCGATCATGTAAGTCAATGTCATCATCGCAGGAGGTTAGGCCGGAGCCTAAGTCAATCATGGAGTCATGCCGTCATTTATGGGCGCGTGAGTTTGCCGTGAAAGGCTGGACGTCCGTAGGCGATGAAAGCCATACGCCTTAATTGTTGAGTAAGCTGAGGGCCTGTGAATGCTATGCGTTTTAATTGTTGAGTAACCTGGAAGTCTGCACGACTCGTATACATCGGTTGTTGAAGTCAACACGTAATCTCCCAACTAAGCTGTGGGAGGATGTGGCCTTAGGATATGGTTCGGGCATCCTTGGGTTGGCCAAGTGTTGCTGGGTCGGGCCCCGCCCAGGGGTCCGCTCGGCCGGCTCCTGGTCGGAGGAATGCGCTCGGCCGGCTCCTGGTCGGAGGAATGCGCCCGGTCGGCTCCTGGTCGGAGAAATGCGCTCGGCCGGCTCCTGGTCGCCTAGCCATAGCGGTTTTTCCCTTAACACTTGTAATTTAGTTTAGAATCCTCCAAACTTTGATTTCGACCAGGCTTTCTCCTATCCTAGTTCACTGAAAAAATAAATAAAGAATGAAAGAAATAATGGCATCGTTCTACGCTCGATAGCTCTTCAATGTTTCTACATTCCGTCGTTTTTTATACTGTTCCATTCAGTCCAAAACACGAAATTTCGCACCCCAATCTACTATATCAGCATCTCCAATAAACAGGGAAAAGGGGTGGGTGGGGGGTGGGGAGGAGAAGAAAATCTCCTAGGGAAGAATAAATTAACTACTTACATTAAACCAAAATAGCCAACTTTCCAACTATTAGTGCAATATTCAGCCTGATAAAAATTGTTCCACATATTTGGCTTAGACAACAACTAGTGACTGAAATTTTGCCTCAGCTTGAAGATGTCATTGTAGAATGTGAAAACAGAGTTTCTTGACGATTGTAGCTTCTAAGCATCTTTCCAATCAATAAAATCATGGATTGGCTCAATAACGCCGAAGCAAAATGTCACCCCGTACTTGCAGTAGAATGGTTCAACGAGAGCACATGTTCACCTGATCAGTTCAAAAAGTGCAGATCCAAGAATAATAATCTATAATCTGATATGACTCGAGAACAATTTGCTACTGGATCAGGACTAATATAACCAGTAATGTCTTATTTGTATATTGGCTATTGTGACTGGTAAACTGCAACCCAAAACAAATACTTGTGTTTGGTGATGTGAACCATCAATAATACTCAATGCGTACCTGTTGACAATCACGTAATAATTAAGATAAGGAAACCGGATATGTTTGCTGAAAATGACATTATTTATTGCCAATAATGAAAATTATTCAAACAGAAAACTTTCTGATTGATCACACCAAAACCATATGTACGAACTAGTACAAATATGATCAGCAGCTAAAAGAGGTATAGTTAGGAATCCATAGATTAATGCACATCAATTACCGATATCTTTCTCCAAGAAAAAGGTATTTACAAACATTGAGAATGAACAAAGGCTATGGGTACTGGGTAGGCTGGACCAGACCTGACTGTTTTAACAAACACGAATCTATTCTAAGAGTCCTGCCAACATGCACTACATTGTCATCAAGCAGCAAACTGAAAAAGCCACAGTTTGCACAGTTGGAAGCCTTGAGTCTCATTCTATGTGCATTCTGATGAACCAGAAAGCCATAGTATCACAGCACATCTTTCGAACCAGCATCTTGAAATTTGAATGGCCTATATTACATCACATATCATAGAATTTTGAAGAGTCCATCTCTGCATTTCCAGAATAGCAAAAGATCATTCGATATCGTACAGACAGGGCACTGGTTAACAAAGACCTTCAATTAACTACATCATCAGAATAAAACAGCTCCCAAAATCCATACATTGTTTAAGATGACACAAAAGAGAAAGGGCAACAACTATAACTGTCAGTTGATGAAGCATACGGATGATCCTCAATCCAAGTAATATGTATCAAAAGGTGTGTTGGCATTAAACAGACCGAAAAAACAACTGATCTCCAAATCCCAGATATGAAAACACCATAGTCTCACTTGAGTTTGATAGATTAATATAGTTCAATATCTCCGCCTAGGTGGGCTTCTTGAACGGTGAGCACGTGGTGATCTGCAGAGGATTGGCGAGAAAATGTCACACTACACAGAACAGTACTGTATTTTACTGATAAACATTTGGAATTATATTAGCATGCAGCAACAGGAAATTAATAGATAACTTGAATTGAGAATATATTGAATGAAAGAAAGAAATCGTGTTATCGGTGATGGCTTTAAACAGAATGAGGACCAGTTTCTGGAGATCCCAATGACTATGGAGATCCCAATGACTATAAAACCAGGGTCCACCAGCATCATCAATAATAGCAAATATTTGGGCAACTAAAAAGTCAATATAGTCAGCAAGGAAATCAAACTATACTCTCAGATGAATTCCATGCATATATGATGTATATTTGATCCAATGAGGGCCCGAAAAACTGATGACCACACAAGGTCGGTGGAACTGTCCCGAACCGGGCGGTTCCGGCCATACCAAGCCGTCCCCGGCGGCGGATCGGGACGGTTCCGACAATGGAAACAAAATCTGTCGCTAGAGGGGGAGAAGGAGAAGGAAAGAGAGGAAAAGAGAGAGCGAGCGAAGGATGGAGGGGGAGGGAGAGGGAGAGGAAGAAGGAGAGGGAGGTGGAGGCCGGCGAGCTGCACAGAGGGCCGACAGAGGCCGGCGAGCGACGTGGAGGAGGCTTCTCCGAGCTCCACGGCCGAGTCCCCTATTTCGTTCGAAATAGGGTCCGGCCGGTTTTTTAATTTCGCGATATTTAAATGAAATCATCAAGCGATTTACCGACTACACTTAAAAGTTGCAAAAATAAAAAAGTGATCGGATCCCTTGTTTCGTTCTTGCCGACTTCACTTAAAAGTTGCAAAAATAGAAAAAAAAAATTGTCGGACCCCTGATTCAAATGAACTAGGAGACCCGGCCGCGGGCCCTTCTCCGCCTCCTCCGCCCGGGTCGCCGGCCTCCGCCGACCCTCCTCTCTCCCCCTTCTCTCTCTCATTTTCTCTCTCCTGTTCGCCTTCTCCCCTGCCTCCTCTAGTGTGTTGGTGCCGTGCGGGCCTGTACCGACAACCGGTCTGGGGCCGGTACCGGCATGGTAAACATTGTGACCACATCTAATGTACTTTTTCACTTGACGTGTGATCAACAAGCTAGGAGCATTTAGGAGCCTAAAGATGATTCTTCGATCATGTGAACAACAAAACAGGAGCCTAAACAAAGAGTACTCCCAATAAGGCTTAGAACATTTAGAGCATATAGATGTCTCAGAACAAACATTGATCAGATTAACCGTACAAGCATATGAATGCAAAACAGTCTCTAAATACTAATGCAGAAACTAAAGTAAAGCTCCAAAGAGACCACTAGGCTGATAACAAGGATAAATATATAGAATTCTACCTCCTCCTTGCATTTCTGCGCTTGAATGGGCCATTGCTAAATGCCCAGTCAACGTAAATAGTTTGTGTAAGAAGCTCAGTTCCATTCAGCGCTGCAATTGCATCTTGTGCTTCCTCGAATGTCTCATATTCAATGAGCGCATACCCCTATCTCACAAAAAGTTTGAAGACGTAAATAAAAGTGGTAACTATAGAAGAAAAAAATACAGAAATTACTCAATGCATAATTTGAAATTACTTAATGAAGAGGTTGGGCATTGAGTATATGCTCCTCCAATATCATGCTTTCAGATTAATTGTAAAAATACAGGTGGTTTTTCCTGTGCCTTATCAATACAAATTTTGCAATTAGTGTAGTTAGATCATAAGACATAATACATGAAGTATTAAGATCTTGACTTTTATTTTTATTTTCTGAAAAGCGTATATACTGGGGAATCACAAAAATGAAGAAGTCTATGCAGAGTACTGGTAAGGGATAAAAGATGCAAATGTAGAATCTCTTGTATTGACCGGTAGAACAACCCTTCACTATACTATCACAAGTTATGATGAACTCTGCATTATCAACAATATCTTGTGCATGGGTCTGTATGGTTACAATTATATGAAGTGCTTATGGAGAGTTTTCCGGAAGCTAATTAACAGAAAGTGAGTTATCCTTTCAGGTATCTAGCTCAACGAAAGTAAGATTAAAGAACTGTCAAGCAAATTTAGTCAAACACAGCAATAGCTAAAAGATGGTCATTGTTACTCCATAACTTTAGAATTTGTACATCTACCCAAGATGAATGAACGCATATTGAACATATAAAGTGATTCCAAATTTTTCTAAGAGGAATCAAGAAATCACTAGTCACATTTGAAGTGAAAGCTCAACAATATATAAACAAATGAATACACACAATACATACATATATATATATATATATGTTAAAAATAGTGAATTGCAGTCTTTAGGTATGTCAAATCTGCCCACAGGTGGAAAATTTATTTGTTAGCACGGGAAAATTAATTATATGATTATTAAAGGTAGGCAGTTTTCGAAAACTTATCTGCCCTTATCTTCCTCATTCCTCAAACTCCCCTTATATATAAGAAAGAGACATCTTGCCATCGAGGTCAATTATTTGCATAACTCCTTGATCTTATATATTTCCAAATGTTATCCTTCCAAAGAGATTCAAATTGTTATAGAATGTTTTTTTCTAACATGTATATCAAAGTGCATGTACACAAATATATATAAAATTCCATCTACATGACAAAACCAGACCCAATAAATCAAAAGTTCCATTCTTTTCATCTTAATAAGTTAAAAATATCCCAAGTTAACTTCTCAAATACTCTACCACAAATCATTGCAGATGCCAATTAACAATGGATGGTACTAGCTAAAGTGCAATCCCCTCTTTATCTTCAGATATAAATTGACCCCAGTGCCACAATAACATTAAATGTCATCCTTGTAAGCACTTCCTATATTTGTTTTTCTGCAACACAGAAAGGTAGTGCTCTCCACTAAAAAGGAATATCTTCGGAAGCTAAGATATGTTTGCACAAAGTAGGTTCAATTCAAATACGAAGTAATGGTTGTTAGGAACTTGGCAAGAAAAAAAAATTTGAAAAACAGTTAGGTTTAAGCCAAAAGGTTCAAATCGACTGATTTTTCATTTGAACCTAACGATGAGATACTTTAGCAAACCTTGTATTTTAATATATGACGTGTAGTATCTTTAAATTGTTGTTCAGGGACATAAAAACAAAACATTTGAATATGCAACATCCCTTGCCCCTCATTACTGGGAATGATCTTTGTATCCCCCACCAAATTCCAAAGAAAAGCTTCTGTTTTATAACAAATGTGTCTTGATTAATACTTCCATCCTTATCCTTATGAAAGATTTAAACAGGGAAGGAATGGTTCATGAGACACAACCTGAGTGGGTAAGTGAAACCAGACCACATCAAACATGATCATTAGGATACTTAACCTAGGCTTACAAGGCAAAAAAGAGATTTGACAACCAGACCAGATTAAGAGGCACAAGTCTAAAGCCTAAGAAAAAGCAAACTGAACCAACAAGTTGTGTCCTGCTGCAATAGGCACAGACATGATTCTATGGATTAGGGTTCAACATCATCGCCAAGGACAAATGGATCAATGATTCATCAATGTCAATGAAGAATCAAGCAGAATATATGAGAGATATTAAATAGTCATGGTTAGTGGTAATCATGTTATAAAAATAGGTGCAATGGAAGCATGGTTTGAGTTTTTATGACATAACCTTCTTGTTCAGAATGAAAAGATGCAGTTGTACAATCATATGCTCCATTTTTTTGTCAAGATGATGGAGCTAATATTAAAATAAAATGCTATTTGAGCAATTTTTAGTATTTTTCCCCTAAAAATTGTGAAATGTGTTTTCAGGTAACTAATAATTTAATAGTAAATCAATAGACTTGCCTCCAAACCAATTGAAAATTTAATATTGTATAGGGAATTCATGACTAATGTCTCATCATTTTAGAGTCATGGTGTTAATTTCAATGAAATTAAAAATAATAGTATTTTTAATTAAGTTCCTTTGTAATTAATATTGTTGTCCATGACCTATGAGGATTTTAAGGTGGATGATAAGAAAAACTAGGAAGGACATAGTGAGAAAACAGATGTACTAGAGAGACTGTAGAAATTATACCAATGGAAGAAAAAAGTGAAGGCTAAGCAACCAAGACAGTGTGAGCATGTAAAGCAAAAAAATAGAGAACGCTAGTAAGAGGTATTAGAACATATGCAAAGGACCTGGTCATAGGAAGCAGAGTCATTAAGGTAATACGGATGGACATTGTGGGAACGCACATGAGAAAGCTTCCATTAAAAAAAAAAAAAAAACTAGCCCTAAGTAGGAGTAATTAGTGAATGAGCATTCATGAAATGACCTCAAATAGCTGGAGCAAGACTCAAAGGTTATGGATATTGGTACAAATTTCAATATGCAAGATTGCCCTTACAGGAGAATAAAACATTATAAGAAACAATACAAGAACCGATTGCTCAAGTGAGAAGAGTCCTCAAGTTTTAGGATTGGAAGGAGATGTCACCGTCTTGGCAGGTGAGACCATTACGATCCTTTTAAAATCCTTTTAAGCTATTAGAATGGAAGTAGCTAATTTACCTTGACAAATCCAGTACGACGGTCTAGGTTTAGATGCAAATTCTTGATCTGCCCAAATTCACGAAAAGCATTATGGAGATCGTCTTCTTGAGCCTCTTCATGAACTCCAGTGACCAGTACAATCCATCCCTCAATAGCTGTACAAATTACAAAACAAAAATGACAAACATATGAAAGCCCAGTAACAAAAGTAAAAAAAATCAGCACTTTTGATGACTCAGTCGGCATATATGTATCCTTAATATATCAAGAGCAAGATAAGCTTTCTTGCAGAAAGCTAATAAAATCTTTTAATGAGTTAATCATAATATATCATACTGAAATTCAGAAAGATGCATAAGCATGTGGAAAATAGACAAAAAATATGAGCTTGAATAGAAATATCATGTCATGAAACTCAGAGAAGCACAGCACAAAAGAAATTATTCATAATATCATGTAAATTACAAGAATAAACCTTAAAAGAATAAGAATGATAGGATTGCTATGGAAAATTATAGAAATCTAGAAAAAGGCAGGAAATAGGCAGAAAGATGTAGATTAATTTCTCTTAAGCTTTGCTTTTTCCTATTCCGGATATGCATCTGCATGAAAGGAGTACAAGGATAAAACTCATGATGCAATGTCTACAACATAGAATAACTAATCATACAGAAAATGAAAATGGACAGCCCAAGAATAGTACAATTTAGTTTCCAAGAAACAAAACTACCATATGGTTTTACCATAAAACAAGAAATGAAACTACAACTTCCACATTTGTTTCTAAACACAGCATAGAAATACATTACAAATTTTATCAGATTGAAGCACTTCAAAAAAAAAAAAATATGACAACATGCCAATAAAAAATGTTCTTCATTTGCATTTGCACTACTTTATTCTATAAAAAAATAATTTGATCAATATAGTAAGGCTTGTTCTAAACTTGCCACCCCAAGGGAGAATCAGAGAGTTCCTCAAATGAAGAAACGTGATCAACAGATTAGACCACAACAAAATGAGGGAACAAAACTTGGCAGTGATATCTTGCAACAACATTCTATATCAAACGCATAGTAAATAAAATTGCCTCATATTATTTCAACACTTCATGCGATCAAAACCTCACAACAAGATGTTTTCACTATGTTTGATCTTTCCTCTAAAATGTCAATCACTCATATTTCCCTAGCATTGTTTTTACCATGCAACATGGAACTCTAATATGTCAATGATTCATTTTCCGTACAATGCATCTTTTCAAAAAAAATGGCGTTTAATCATGTATCATTTTTTCTTCTTATGTAAACTGTTAACAAATATAAAAAAATCGTATACTAGTATTAACACAACCAGTTGCTGGCAACACATCAACCTTCTCCCCCCCAAAAAAAAGCTGCTGCCATCACAATGTTATGAAGCCATGTAATACCTCTTCTTTGAGGCACCAGGCATGAATGTTTACTTGCTTTGGAAAGGAAGAGGACCAACTTTACCGACACATAAGTACAGTCAGCACAACAGAATTTCATCAAGAACTTGTGTGCTTGCATTGTCTATAATTTTTGAGAACTGGGATGGGCCCGCATGGCCAAAAATCCAGCTGAAAGCAGGATCAAACACAGTTCACATTAGTTATATCAATGACATAAAGTAAAGGAGAGGTGAAAAAGTGGAAAGAGGGGGGCTTTACAGCACTTTTAGGCCTAAGACTTATACAATACTAAAATGTATAATACGAAGAGAAGCAATCAGCTTTAACACTCTCCTTCAATAGCTTCTCAAAGCAAATTATGACTCCAAAAATTGTCTGTCGTGAAAACACTTCTTCTATCATGAAAATCTTCCCACTTAATAAAATTACTACCACCCAGTTAAGCTAAGTAAACCAGGGTCTACCGAACTAGGCCGAACCGGCCGAACAGCCCGGTTCAGGCAGTACCGAGCTGATCCGGTGCAAAATCGGGTCGATTTGGTATTTCCATTCGGTTCCAGCCCCTACCGATTGGAACCCCTATTGGACCGGTTGGAACCGGTCCTTTACTGGCCAGTTCGATGACGACTCAGTGCGAACTGGTCCTTTACTGGGATGGGCCCGCATGGCCAAAAATTCAGCTGAAAGCAGGATCAAACACAGTTCACATTAGCTATATCAATGACATAAAGTAAAGGAGGAGTGAAAAAGTGGAAAGAGAGGGGCTTTACAGCACTTTTAGGCCTAAGACTTATACAGTACTAAAATGTATAATACGAAGAGAAGAAATCAGCTTTAACACTCTCCTTCAATAGCTTCTCAAAGCAAATTATGACTTCAAAAATTGTCTGTCGTGAAATCACTTCTTCCATCATAAAAATCTTCCCACTTAATAAAATTACTACCACTCAATTAAGCTGAGTAAACCAGGGTCTGCCGAACCAGACCGAACCGGCCGAACCGCCCGGTTCCGGCAGTACCGAGCTAACCCGGTGCAAAATCGGGTCGATTTGGTATTTCCATTCGGTTCCAGCCCCTACCGATTGGAACCCCTATTGGACCGGTTGGAACCAGTCCTTTCCTGGCCAGTTCGATGATGACTCAGTGCGAACCGGCCGGTTTCGAACCGGGTTGCCTGTGGCATTATTGCCCCAATGCCGGCGTTGGGAAGGCCTCTTCATTTTTCCTAATATAGATGGAGAACCAACAATAAAAGCATGTGCTAATCGGCAACTGATTATACTACAACAAGGAATAGAAAAGACATGTCAACGGGACATTTGGAATGCTAACTACGAGAAATCATCAGGAAAACAAAAATTCTCAAGTTTTAGCAAGTTCAAGTCAATGTCGTGCATGAGTTTCAGCACCACTATTGATGTATGTTGCATAGACATGGACACATGAATCATTCTTTCTAAAAAAATTAAACTCTCATTTGGTCTATACACAAATTTTTATGCACCTCAAGAGAGCTTCAATGTACAATAATTACTTTATGGAATGAAAGCTTCACTCATTCAATTATCTAATTTTCATGCTTTTCTAATAAGCCACTTTCATTAATAAGAAAAAAACTCTTTGATTTTTCATAATATAGATGGGGAACCAACAACAAAAGCATGTGCTAATTGGCTACTGATTATACTACAACAAGGAATAGAAAAGAAAAATGTCAACGGGATATTAGGAATGCTAACTATGAGAAATCATCAAGAAAACAAAAATTATCGAGTTTTAGCAAGTTCCAGCCAACATCGTGCATGATCACTCATGCAAGATATTGATTGTTTGTACTAAGTACATGTTACTTACCATAACTGCAGATCATTTTGTCTTTAAAAAAATTTGGGCCTGTTTGGCATCATTGTTGTTTTTGTTTCCATACCAATTAAAGAAATGTTGCATGGAGATTGATATTGAAAGATAGCATTTGCAAAAACTCATGATATTCTTGGTTCTATTTCGACTCTTTTTTGAAGGCAATGAATCTTTGCTTGCAAAAGCTCTAAGTATTTTACAAACAGTTTCAAAAAAAAACAAAAGGATTTCAATAGACATGTTGTTCAGTCTATTTCATTTTTCTTCTTAGGTTTTTGGTAAACAAAAAACAAAAGCAAAAGCAACACAAAATGGGCTCTTAGTTTCTTGATTTACTATTAACAAAGTAAAATTCCAAACATCTCCTTCTTCTTGTAAGGATCAACTCTCTAAATTCTTAAAAAACTTAGGTTACTGCAGATATACTAAAGGTATGGCTGATTCGATTCCACAAGAATCTTAAGATGATAGAGCATTTCCTCTTCTTTCATCCAAAAAGAGAATTACACTAGCAAAGTAAAACACAACCATATTCATCCAACAAAACTTCAACTTCAAGAGATTTCTACAGAATCCATCAGTTTTTTTTATATAATTTAGTGCGAAGTGTTCTGATGGGACTCATCAAGAGGAACAAGCTAAGTCAAGTATATCAAGTGATCATTTGCACATTCCAAGTGGGCCTATTACAAAGTCCCGGGCTAAAAGACTTAGAGAAGCTCTGATTGGGCTTGTTCTAAACATATGAGCTAGGCAAGTTTCGAGTGAATCTACAGCTATAAAGTTGGGCTTGAGCAATTCACAAGAAGATTCACAAGAAGTCATCAATGTCATTCAAGTAGAAGATGAGAGCTGTTGAAGACACTTAGGCCAAATCTACCATAAATGAAGAAGTCTTGCTGAATATCATACATGGGCTGATTCATTTGAACCTGGACTTCCTTAATTTGAGCTCAACATGGTGTTTTTATCTTCATTTTGATGCTCCAAGGTTCCTGTCTACCTCATCTCTGCCCTTAGGGCCATTTCTTCTATAACCCCTTCCATGCCTAGCTCCTCTAGGCCGATTTCTACCCATTTCACAATCAGACTCATAATCCTCCTCATTCCCACTTCCTGCTTCATATTCATCATCAAATTCATCCACAGGTACAAGTTCTCGCCTTGCAGGTCTTCTAGGATTAGAATTTTTATTAGGCTGCCCTCCTTGTAAATTTGCAATCACCATGTCTTGTCTATCCATCCTGTCCCTGAATTCACCGAAAACCACATGTAAACGTTCAAACTGTTGTTGCATGACATTTATCATCAATGCCATATTTTGTGTATCTTCCTAGTTAGATGTAGCTTCATCCCCATGAGACATTGTTAAAGCTGCAAGAAAATGTTAGCGAAAATAAACCTTACACACTCCCTCACGTAGTTACCCTCAAAAGATATCTCTCCACTCTTAGCTTTCTCTTGTAGCTCTTTAAAAAACTGATCAACTCAAACAAAGATTTACTCAACCTTGCAAAATTCAATTCAACACTTAACTTTAAGGAACAAAATCAACCACTTTAATCAGAAAGCAATTGATCCCCAAAGGAACAATCAAATTCAATATCACTTGTGCCTGCGATTACAATGGCAAATTCCTTTCTTTTTTTTCTTTTTCTTTTTTTTTTGAATCTAGATATATATACTTTTTTTTGAATCTAGATATATATACTTTTTTTTTGGAATCTGGATATGAATACTTCTTTTTTTTTTTGGCTATATGCTCAGGAATTCAAATGAGAAAACAGAAATTGGAGCTGATGGATCAAGATAGAAACAAGATGAATTAACTCACTTGATGTTTAAGAAGAAAATAGATGAAAGAGTATGATGAACAGATGAAAATAAAGGATAGTAACCTGATTTTAGGGCCGAAGCTCTGATACCAAATGATGCGAACCCACAAGGATTAGATCCTTAGAACCCACGAACAAGATGTTATTCTAACCCCAAGAAAGCTAAAACCAAATTTGGGATGATCCACTAGAACCCTTGAATATGATGAAACAAGGACCCAAAGTGCTGAAACGCCATAAAGTTGATCAATCCTTGATAAGTTTAGGCAGTTCAATGAAGAACATAAGAGCTTCTCTCAAATTTGAAATTCAGAACAAACTCATTGTTTTCCATTCTTTACATGACCTAAAATATAAATACTACTCTTAGAACACCCCTCCAAGCATGGGAAACACAAAGCATTAATTAACTACCTTGGAACACCCCTCCAAGCATGGGAAACACAAAGCATTAATTAACTACCTTGGAATATTCCTTCAAGCATGGAAAACACAAAGCATTAATTAACTATCTTGGAACATCCCTCCAAGCATGGAAAAGACAAAGCAACTAATGAGAAGTTTCAAATGATGAAAAGTCTTCATAAATTCGTACAGCCCATTAAATGAAGATAAAAACACCATGTTGAGCTCAAATTAATGAAGTCCAGGTTCAAATGAATCAGCCCATGTATGATATTCAGTATTTATGGTAGATTTGGCCTAAGTGTCGTCAACAAATCCCATCTTCTACTTGAATGACATTGATGACTTCTTGTGAATCTTCTTGTGAATTGCTCAAGCCCAACTTTATAGCTGTAGATCCACTCGAAGCTTGCCTAGCCCATATGTTTAGAACAAGCCCAATCAGAGCTTCTCTAAGTCTTTTAGCCTGGGACCTTGTAAAGGCCCACTTGGAATGTTCAAGGAAAGTTGAACAAAAGGCATGCTCGATGGCTGGAATTTATTGAAAACTTCCCGTACATCATCAAATACAAGCAAGGTAAGGAGAATATAGTTGCAGACGCCTTATCCCGAAGGTATGTTCTTCTTACTTCTCTAAATGCAAAGTTGTTTGGTTTTGAGTATGTCAAGGAATTGTATGCCAATGATCATGACTTTGCTGATGTGTTTGTTGCTTGCGAAAAGGGAGCATTTGGTAAATTTTATAGAGTTGACGGATATTTGTTCAAGGAAAATAAGTTGTGTGTACCTCAATGCTCTATGCGTGAGCTTGTCAAAAAATCACATGGGGGAGGGTTAATGGGGCACTTTGATGTCAAAAAGACCTTAGCAGTCTTGTTTGAACATATCTTTTGGCCTAGAATGCGACGTGATGTAGAACGAATCTGTGATAGATGTATCACTTGTAAGAAGGCTAAATCCAGGGTCTTACCACATGGGCTTTATACACCTTTGCCTGTACCTAGTGAACCATGGGTAGACATCTCAATGGACTTTATTCTGGGGCTGCCTAGATCAAAGAAAGGTAAGGATTCAATATTTATGGTAGTTGATAGGTTTTCTAAAATGGCTCATTTTATTCCTTGCCATAAAACTGATGATGCCACCCATATTGCTGAATTGTTCTTCAAGAAAATTGTGAGACTTCACAGTGTCCCTAAAAGTATTGTTTCTGATAGGAATGTAAAGTTTCTTAGTTACTTTTGGAAGGTCTTGTGGGGAAAGCTTGGTACTAAGTTGTTATTTTCTATAGCTTATCATCCACAGACTGACGGTCAAACTGAGGTCGTTAATCGAACTTTAACTCAATTGCTTCGAACTGTTATTCAAAAGAATTTGAAGAGTTGGGAAGATTGCTTGCCTTTCATTGAGTTTGCATATAATAGAACTGTGCATTCATCTATTGCATATTCACCTTTTGAGATAGTTTATGGTTTTAATCCACTAACTCCTTTGGATTTGCTACCTTTGCCTATTGATGCAAGAGTTAGCCTTGATGGGAAGAAGAAAGCTGAAATGGTGATGCAACTTCATGAATGTGTTAAACAGCACATTGAGAAGAAAAATGATCAATATGCATCTAAGGCTAACAAAGGACAAAAGCAGGTTGTTTTTGAGCCAGGTGATTGGGTGTGGGTGCATATAAGAAAGAAGAGGTTTCCAGTACAAAGGAAGTGCAAACTGCATCCTAGAGGGGATGGTCCATTTCAAGTTCTTGAGAAGATCAATGACAATGCTTACAAGATAGATCTTCCAGATGAGTATAACATTAGTGCTACATTCAATGTTGCTGATCTTTCTCCCTTTGATGTAGGTGATGATTCGAGGACGAATCCTTTTGAGGAAAGGGGGAATGATGCGACTCATCAAGAGGAACAAGCTGAGTCAAGTATATCAAGTGATCCTTTGCATATTCCAAGTAGGCCTATTACAAGGTCCCAGGCTAAAAGACTTAGAGAAGCTCTAATTGGACTTGTTCTAAATATATGGGCTAGGCAAGCTTCGAGTGGATCTACAGCTATAAAGTTGGGCTTGAGCAATTCACAAGAAGTCATCAATGTCATTCAAATAGAAGATGGGAGCTGTTGATGACACTTAGGCCAAATCTACCATAAATGAAGAAGTCTTGCTGAATATCATACATGGTCTGATTCATTTGAACCTAAACTTCATTAATTTGAGCTCAACATGGTGTTTTTATCTTCATTTAATGGGCTGCACGGATTTATGAAGACTTTTCATCATTTGAAACTTCTCATTAGTTGCTTTGTCTTTCCCTTGCTTGGAGGGATGTTCCAAGATAGTTAATTAATGCTTGGTGTTTTCCATGCTTGGAGGGATATTCCAAGGTAGTTAATTAATGCTTTATATTTTCCATGCTTGGAGGGGTGTTCCAAGGTAGTTAATTAATGCTTTGTGTTTTCCATGCTTGGAGGGGTGTTCCAAGACTAGTATTTATATTTGAGGTCATGTCAAGAATGGAAAACAATGAGTTTGTTCTGAATTTCAGATTTGAGAGAAGTTTTCTCTTATATTCTTCATTGAATTGCCTAAACTTATCAAGGATTGATCAACCTTGTGGCGTTTCAGCACTTTGGGTCCTTGTTTCATCATATTCAAGGGTTCTAGTGGATCATTCCAAATCTGGTTTTAACTTTCTTGGGGTTAGAATACCATCTTGTTCGTGGGTTCTAAGGATCTAATCCTTGTGGGTTCGCATCATGTTCCTTCCAAATTGTTTAATTCCATAAAGAAACCTAATGCACAACAGCCATGGACAACTAACATCAACAAAAAGATGGTCCTGGCAAATTTTGTCATTCATAACACTTCTTTAGTTTTAGGCATTGTTCACAAACATCAGAGCATAACATACCACAATTTTTCAACGCAATGATTAGAAACCAATATTATCAACTGAAATGAGTTAATATCAATTCTTGAGGGCACAATGTTATTCTTACTCTCATTTGTTGCTACAAAGCATCAAAACAAGCAATCTTTGATATTTCAACTGCTAAGTAAGTCGCACGGAAACCTCACAGAAAAAGTATCGGCTTAAATCTCCTATAAAGTTGTATGCTACTTTCACTTCTCAGGATCAGTCCAAGCCTACCCCTTTAAAACTGGGAACAAAAGCCAAGGGAATGCAGACTCCCTATCGCTAAAAGATCTATAAGAAAAGGCCGAACCAGAAAACCTAACCATACTAATCTAAAGGCGCCCAAATCCAGAGTGAAAGATGTCGGCCGTGTCAACATAGCAACATGATTTAGAAACCCTAGAACGATTCCACCTAGAAAACCCTAGAAATCAGAGAGGAAAAAAGATCAAGGGAAGAGGACTGACATCGTTGGGGGCCGGGGCCGCCGTCGGAGTCGAGCGACTCAAAGTCCCTGCCGGCGAAGCGGCTGTTGCGCTCCACGGCAGCAGCTTCCTCCCGGAATCCGCGGCCCTTGGTCTTCTTGGCGCCGGCGGAGGGATCACCGCCGGTGATGGTGGACCGGAGCTTAGGCTGGGGAGCGGCGGCGGGGGCGGTGTCGATATCGGCACCGCCGTCCTCGTCCATGAGATCGTCGTCATCCGGCTCGAAGTCCACCACATCCACGTCCGCCGCGTTCGCCGCCATCGCCGCCCCCTTTCTCTTCCTCTTTCTTTCTCAATACTTTGGCAAAGAAAAGAGAGAGAAAGCCAAGAAATGGAACAGCGGCGAAGATATTACTGTTTTTCTATAACTAGAGTGGGTCACGTGCCATACGGACGTTTAGGGCTCGCTTGGTTTGCCGAAAGAGGAGGCGTGAAAGTGTGGCCAAAAAATTTTTGAAAAAAAATAAAAAAATAACTTTTCATGGTAGAAAAGAAATTATAAATTTAATTTTTATTGGTTCAAAATTGAGATAATTTTTTAAAAATATTTTTAAATTTTTAGATGGAATAAGATAATATATTTTTTATTAAAAGCATAATATATATTTTATAAAAAAATAAATGTTCAACTCAGCATAAACTATTTTAAAATATGTTATTTTGATCAATTAAATATGCAAACATTACTTTTTTAGATATCACATATTTAGATACCAGTTTTCTAAAAAAAAATATTTTAATAAAAAAATTATTTTTACAAACCAAACCATTTTTTTAAAAAAATTTCACATCCATATGTCTCTTTCTATTTCTATCAAGATTGGCTAGTTGCATAACTGATGGAAACAAAAAATAACTCAGAAAGTGACTTTTTAAAAAATAATTTTTACAACAAATAATGTTCTGCAGTTTCATTTGTTTGAAAAGTTAACATTAAAAATTATTATTCTGCACCCTAAACAAAATAATTTATTTTATTATTATTATTATATTTAAATAATTAATTATATTTCTATTATTTCTAATTAACTACATAATACTAGTATTCTTAATCTTTTATAATATGCTAAATATTATTTATCATAATTATATAAATTAATATTATAAACATAATATTTTTAAAATTTTAAATAATAATTGTTTTACTATTCTGGCTACAAGTTGGGCTCGGGCTCGGATTTCTGGCAGAGTTCAGGCCGGGCCTAGCAACAGCCGATCACGGCCCATTTATTCGGGCCTTATTTTTAAGTCTAAGCATGACTCGGTAGTCTCGGGCGGGCCCAGGGCCCGACCCAAAGCCAACATTTCTAGCCCTACCCGCACTTTTGCCCGTTAAAAGTATTCAAATAAGGGATGAGCCCGAAATTTTTGGATGAAGTATTAAGATTCAAAAGGCTACCAGACTAACAAAGAGCAAAACATCTAAAATTCGATTTACTATAATATGAACCAAAATAAAATCATTTACTAATATATGAAAAGAAAAAAGAGCATGAAAAAAAGCAGATGATGAATGAGTTTGTAGTTGAATGAAGAGATACTACACTTCATCTTTATTTATTTATTTATTTATTGCTAGTATCAGAGGAAAGTAAAATCTTATATTTTATTTGATTTTTCTACTCAGAGCTTCACCACAAAAAAAAAGACTTAAAAACATACATGACTAGAAAAATAGTCATTCCATTCAAACTCAATCCAATTAGATATTTAAAAACTTAAAATAATTGAGTGATAAGGCAATCATCCTAGGGAGTGGATGGCCCATTTGTTACTGATCTTTTCTATCAAGAAAAAAAATCTATTAGTCATATTATTTGGTAAATGCAATCCCACCTGTACTTGTTATACTAATGCTATATATTCTCTCTTAAAATGCACCACTTTTTCTTGATATACCAATGCTATCTTCTCTTTAAATGCATGCATGTACATGCAGGAAGATAATAGAAAAAACTAAGGTACATGCATTTAAGATAGGATTATAAATTCATAAAAATGGCCTGAAGAAGATGGATGATAGGGAAGCACACAAGGTAAGATCAGCTTAAGAAAAAGTTTGTCCCCAGCTCAATCCATACTCTTATGCACTTAGGCCAAGAAAACCATATTTAGTGTGATGCGCTTGGCTCGAGCGTAGGCCAACGTCTTGTAGACGAGGAGGTGTGAAAGCTGGATGGCTTAAGTGTGGATGTTAATGGTGGGATAAGTAGGCAAGAGAAAAGGGTTTTGGGCCTCGCAATATAAAGGAACTTTGACTTGAGATGTCTTGGAGAGTTTAAAATCCAAGCGATGACTTTAATTTATCAGTTTTACACTCTACAATCAATAATATTTTTTAATATGATATATATATATATATGTATATATATATATATATATATATATATATATATATATATATATATATATATATATATATATATATATATATAGGGGGGGGGCTAACTTTAAATTCTTTCTCTATTTTTATTTTATTTTATATTATTTTATTTGATACAACGGTAGCTCATCCATGTCGGGCAGACTGTTTTTATTTTTTAAAGAAAAGGTTCCCTACCCATATCATAATTTCTTGGAGTCAACTAAAATATTAGAATTTTTTTAAGGAAAAAGTTAACAGATTCCCTAGGACATTCGTTAAGGTATAATTTCTATTGACTGATTAGCTATAGTTGAGTAAAAAAAATTTTGACGGTGCTTGTGCGTATATATAAAGTTCATTAGGTCCATGATCGTTGATTTGATTCCCATTTTTGGCAACAAATCATACGAGTTGCACTTATATGCCCCATGATAAGAAAGTTGACCATGTGCATGTAAGGATCCTTGAAGTATTATTCTAGTTAAATATATCATTTTAGATATTGTTTGGTTTTTAAAAATATGGAAACGAAGAAAAGAACGGTAACGTTATTTCTATTTTTTATTTTTTAGAAAAAACTACTTTGTAGCTTCTAGAAATTGTGGAAGTTAAAAAATTAATTTTTAAAGTATTTAAAATTCAAAATCATCTATGATTGCTGCCTACAACTACCACCACTATTGTCAATCCTACCATCATCGCCGGTTATTGTCATCATCACCACCCTGCTAGCTGCTCTCATTACCACCGTGATCGCTATCGCAATGGTTGCTGCTTCCTTGACCACGACCATTGCTACAACCATTACCATTGCTGTAATCACTACCAAATGCAATTCAAATGGCTATCAAACAAATTTCAGATTTATAATTTTTAAATAAATAGAATTAGAAGCTTGATTTTTATTTTTTATGAAACCTAAAAAATAGAAATAGTACTAAAAATACTATAACTATAATTGTCCTTTCAAAATTGCTCCCGGAAATTTTCTAAAGTCTCTCCATCCCAATCACTAACCTTCTTGTATATTCCTACTAGCAAAACATAAACGCATGCCAATTATAGTTTGATTTTTCGAAACTGATGGATCCCTAGGTCATAATTTTATTTTTTTTAAAAAAAATTAAGTAATAGTTTAATAGTATATAATCATCAAAATTTGAACTCTGTATCCTTTATAGTAAATGCAAGTTCTTAAAAGGGGTGTATTTCATCTGTGAGCCCCCACCTCCGAGTTTTCTCAATATCAGCTTTGACGACGCTATCTTAAAGGACGACGGGAAGGGAGGAGCAAACTTCGTCATCAGAGGCCCGAGTTCCAGGGTGGTCGCTGCTGGCGGCCATCAGATCTTTGATATCTCTGTGCCAGGTGCAGAGCTGCAGGTGGCTTGGATCAGATTATGCCATGCCAGGTAAGTGTTTCGGGCTACCTCAATCATATTGGAGGGTGACTCAGCCACCGTGATCAGTTGGGTCCAAAAGGCCTGAGCGGTGTGGAAAGGGTACACCCCTTACTTTGAGATATTTGGGATATGGTGAGTGATGTGGTGGCCTTTCAGACTAAACATGTGTATCGAAAGACTAACGGAGCTGCGGACTGGATGGTGGCGTATGTCACGTGCCACTCAGGAGATACTCTATGGGCAAGGGAGGAGGGATTGCCTAGGATACTGTCTAACTTAGTTTTCGCAGATTCTACTGGATGTATTCATTTACGTAATATATGAAATACCCGTTTTAAGCCAAAAAAAAAAGGGAAAAAAGAAGAAGAGAGAAGCCTGCTAATGAACTCATCATAAACCTGCATGCTTGCTTGCCAGCAGAATCAAGTCTGCTTTCTTATTTCCGAGCCAGTCATTTTTGGCTCATCTACCCATGACTTCAACAAGGACTCGAGCTGGAAGCATGCCGAGGCTGGTGAAGACCCGTGAGAAGGTGAATACGTAATCAATGCAGATAGGCACGAGGTTTAGGTTAGGGGCCAAAAGGCTTGCCTTGCCATAAATTGTGAACGCTTCATTCCTCCCTTGGTATAATAGAACGGGCCAAAATATGTGACACAGAGATGGGAGCCAAAGAAGACGTCCCGTTTGCAGCCACACGCAGCGAGAGAGAGAGAGAGGGAGAGAGAGGGAGAGAAGGCGCAGCTCACGGGGGCTCAGCGCAGCCATTAAATGAGAGCACGTAAAGAGCAGCCATTCTAACATTCCTCACACCACCAAGGTCTGCATGCATGCGTGTATTTATACGTGAGCAAAGGCAAAGCTAGCAGGAGAAAGGTGGCAAGCAGACAAATAGTGGCCTGTTTGTGAGTTTGGGAAGCAAAAAAGGAAAAAAAATGTCTCATATTGCAGTGGAGAGGAACAGGAGAAGGCAGATGAATGAACATCTCAAGGTGCTGCGCTCGTTCACGCCGAATTTTTACATCAAAAGAGTATGTATCATTTTTTTTTTGATCCGTGCAAGTTATAATGTAGGCGGTTTTTGGATTCATACAGCTTAAGCCATTTTGTTCTTTCTCCTAATAGGAGATATATAATCTTGTATTTTCAAAACTTGCAGTACTAATAGATACTTGGTCTGGTATGCAATTTCGTACCATAACGATACTCTTGGTGCTTTTCGCCGTCTTCTACCGTACCATATACCGACACTATAATAGAATGGTACCAATATGGGATATGGTATCGGGACAGTGAATCTTGTTGTATTATTTTATTTCTTTCAATAAAATTTGGTGGCTTCGGCCCTTCCTTCCCTTAAAAAGAAGAGGGGAAAAAAAAGGAATCCGAAAGGTCGTAACCTTGGCATTTGAAATATTATGGTGCAATATACATAGCTTAGGTTTCATTCCATGCATCTGATTGAGGGGAGAAGGGGGAAAATATATAGATGATAAATGACTTCATGATCGGAAAAAGTACATTTAGCTGAGCTCTCATGAACGCATAATGTAGCACTATGGTCCATTAAGCTTTTTTCTTAGCTGTCCTACAAATTCCTATTTTAGTTGTTGAAACACCACACAATTTATAATAACATGAAAAGGACTTGGAGAGTGTATTGAAAGCTGCAAGAGAGAGTGCAATAATGCATATTCGTTAAAAATGCTCAGAATTACTTTCCTAATAATTCCAAATAATTTTCAGAGAATTAAGCTATATCTATATCCAAGTGGCGGTCTGTTAATCATGAATAAATTATGTTTTTGCATTAGTAGTTTTTCTTTTTAACGGAGAATCATTAGAGCTAATGATCGACGACTTAACAATAGTGAGATCAGGTTTATGAAAATTCGAATGTGTTTCTCAAGAACGGGCTTCAACTCTTTCAAAGGGACATCATCTTCTTCACCTAGCAAAGAATAAAGTAGGACTTATTTCTGACAAGATTACTATGGTTTATATCGGTTATCTTTCTTTGTTATTGATCATAATAAGGGAGACCAAGCATCTATTATTGGAGGAGCCATAGAGTTCATCAAGGAGTTGCAAGAAGTTCTACAGTCGTTGGAGGCCAAGAAAAGAAGGAAGAGCTTAAGCCCTAGTCCAACTCCTAGCCCAAGGCCATTATTGCAATTCACTCCCTCACCACCTTTGAGCAATCCTTATGACTCGGACGTCGTTAAGGAACTTGGGGCATGCTGCAACTCACCAGTTGCAGATGTGGAGGCAAAAATCTCAGGTTCAAATGTTCTTTTGCGAACCCTTTCCAAGCGCATTCCTGGTCAAGTCATCAAGATAATAGCTGTGTTAGAGAGATTGGCCTTCGAAATCCTCCATCTCAACATAAGCAGCATGGAAGACACTGTACTCTACTCCTTTGTCATTAAGGTACAAGAGATCCATTATACTTTTTAATCTGTTGTTTGATGAGTGCGTCTTCGCATTTAATAAACATACAAATGAACATAATATCTTTCACTAAATCATAAAATATCACCATGTTTAGGAAGAAAAAAAAAAGAAAAGAAAAGAAAAGGATAGCTTAGGAGAGAGAAAGCACACTTTGTCTAACTCGCTTTTTTTTTTTCCAGTAAATCGGTTTGTTAAATCAGTTTATAACAAATTTACATATGTAGAAATCGAAAAAGCACCATTCTCGTTTGCTAGGCCTCCAACAATACTTTGAAAAGCGTCATCTTAGAGAAAGATTAGGCCAAAAATAATTAGACCTCCGACGACATTTTCTGAAGCGTCGCAGTAGTGCACTAATGCTTCCGACAACGCTTTCTAAAGCGTCGTCTTAGATAAAGAATAATGGAATGGCTTTCGACAACGCTTTTAAGTGTCGTAGGATTCCGACGATATGCATTATCTTATGAGCGTCGTCTAATCTGAATCTTTTCTAACGCTATTAAAAAGCGTCCGCAAATTTTGGCATGGTGGCTAAATTGCCAACACTTTTTTCTTGGTTCGGCAGTTAAGAGTCGGAAAATTTCATTTTTGCTATAGTATGGCAAGTTAAAGGAAATACATGTCACAACCGTCAATATACCCCAGCCACTTTAGGCACACCATATTATATTTTTATAATATTACTAATACACGAAATGAAATACTAATATGTGGAATATGTTTTTGAGATAATGATTCTTTTTTCTTAAAAACAAACTTTTTTTTTTCTTTCTGCACCACCTGCAAGGTTACAAGCAAAGGGGCCCCAAGACAATTAATTTTTAAAGTGGAGAAAACTACATTTTTAGATTTTAAATGCTATTGATGGTGTATTTTATGGAGAACTTAAATCTAGTCGAACTTATTTATGTTTTTCACTTATTGAATCTGCAGATTGGATTTGACTGCCAACTTAGTGTGGAGGAATTAGCTCACGAAGTCCAACAGAGCTTCTATCAGGATATTACATATTAAAACAAATGGTATTTGTTTCGGTTGCAAATATGAAGATCTATAGGTGTGCTACATATAAAATTGTTTAATTTTGTGAAGTCAAGTCAAAATCTGTAATGGATCTTATCACTTAGACTCGTGATAGCCGTAAAAATTAATAGTTATGTTGCATTGTCTGAGGAAATGCTAATTAAGCACTATTTTTTGAAATAAACTAAGGTTGTCACCTTCTAGCCAAAAATTAAATGGTTTTGTTGTTTTCTTTTTTTAAAGAAAAGAAATGGAATGGTGTCTTTCTTTCTTTTCTTTTTTTTTTTTTGCTAAAAAAAAAAGAGAAAGAAGGGGGTAAAGAGAACCTCACTTGCATAGCAACCCTCACTGGGCCTCCTTTCCGCTGGAGAATGTTTGATGCGGGTGGAAACTTTTTTACTCATACCTTTCGGAAAACCCACGTATGAGTACGTCACATCAGCACTACCTAAGCATCCGACAGATCGATAGCGATTCCACTGGATAAATCAGGCAGGGGGTATCCGGTCTCCACATTTAATCGATGCTCGTACGTTTCGAACCTGGGCCACTCCGGTGAAATCAACGCTTCATTCCCACCATGCTACCACCTCGATGGTATGAAATGGTGTCTTTGTCAGCTAAGTTTTGTTGACTTATGTCTTTTTAGCAATTTATTACCTTCTTCTTCGATTTTACTTTGCTTGCAACAATTACAAACTAAAGGATGAAACCTAGTGGCAAATTTAACAATCTTAAGAGCCAATGTTCTCAAAATTTTTAGTTCCTCTCCGAAAAGCAATTTTCATCATTTCCGCATTTTAGGAGAAAACTAATGGTAGTTGAACTTGTTTCTCAAGAAAACTAAAGACCACACTTATCATTTTTGCATGTATACCAGTACTAGCCTTCTACATATTTCTCATTGTATTACAGCAGCCATGAAGCAAATAAAGCTATCCACCAAGGCACCAATGAGATGATGGTTGGAGAGAAAGGAGGTTGCCTAAAAGAAACATAACGAATAACTTTCTATCTTCAAAAAGTTCTATTTGAACTTGATGCAGTTTATCCTCTCATTGCATGGACACAGACATATTTCCCACTTCCTTCTCAAGTTCCCAGGGTTTGAGGCAAGAATCCATGGACAAAATTCAGGAACGTGGACAGCTTCGCTTCTTGAATTGATTTTGACTTACAAATAATAATCCATTCATGGCAGATGAATGCAAGGTGATTGTGATACGCTGATACTGCTCAATTAGTTTGTGAAATAGGCCCATAGTTTGAAAAGAGATGGTCCCTTGTGGTCCAGCTGAAATACCTGGATTTAATTAGAACCCGAGGTTTTGGTCATATGGATCTGACCAAAACCTTGAATGATTTTGGTCCCAAAGAGTTTGGTTGTTCAACCTTTCCAAAGGGTTCTCACTAGAAGAGTGGTTTTTGTTTATCTTGGTTGGTTTAGGTGATCAGCATCTGTAGAGTCGCCTTGTGAATGAAGGAGACAGTAGAAACTCAACTACACTGTTTTCCAAGTACCATGTAATGATGATTCAATCATGATCTTGAGAAACTTCCAAGCTTAACTAGTAGCTTAAAATCAATGGTAGAGAAATGACTGAAATGAGAGGTGACACAATTGGATCCTCCAATGTACGTACGAGGCCAGCCATGCAACAATGACATATGCAAATCATCTGATTGCACTGTATTATGCGAGAGGGGCCACATATGGGTGATTGAAGCACCGATGTGAGCTTAGCTCATGCATGGGGACCTCTCCTGCAATGTTCCAAGGTCATGTGTTCGAATCCTGTGGCGATTGTCATAAGGATTGGAGTTATTGCAAACAAAATGTTATTGGATGCATTCATCATGCAATTATATATATATATATATATATATATATATATATATATAAGTTGTTGGCATGTTATATACTCTAGGGTAGTTTGGCCTCATGCCTACAATAGGCTTCATGCTCATAATTTGTCATGAAGTTGAAACCTATAATGATGATCTATGATTTCTAAGTTATTACAAAAAGAATGCGCCCGGACGGATTCGTCACATGATATGTTACTTGTTTTTGGCTTGGTGTTTAGGGGTAATGTGGATTCATGCCCATGATAGGCCAGGATAATTTTGAATCCAGCCTTTTAAGCTTAATAATTGATAAGAAAAAATACATGATTGATGTATGATAAATAAAAAGCCTAGTTCATAATGATGATGATGATTTTTTTTGGCGATCGATAATGATGACTTATTGTTGATGCATTTTACTTCTATCTGATTGCTGGTCTGCTATTTGCCACTGGTTACTATTTGACAGTCGTTCATTAATGGCTGCTTGTTACTAGTTACTGATTGATAATTACCATTTAAATTTTGTTGATTGGCTTTTTTGGATTGTGCTACTAAAGAGGACTCAAATTCACCATGTGATCAGCTATTACAGTCATGACATAGACCTTAATCTGATTCTTAAGGCCTTCATTGGATTGATTCATTATCCACTGTCATCTTCTAATAAAATCTTCATCACATTCAAGGCCTATTTTGAATGATCGAAAATGATTGAAAATTAGTAAAAAATTTTGTTAAGGATCATAAGATTATATCTAAAATGATGTAAAAAAATCTAAAAATGCAATATAGATAAAATATTGCAATTAGTTAAAGACTAAAACCTACATGCTTTAAAAAAAAAAGCATAAAATTAAGATACAAAAAAAAGATGATATAGAAGCCAATCCAATGCAGAAAACTAAACCATTCTAGAGTTGATGTTGTGAATTGAGAGAAATCCTAGTTAATAGCCTCCTCCAACATTTATAGAGGAAAAGTTGGGTGGTTTTTTTATCAATAGCTACCATCGAGTAGTTATTTCCAGCAAAAACTACCTTTTGGATAGTTATTTCCTTGCAAGATTAGATGTTGTTCCCAGAAGGTTACTTCCAGATATCTTTTTCTACATAGCGCCACTTGTTCGTCCGTAGAAAAACCATGTATCTTATTCTGATTGTCCCAACAAATGGTAATAAAACAAGTTATAATCTATCAGATAATTAACTGATTAACATTAATTAATTAATCAATTAACAAAGTTCCTGCACAAATAGATAGTCAACACTTTATGTAGTGTAATTGTAATTTATTTTTCTTAGCTAAATGGTCCATTCTCGGGACACCAAATCTCAAAAGGAATTACTAGGCCCTTCCATTGGGTATATATTAGATCTCCACTCACAGAATTGCTCATTGCCCTTCTAAAGTTTCTTAGCCTGATATAAAAAATAATACTTTGGTCCCCAAAATGAATCATGGCTCTTGGACCGCATGAAGCAACTACCTACGTATATAGATCATTGAAGCTGCATTTATTTGGAGAATAAGAAAAACTGGAATAGAAATAGTTACTCCTTGCTGAATAGTTGTTTTACAAATTATTCCTATTTTTTTGGATAAAGATGTTTTACTTCAGAAAAAAAAATCTTATCCTAAGAGCAAAGACATTTTGTCTTTTCTTGGAATGTTTAATTTAGTAAAAACAAGTTTGATTGGAAAACTATTCTCCCTTAATTTGCTTTTTTTTAAACTCAAGTGACGGAATAAGACTTATTCCAAGTCTTATTCCAGATTCGTTTCTGAACCAAATCCAACACGAGGAATTGAGATGGAAACAAATGTGATGCACTCTTATTTGTTGCCTTGTTGGAGGCAGGCCATCAGATGTGACAATAATTGAACGCTAATGTAAAGGAGATGAGATGACAATATGGCCTCAACTCTCAAGATGGCATGATAGAATAAAATATTTCTCAAGGTGGCCTTTGTTCAAACCTTGCACCTACTTGTCCCAATGCTCTGAATTGTTGGGCTTTTGCTCGCATTTCTCGGGACTTGTCCAATTAAAGAGTGGAACCAAGATTTCCTTTAGAAGGATAGCCTTTAGAATAATGGTATAATAGCTAAGAGCTGCAAACAATTAGGGGGCAGGCCACTGATGGAATCATGGGAACAGTTGGAGATGGAGGTAGTCCACTCTCCAGTTTGATGAGAGGAGGATTTGGTTATTGAGCTATATTTTTTTAAACCTCTTTTTCGAATCGCATGCATGGATCTTGAAGTGGTTATTGCGCAATCCAACGATTGATATCATGAAAGAAGATGAATCATTCTTTCCCACCAAAGATACAACCCGAACCTGGCTCTCAATTTTATCAAGGACAGGAGATGTCTGGATATTTAACCAAATTTATGGGCTTACATGGTTCTGGGTCAACTCAAGGAACCAAACTGGCTCATTGGGTTAGTCATATTAATTTGGGTTTAAGCGCATATTAATTCGATTCCCGTTTTCTTTATTGAAAACCTGATTGGATATCTATTCAATTATGGATCAAGGGGTTAATTAACAATTCTTCAACCTCAAATATTTGAATCTAGGTAATTTATTTTAGATGGATCTCTCTCTCTCTCTCTCTCTCACACACACACACAGAGAAAAGTGTGAATTCCCTTCTTTCTTTCTTTCTTTCCTTCCTTCCTTCCTTCCTTCTCTTTTGTTATGGAGCAGAAGTCATTAAACCATGTTAGATCATAGCAATCCAATCATGGATGGTTTCAAACTTGTATAGAATCATGTTACTGTCAATACCCTCCTAGATTAAAACTACAATGTGCACCTTTTGAATCCAAGCAACATGCAAACTCTTGGCTCTTCTACCAAACTATCAAGAACCATGCCCCAATCTTTCAAAAGCATGCTTATAATAAGTCATTGTTGTAGTCCAATTGGCAAAAGGTCATCCAAGGGCTAATAGCATTTTATCATATAATTTTACCCCATACATTCTTTCGGGAGCAAAAATTGTACACCATACATCTAACTTCAGAAGAAAGCCACGAGACAATGATAAATGGGAGACAGCACGGCGAATGGAATGCATCTTTTGAGATAACCATAGACAACAAATCTCGAGTTCAGATTTTCTGCAGTTCGTGTTTTGTACAGTAAAAAGCTGTACAGTTCTGGATAGCTACCACATCATCTATCTGAAATTCGAGCAGTAACGTGCGGTGCCAAATCCGGCAAGCACATCCATCCTCAGAGATGATGGGAGTAGTACAGCTCTTATATTCTGGCAGATGCAAAAGAATCCAAGGGACTCAAAACATTGAGAAGGCCATTAGCTGGCCTATGAATTGTCTTGCCAATTTTGAAATGACAATGTAGAGTGGATAGCCTTGATAACAAAAAAAATTACTGAATGATAGGGTTTTTTTTTTTTTCACCATACTGTTCCAGAAGGATAACCATACGAAGAGAACACACGAGCAAACAAAATTTTGGTCACTAGTAATGAAGGGAAGATGCGGTCATTGCACAGCCACTGGGAAACACAGTGGAGAAAGGTGACATGGTGAACAGTGGTGCATGAAGTTCGTATGGTGTCCAGTCCTGGTGCTCGGTGATAGTATATTTATATGGTGGGTCCAACTTAGCCAAAACATCACAATCTTTGGTGGGATTTTTGACTCCACTGGTCCCTCACCATGCATGGCTCTTGGACACATAACGGAAGAAAAAAGTGGGAATGGACCCATCGACAGCAACACCACCACCACCTCCGGATCCAAAGAGAGACAGGGAAGACAGCAAGCAGTGCAACAGTTCCATTCCTCTATCTCCTCTGGATGGAGGCCACCATTGCTCCCATTCCATTATGATTGAGAGGGCCAAGCGGGCCTACTCGGCAGTAGCAGAAGTTTGACTCAAGGTACGGTCTCGCAACCACTCCACCTGAGGGTAAGAGAGAGATAAGGATCGGTGGGGTGTAATAATCCGTCACCAATGATGGCCACCATGTAGTTAAAAGAGAGAGCTAAATAAAGAGGAGAGACCGGGGTTTGAATTGTTTCTGAAGGGTGCCTTTTGCTTTGCCTTTTGACCTTCTGAAGGCACTTCGCTGAGTGGAATGATGGGATCATATGTTAAGAGTGGTTATTGACAGTGGTTCTTGGGAGGTGTCGCCAAGAAAGAAGTTAAAGAGAGAGATAGAGATAGAGAGGAGAGAATCAAGGAACTTTGTCCCCTCGCACGCACATGCTCTGTTGAATATTTAACAGCTTTATATAACATATGCATGCGGCAAGATGCTGAAAATTTATTAATTTGTGTCTTTGTGAATTTTGTGTATGATTTAATGGCTTGTGTTAATGGAGGAATTCAAAACTTGATTTCACCTTTGGTTTTATGTTTCTTCTAACTAGAGGTGGCAATACTTAATCGTTTATTCTGCCTAACTTAATTCAACCCATTATAGTTTAGATTATGTTGGATTCGGATTGACAAATTTTTGATCTATTTTGTATTTGACCTGATCCATACCTAGTCTGACTTGACCCGATTGCCACCTCTACTTCCAAGGCATATCATTTAATCCGATGAAACTAATCAGATTTGTTTCCAGATCAGTCTCCTATGAGATGCTGAGTTACACATGGAGGATCGCTCCACGACAGAATTGCTGATTGGTTTTGATGTACCTATGGATGGATGAGATGTGTTTGGGCGGAAATCACACAGGCAGCATCAAGGCATTTTCAGAAATCTCAATGCATGCTTGTGTGAGGAGACACACAAACTTTGGCACCTATGATAAACTTCACCATGCATGCCTCAATGTAATTACACTTGGCTGTCCCACTTTGCAAGGAAGTATCATTTAAGGCCGTAGCAAAAAGGGTGGCCAAACGAGGAGTCAAAAGATACAAATGACCGCAGTGTTCCGTGTGTACTTTTCATATAGTTTATAGTAGATATCCCTGAATCTAAGCTCCAACCTTTGCCGGAAATGAAGGGTCCGTTCTGTCCTTGAGAAGAACTTTAACACTGGTCCATAACACTCCACCATTCTACAAACCATCCCATGGACCAGTCACCTCATGAAACCAAGCAATCTCTCTATTGGACCAGCTCAGATTAAATTCACTTCCAAAAGTACCTGCATCTACTTTTTCCATAGTAATAGAGCAACAGAAGTTTACTTACAAACATTCGTCTCTTAAGGCAAAAACAATACCACCTAATCGCATGGGGGTTGCATCCATAGCTCTCGAGCACGAGAAGTTAAAATTAAGAAAGAAAAATCTTAATAACATTGTACATAGCTTATGTGTGACTTCACTACCATTAAAGAGTTGCCAGTAGAAGTACATAATAACTATTCATGCACCATTTTTATGTGAGATTTTCTCTGTCACAGAAGCAGTAATGCTCCAGTAGCACAGGGTATTGGCTCCGCCGACTGTACTGAGTTTGAAAGCAAAGAAAGACTGCAAAGGAACCATGGAAGACAATAAAGAGAAGAAATATATATGTAGAGAACACCGGAATATAAAGGGGTGCACTGAGAAGGCTAGGTGTGTCATCATTGTTTCTTCTTTTGCTGACTGAGTTGTTTCTTGCTTTGCTGACTGTCTCCTAAAGTTCATACTTTTTTCAAAGTGAAATTAAAGAGGTAAATGTTCATAGGATTGGAGTAGGATTTAAAATAAATTAGGTAAATGTTCAGATACCCATTGTTTTCCCCAAGAACAGAATAAAAACAATTTCAGCAATATCATTGTTATAACAGCTGTTATGAATGTAATTTTAATTTGCAACATTAATGGAATAAAATGATACTGTAATAGTCAAAACAAATATTTTGGAAGAAAAAATGTTATTTCACTAATAATATCCATCTTTATTTATTCCCTTAAAGTCATGTAACTAGTTTTTAATAAATGGAGTTGTGAACAGGACATGCATAGCCACTTTGTGAACTGAGTCCATGGATAGCTTAGCTTGCAAACATTTATGCTATTCATATGGTTCTTTTTTTTCCCCTTTTATTGTCCATCTTGGACTGTAAACTGTTGATAGTGACAAAGATAATGAGAAAGCACCACAGTAGAGGCATGTTTGCTATCACTTTTGTTTTCTCTTTTTATTTACAAAAGTTCAAGAAGAAAGTTGAATTAACCGATCAGATACATATCGTAGAACTCCTTGATTTTTTAGATTGTTTATAAAACATTTAGAGATTTTGGTAACAAAATTTTATCGCTTTCAAAAAGATGAGAATAAAAGTATGGAGTGGATATATATATATATATATATATATATATATATATATATATATATATATTAAATTCAATACCAGTGCACCGAATATTAGTTATGCCATTAATGGTGTTAATATGACCTAATACTCGAGTCAAACTTGAATGACACTATTAAACCTTAACTGGTTTTGACACACCATACTTGGCGGATCTAAAGCCTGTCTGCTCTGCTTTTAATTCTAAACAAAACCAGATTTAAGCTTGATCAATATTTCTTAACTTCTTTTCACCTTATCAAATAGGGCCCCACTAGATCTAATTGGATCCAGTCCAATTGGATGAGAGTACCTAATCTAATTTCATTAAGTTAAATAACTTCTAGGCCTTACTCTGGAAGTCAAAAGCTGAAGAAAAAAAGTTCATCATGAGTCAAAAAGCTTATTTCTGTGAAATTACCTGCACAATCTCTCTGAAAAGAGCCTTAAGCCTAGAAATTAGGGATCTTTTAGAAATCAGAAGTCATGAAATTCCAATTATCCAAATAAGTCATGAACTTTAATATGAAAAATTCAGATCGTATGGTTAACTACAATGTCACAAAGATTCTCTAAGAGGTGATATTTAGAATTTTTTTTTTATTCATACAACCCAAGAAAATTCATAAGATAGGGTGTCACATAGGTAAAATAAAGAAAGTAATAATAAAGCCAAATTTTAGTGAGGATTAGTAATTATTAAAAAAGAACAAACGAAGTATCGGATAGATGAAGATTCTCTTGAGTATGATGCAAACTCTTAGAAGAAGAACCTACGCCCTACTCAGGTCTCCATAGTCCATAGCAAATTTGAGGGGATGACATGAAGAATTTTCAATTCCAATGAGTATGAAGTTGGTTTTAAATAAAAAATGAACATGATTCTTTTAAACATTAGCCGACAGGGCTACAGAAGAAGAAGATTCATGTGATTCCAAATCCAGTATTTTAATCTCCTCATCTCTTCTGCCACATTAACTTAATCATATATGCAACCAGCAAAGCCAAAAAAAAAAATGTACATTAGGGTTTTATTTTATGTAATAAAGATTCCCAAAGATCGCCTCATAAAGCAATTCTAAGATGATTAAACAATGTAGAAAGCATATACAAGATCATGGAAGAAGCACAGAATCGGCGAAAGGAAAATATGCGAAACCATGCAAACATAGGTTGCATTTATATTCTCTGAATTCATATAATGCCTTGATGATGCTGCTTGAATCCACCAGAGTGTCAATGATCTATATGATGCATTTAATCTTAGGATACCTTATTGGTTCATCTCACTTGAAATGAGGAGATTTGTGCATCAGCTCAAAATTAGAGCAAGAGGACATGTTGATCATGATAAGTTGAGCTTTTGCATGACTTCACGATCCATCTTCACTAGATATTTAGAAGGCTATCATGCTTCTAAGAGGGGTGGCCTGAAGTAGGTCTGCAATGCCAAAACTTTTGCTTTAATATTAAGTGTGATGGTCCTATCTAGCATCTACCACTTATCATGCCAAGCGGATGCTTCTTGAGGGGGATTCTTCTGTGGTGATTGACTGGATCCGAGATGTGGATAGATATGGTGATAGCCATCCCTTCATTAGAGAGACTCGGAGACTGGCTCAGGAGTTGAATGGTTTTCAGGCACAGGGCCGGCCCAACCCTTAGGCAACTGAGGCGGTTGCCTAAGGCACCGGCCCAAAGAAGGCCCACTGCAGGAAATGCCTCAAAGACAAAATGGAAAAAAAAGGCCCCCTGTGAATTCGCCTTAGGCCGGCCCACTGTATAGAAGGCCTCAAAGACAAAACGGCCTTACGCCCCCAAATACATTGGGCCGCTCCTGTTCAGGCAGTACATGTATTTTGAAAAACGAACAGGGCAGCAAATTGGATCGCCTCCTTCGTCGCCCGGCACTCCAGAAAGTTCCTCTGAACATCTATAGAAGATATTTCATCCTCTTTGTACTTTTTACTTTCTTGTGATCTTGTAGGATGTACTCATATTAGAGCTATATAATTTGTCATTTTTATCAAAACAAAAAAAAAAAAAAAAAAAAAAAAAAAAAAAAAAAAAAAAAAAAAAAAAAAAAAAAAAAAGCAGCAGTGGGGCAGACACACAAGAATGTGACGAGCATACAAGCAGAGGAAATGCCCTCATCCGGCGGACAAGAGGGAGGAAAACTCGGGAGTAAATTTGGGCAGTCCTCTTTTAATAGAAGATTGCTTAAATGACACCCACTCTACTTTTGCACTAGAGACATTCTCAACTCCTTTTGGTAAAGCGAATGGCAACTTTAATATTGTTTCATTATCACTCATCATGGCAGCCATGAGCACACAACCAATCCCCCTCGCTTTAATCCAACACAGAGAACATCACCAATGCGTCACAACAACCTGCTCCCCAGCTGAAGTGTGAAAGCGCCGATAGCAACAGTTGAAGGCCAAAGGGATTGGAGGCTAGGAAAAATATAAATCACCACAAAAAAATTCACACATCATTAGATGGACCATGCTTTCATTATTATTATCATCATCATTTTTAAACTTTATAAACACATATCAATACATCCATGAAAGCTAGAGCTCTAGCTCCCACCATAACATTCGCCTTTTTTCCTTTCACATCTTATAGAGCCCACAAGATAAACCAACTCTCCAACTCCCTAAAAGCTTCAATATAAACCTCATATAGATCTATAAATACACCTATACCTAACTTCAACATCAAGCAAAAAGTTCTTTAAAGAAGATGAAAAGGAAATTAACAGCAGAAAAGGGAAACTAAGGAACCCAAGTTTCTCATGTATATCCAGCAGACTCTCTGGTCTACCTCTTGACACCCTCCATCACTTGAAAGGAACCTAAAGAGAGAAGAAACAGAGGAAGGAACACCACCCAACCAAGCAAACTCCTTCCTTTCCTCACATAATTGAGCAGCTATTGGGGTTCTCATCACTGAAGAAGTTTGTATATGAATCACCATGAGGGGGCGGCATCGGCGCCATCGGCGCGTATGGCGGCGGCGGCCTCCCATATCCATATGCCATCTGCGGGTATGCGGCGGCGCCAGCTTGGCCATTCATCATCATCCTCTGCTGCTGCATCAAAGCAGCCATGTACTGCTGCTGCTGGTAGGGGTTGGCGGCAGCCATCATCTCCGGCGGCGGCGCCGCCATCCCTCCCTGGAAGTATCCGGGCGGCGCGGCCCCGGCTGGGAGGCCCTGGACTGCGGCGCCGGTCGGAATATTCCCCATGTGGCCCATTGGGGCCCGAGGCATGCCCCCCATCTGACCCAGATTCATGCCTTGGAAGGACTGGCCCATCATGTTGGGGTTGCCCATTGGCTGGACCCCTCCCACAACATCATTCTTCCCACCTCCCTTCTTCCCTCCAATGGCTGGATTGCCATTATTAGCATTACTCCCACCATTGCCATTGCCACTGGGAGCCCCCTTGTTACTGTTTCCTCCTCCATTTTTACCATCTTGGGGCCCGCCACCATTTTTACCACCACCTCCACCGCCTTTCTTACCTCCCCCATTGCCATTATTACCGCCCATAGCCTTGGTTTGCACTGGAATTTCTACACCACCCCACTTCTTACCATTGCCACCGCCTCCGCCCCCACCGCCACCGCCACCCTTCTTGTCATTAGCCATCCCATTCCCGTTAGGCTGAATATTCATGGGCTTCATCATCTTGGGATCATAGTCGAAGTCATCGTCGAAGCCATCCATGTCATCGAAGTCATCGTCATCATCAAAGTCATCGAACTCGTCGTCGCAGTCGCTCCCTTCGTCGCCATCTCCCTCAGGAAAGCTGAACTTGACTTGTTTCTGATCCTTTTGGAAGGGGAGCTTGAGGTCCTTCATATGGGGGAGCTTCATATCTTTGAGACCTTTCATCTGCTGTAACAGTTGCAGCTGCTGCTGTGGAGTTGGTTGCTGGCCCTTCTGGGCCTTCCCACCACCACCACCACCGGCACCACCTCCTCCTCCCCATCCTCCACCCTTCTGCTGCTTGCCATCGTCTTTCTGCTGCCCTTTCCCATGCTCAAGCTGGAGCTTTTGAAGCTGGTTGCTGAGATGTTGGTTGTTTCCACCCTTTGAGCCCCAGAACTCTGCATGCTTGCCAGCCTTGTTTAGCTTTTTTATGAGGGTGGCAGGATCAACATTGCCTGAGACAATCACCTTCCCCTGCTCCGCGTCTATGTTGGTCTGGTAGACCCCTGAAAATTAACAGGAAAAAGAAAACATAAAGAATTAGAGGCACACAGAGGGGAAAGAAAAAAAAAGAAGAAATTCTGTGCAGAATGTTGGACAAGAAGCCCTTACCATGGTAACATAAAAAAAAAGAACTAATGACTCTAGACAGAAGCAGTAAATCATAGACTAGCACTCAAAATGGGGAAGGGTAAACTAAAATTTGGTAAAAAAAAAAAAGAGTGGGAATACCTTCAATCTTATGAAGCAGCTTCTTCACCTTCTTCTTGCATCCATCACAGTGTATGTTCACTTTGAGAACACATGTCTGCAAGTAAGGAAAGAAACAAAGGGAAAGAAAAAAAGAGGGGAGACAACTAAGAACACATACCAAGCACAACAATCATGAAACACAGTTATAGATGAAGAAGGATAAAAGCAAGAAACACCATTATAGGAAAAATAATTACATGGAGAACAAAAGGACATGAAAACAAAGAAACAAGCATGTGATGCCATTGAGCTCAGAAGAAGCAAAGTGAGAAAGAGTGTGAAAAAGGGAAAAGAAGAGGAATACCTGTATCTTGAGGAAGTTGATATTATCTTCTCTACTCATCCTCGCCAGCAAACAGATCAACCAAACCCAGGAATGTATTCAAAACAAGAACAACTCCTCAGAGATCTGGGACACAGAGCAAGTGAATCAAAGGAAGCCAAGGCCTAACAAACAAAAACCTACAAACCAAATCCCTTCCTCTTGGCAGCTTTCCAAAGCCCAAAAGAAAAACACACAGCACTAAGTAGAAATGCCTTATATCAAGAAGATTTTAAAGCACTTAGGTGGGCATCAAAAGGACACTATGCCCAAGCCTTGGTTTTTCTAGCCTCCTCCCTTTAGAGAGAGAAAGAGAATGACAGTGAGGAGGAGGAGGAGGAGGAGGAGGAGAGGGAAAGGACCATTTCCATATGGAGAAAGAGAGACAGCCAGCTATGGCCTTCTCTCTTTCAGCCTTTATTTAGCCTCTTTTCTAATTTTTATTTATTTTTCTTTATGTTTTAGCAGTGCTTTTTAGTTAATAAATTTCCCTTGGATTTTCCTTTAGTCATCACTCATCAATCGGGTTGGTACTCCCATGATGTCAAGCTGGCTCACGGGGATGGGTCAGGTCACCGGTGGTAAAGATAAGATGAGGTTTTTTTCTGGCTGTGTCAGAGAAACGGCATCCCGCATTAAAATCGGTGTCATTATGCCACTGTCGCATTCGAAATTTACGTAACTACCCGCCTTGTCTCGGCCATACCCCCCCGGCTCCTTCTAGTAGTTCTTGACCGTCCGTTCAGGTGGATCCGGATGAGGCGTTTTGATAGATCCTGGAGATGGTTAGGGGGTTGCTTTCTTAGTAATAGAACCAACACTTGCAAGGTGGGTCATTTTGCATGTGTTTATCTGATGGAATGGGGCATCCAAAGACAAGTACACCAAAAATACAACTAAGAGCCAGCCCTTGTGATCAACCAACAAATTATTTGTTGAAAGGAACTTATGTTTTAGAGGTGCATACTTAGATAGCAGAATCCCCTACATAGTTGCTCTTTATTGGCATGTTGCAAGTCGATCTCATCATGCTTGTGAAAATGGCAAATAAGCCGTGGTCCATGGGATTCCCATGCTCGGTTTGTCGCACTGAACTTGTCCTACTCAAGATTTCATAATTAAGATCAGATTATTTGCCTACTTAGATCTATCAATATACAGCTTTTATCTTGCACATTATACACAATAGTCCTAATATGGTTTCATAAACTTTTATTATTGTTATTATTATTATTTTGCAGTTCGATGAAGGCAAGATTGAATGATGAATCCGTCATTTTCTTCTTACTTATCTTTCATTAAGCGGTTCTACTTATCTTTCCTCTTTTTTTTTTTCCTAAATAAAGAGAAACTCAAAAAAGTGAGAAAGTTGAATATACATGAATCGATTATTAATGACAAGAAGGTAATTTTGCTTGCAAAAGACAATCTAAGATGTCGAATTTTCGACTAGGAAATCTTTGCATCAAGAAGAAGTAACTTAGAAGTGGGTGAAATCTTGGGACCAGATTTGGGCGTGCAGGGTGGTGGAGCCACAATATAAATAATTAAGTTTGAGGTGATACGTATGGTGGCGAAGTATGATTTCAGTGTCTCTTCGTACCTCTGTTCAGGAGATAAGAGGTTTGAGAAGAAACCCTGTAACGCCCGTGTAGTCTCTTAATTATGTGCTTCTTTTTTATATATACATAAAGCAGTGTCTTCATTATCTCACACACGCAAGTGGACTCTTGGATGCCTAAGATAATTAATGTGTCACATCATGCATGGTTACTGCTCAAACTATGATGAGCACCCTTGCTTTAACTCTGAGATAAGTACTGAGAAAAATAGCGATACTTCTGTTATAATTATCTTCTGGTAAAGTTCTCAACAAAATGATAATAATAATAATAATAATTATAATAATGTTGAGTAACTTTTACGACTACACTTCCCTCAATCACGTTTCTTTCTCTTGCATACACTATGGACATGGTGGAAAATTATTTATCCCACTCTAGTATGGTTTCTTAAGTACTTGTCTCTTGTAAAGAGTTTTGAAAGCTTTCACAGAGAAGGACTAATTCTGTTTGGCAGCAAGGTAAGGCATAGACAAGGAAAAGAAAACAAAATTCCTTTCCATCTGAAAAGGGAAATTTGATTTTTCCTGATTTGCTTAATTTGCTAGAAAATTTTATAATCCTGAAAAGGGAATAAAAAAGTTAATGAGGCAGAAAGAATGATTGAATTCTTTTGGCTTTCAGACACTCCTATTTAACAGACACGAACTAAATTAATTTTTCAGCATACATGGCATATTCCTTCTCATTTATTCAATTTTACTTGCAAAACAATGAACAAAAGAAAATAACTAATTTTTTCTCCTTGCTTTTTTTATTAAGGATTGTTTTAATATCATGATGCATCCATTGGAGAGGCCCTTTTGAAACATGGAGAACTCAATATCCTCTCTTTGTTAATTGGGTTTCTATGGTAATAGATTGCCACAGTGAAGGAGGAATAACTTTTTCTAGAAACAAATATGAGTAGTACAAATAGGCATAATTTAAGCATGCTCTGTCCTCTAAAGCTTGAGTCGATCCATTTTTAAAATCTATGGTTGTGCACCACTTATTGCAGAGAAATTGATCACTAGTTTACTGCCCATCATTTTCCTTTGAGAGCATGGGGCCTCACTCTTTTGTATTTAGGAAACTTTGGGCGCAAAAGAGAAAGTTATTGCCTCCCCTACTTGAAAGTGTTCGCCACATGATAAGAGTAATTTTAGGGTGAAGTTCTTCGATATTGTTCAAGAGTTCCATACTGGTGTTGCAAATCTAGTGGAGATTCTTTATGGTCATAAACAAGGTGTTTGATGTCTTAATGGAGAAGGCTAAGCCAACACCCTTCTTATTTGTTATTATGATCTTACAAAATGAAACATCTAAAAATAAGTTTTAGCTAGGACAAGATTATGTCCTTCCAAAAATCGTATCACTAAAAAAAGAATATCTCAATCAAATGTTAAATCATTCTATTATTCTTGTGACAGAGAGAACTCCGGCAAAAAGTTATCATCAAGCATACCCTATAAATTAAAATAAGCCCGGTTGGATCACATGTACCCGCATCATCCTAGCATTTTTTCTTTTTTTTTTTTCTTTTCTTTTTTAACATCTTGTATAGCTTTAGCGCCAACTTAGGGTTTTGTGGCTCGACTTTTTTTTTTTCGGTTAGGTTTCGATTGACCTCTTAGACTACCTAAATTTGGATTTACTATAACCACTAAAATCAATAGTAGCAGTAACATAATTTAAAAATGTCGGGCAATGTAGTTCATAGCCATATGATAAAAAATAAATGCACATCAAATTAAGTCATGATTGTGAGTAAAATCAAATCGAAAGATCGAAAGTTGAACAAACATAGTTGAACCCTAGTTGTTAAAGCAATCAATCATGAAGCTAAGCATTAAATTCCCCTAATATGTTTTGTGCTAGATCCAGACATTCTTGGAAACTGACATGTTAGTAATTATGAACAGTAAACTAATTATTCTCAACCATACCTCTCTTATGGACATGCACTCCTTGATCTAATTACCGGAATTCTAAATCCATGCTGTTGCTCACGGAATCCACCTAAATTATTTCACCTCAGCTAGTGAGCGAGCTCTTGTCGACACCATTAGCTAGATTGCGTGCACTACCTTATATAGACCGCTACAATTCCCTACTCCTTATGGTCTATGGTTTCACCCTACCACGTGGACCGTGCATCCCCTTCAATGCGTCGTGAGTCCTTTTCCTCCTTCCCTAAAGAACTCAAGCATCGCACCTTCTAAAGGTCCACAAAGGGAATGGCAACCATTAGCTTTAGAAGAAACGTTACGGAATTAATAACTGAAACATACGTTACCAGCCTTTGCGTATTTGTCCTGCTTCCCATAAGCTCATGCAACCAATGACGCGTTTGGTCCATGGAAAAAAAAAAGTAGAGGAGAAAGTGGGGTCAACAAAACCTCATAATTGGTTAAAAAATTTTTAAAAAAGAGAGAGTATAATAAATATTTTATATTTTTTTTAGAAAAACAGATGCTTTTTTATGATAATCAAAAGTATAAAAAAATAGTTTTTTTGATATTATATACCTAGACATCAATTTTTAAAAAATAATTTAATAGAAAATATTTTTACGGTGAACCAAACGAATCCTAAAGCAAAAGCTTGTGCAAGTAGCCCACCAAACTCGCTTGCACTTGGGTCTACATGGTAAAACGGAAACATGAGGAGGTCCAAAACAACTTGGGTTGTCTGTGGCCAGTGTGGGCCCACCCCATACTTGTCCTTTAGGAGTCGTGAGAGGACGAGTTTGGACCGTTGGATACTTCAGGGAAGCATGGGAGGTACAGAGTGTCAGTGATTGTCTCACATTAGTGCAAGAGATCAACAGCGGAAGAAAGATCTTTTCGGGCTCTCTCTCTCTCTCTCTCTCTCTCTCTCTCGGGAGAGGGTAAAAAAAAGATCAGAAAAGAAAAAGAAAGAAGGAAGGGAGAGAGAGAGGACACGGAGTCCAAAAAATGCCTTGGAATTGGGTATTGGTGCTGTGGGCTTCAGGCCAAGCTATCGTTCAAGGACCTTCACTTCGATCAGAGTTGTCGGGAAAAACGCGTTCCCCGTGGCTTTAGAAAGGCCTCAGACAGACAAACTTGAACGTTGGAAGACTTTCTTTTGGAGCAACGCCACAGGGGTGCCGCTGCGTCACCCACTCCTTTCCTCCACTGACCTGGCAAAGAGTAATTGGTGCAGTTCGCTACATCAGATGCCACGTTGGATGGAAAAGTGAGTCGGCAAATAGGTGATGCTTCTGGATCCAGGGGTTCGAGCGGTGGTGGGGTGGTTCACCCCCTGCTTCGAAACATCTGGATAATAGTAAGGAATGGATAGTCTTTTAGACTAAGTATGTATTTAGAAAAGTAAACGAGATCGTGAATTGGATGGTTGCTTACGTGGCTAGCTATTTCGGAGACACGATGTGGGCCGAAGAGGAAGAGTTGTTTTCTGACTTTATTAAATGTACCGATACTCGTGTGGTATGAAATACCTATTTTAGCGCAAAAAAAAAAGTGATGCTTCTTGATATTCTTCGTTGCGGAAGGGTACGAGGTTTCCTCCCTCGCTGCCAACTTGGTAAGGAATTATGTTTTTGGATTTGCATCAACAGTACCAATTTTTCAGAGATTTTAACTTTTAATTGATTCTGTAAGAATCATACATTTGTGATCGGAAAAAAAAAATCTTAATTGGATGTTGTTGGAAGAATTGATCTTATTCTCCTTAGAGTGAGTTCAATTGCTTGCTTTGAAAAAAAATCCGAGATTTTCCATGAGGAAAAAAAGAGATGCATTATTACCTCGCACAGCTTGGATTTATGTTCTTCAGTGACATGATTTATTGTGCCAAATAAGATTTTATGTCAAGAGTATATGAGCATATAACACCGTATTATGTTGAGAATCCTTTTAAATTGTGGCTATTTTTGCATTCAGAATGTACTTTCCTCAAGTTAAAAGAAGAAAGTTTTCTCCAATGGAAAAGAGGTTTAAGGCCATTGTCAGCATTGCACCTCATGATATCAAAACTGAGACATTAGGCTTGTTTATTGGATTGTATTATCTTATATATAAATCAATTTACTTATACAGACAGACACACACACACAAGAGGTTAGCTTGTTGTGTTTGGATCCAATTCGATCACCCACCATCTATGCTATGATAAGTGGTAGATTGTAGCTAAGAAGCCTAAATTGATGTGGGAGAAACACTTGTAATAGGCTAAATAAGAATAGAACAAAGCGAATGAAGAAAAAAAAAAATCAGCCAGAATTTTCTATGGTGCAGCCTATGCACTATAAGATACTATGCATCCTTGGATGATCATCATCAGAAAATGAACAGTTATTAAACAGCTGTGCCATACATGATACGGTACATGCTCATAGGCTGTCTTGTTTAATAACCGTTCATTTCTTGATGACGGTCAATCGTGATAGTATCCTGCATGCATAGTAGAAAATGTGTATAAAAAATTTATATTAGTATTTATCTTTTATCAAAGAAAAACTATTAAAAAGTGACAATTCAAAAAGAAAAAAAAGGAGTGTTGTCTGGTGTAACAGAAAATAAAATGTTGCTTTTCATTAGTTAGGGCATCTGGTGTGACAATGATTAATATTAAAGGATGCATTACCAAAAGTCCACCCGTCAATCCACAAATAAAAATGACTTGCTGGTTAAAATCGTCGGTTTAAGAAGATAAATAGGACTGTAGACTGGATGGCGTCCTTTGTAACCAACCACTCTGGAGATCATCTTTTAATAAGAGAGGCGGAGTTGCACCATACTTCTGTTTCAGGAAAAAAAAAAAAAGACAAGAAAAGGAGGAGGATGCATTTCCCAATCTTCCCATCCCTTGGCACGTGAATCTATTGTTTGCCGCTGCTCATTTGGCACCCAAGAAACGGATGGTGACAAAACACTCTTTAACTCCTAATAATGGATCCTTTCTCCCCCCCTCGTCACAACTAATAAATCTTTTTATCGTTTCTCCCCCTTCCCCTTCTACCGGCCGGCTCTCGGGAGCGGTTTCCATTAATAAACGGCGAGAGATAGGCTTGTTTTATATTTGAGGTAGTACTGCTGCTCGACTTTATTTGTTCCATGCGCACCTTCCTATGTTCCGGTCAAGCCATTAGATTGAAATCACATGCAACCTCACCTCACGCACTAGATGGTTGTCACGCCCTCCACCCCTCTCTCTCTCTCTCTCTCTAGAAGATAATCTTCAGCCCTAGGGAGAGTGTCCCAAGGATACCGATTTATTGCATCGATACCGATCCATCTCATGATGGCGGCCATCATATATCGCCGCACAGTACTTCAAGATGTAACTACATGCCGCCGAGAATTCTAGGTCTAGTTCGAAAGTTCAAAATTGCCTTCCAATTTTATGATCTGTCTAAGTTACAACTAGGCTTGCAACCAAATACGCTTTAAACCGCATCGAGCATAATTCTGATTTGATTCGGGTTTTTTATATTTTGATTTTAGTTTTGATTTTGAGAGAAAGGAAGGAAGATCGATCTATATGATAATTATCCACGTATGGTGTTAACATCAAGAAAAATGGACTAAAAATGTCTATGAATAGCTTGGATATAGCGCGACAAAAATATTTGATTGGGCACATCCATGCCAAGCTCAAATAAGACATCAAACTCGGATCGTTAAGTCTGGTTTATATAACTGAGCCTCCAAGGTCAACCTGACAAACAGCTCGTTCATTCTAACCGATGAGCTTGTTGCCAAGCTCAAGTCTCAGCAGCTTCTTATTTGCATTCCTGTTGTAATTGTACATGAGTGCTCAATGATCTCACCTGAGGCCATTTCTCTACAGTTCATTCTCATCATTTGAAAGAGAAGTTGGTTATAATCTTTTACAAAAACAATCAATTTTGGACTTCACCAAACACTTATGTCCCTGCCCTTATGACTGCCACAAGAGCATTTCCTGTTATGTGCATCGACCTGCCATTAATGATATGCATGCATCAATGATTCAGTTCCCATAAAGTGCATGCAATCCATCAAGAGATGGAAGGTATAATGGTCGTGTTCAATCCAAAGCAGGTCATTTCCGCAAGAGAATAGTAGAAGTGGCTTGCCAAATAGAACATTAAGTTGGATTTTTTCTCTCCAAAAAACCCACCAAAATCACCTTTAGCCCTTGAGCTTTTGAAAGGAAGCAGAGAATAAGTGGTAGATGGGCATCTATCCACAAAATTTTTGCCCTGATGGACCGCCTGACTCCATAAATAGCATAGAATTTTTGGGATGTTAGGGGCCCAAATGATCATCAAATCCAATGACTCCATTAATATATCTTTGCATAATCCATAACATACAAGGTAATCTGGTCTTTGTGAAAAATGACAGAAAAAACTATCCTTTTTTTCTCATGAATGAAGATTTTTTTTTCCTTGTTTAACATTTTAAGGGCCTTTGAAGGGCCATAAGAAAAAACCTACTTCAAAATTAGACCATGCTATTTTTCAGATGAATGCTTTAAATTTACTTCTAAGGGGTTATGCCTTTATGCAATGCTGTTGAAAGCAAGATCCACTTGCTCCGCAATCCTGCTATTATTGCACCAAGGGGCAAAACTAGTGTTTAGTTAATTGTGATTTGTGAAGATCAAATAGAAATAATAAAATGAGATTGGTGACTAAGGCAAAGAACATCAACTTGATGCATAAGTTGGAAGCTATCATCATAATGCAAGAGTCGATTGACATGAATATTATTATTTTATTAAGCTGTAGCTGCTTAATCTAGCATTGTAGCTGAAGCAGCAAGCTGCTCTCCTAAGCCAATAGCTCTCTATGATAAACAATTTACCTTTGCAAGTGATCACATTTAGAATCAATTAATATACAAGGGGTTTCCCCTCAGGCAAACTATAAAAACCCATTCTTTGCCATTTTGAGAAAACAGCAGTGTGTGATATTTGGAGGTATCTATTGAGAACCCATTTTCTTCCTAATCTTTGTCAGCATTCCTAGATTTTAGTAACATCATTTTCTCTATTATTTGATACAACTTTGAGCACCTTTTCCACCAGCTCCTCTTCAACAGTCCACCACTTTACATCTTTTGGTCTAACTAATGCAAGTTCTTTACCTCACATATCTGACTCTGTCTTCGCGGCACATATGTTCCTTGGAGCTTTTAGTGCCCCCTTTCTTGTATTTCCCCAAAACCTGTGAACAAGTGCTTTTTCTGGACAAATAATTCCCATATTCTTCAAAGCTTCCTTCGTTTGCATTCATTCACCTAGTTGTAATCTTTCATATTTACTTTTGAAACCCTTTATGATATCTTTTAGTCATGAGGGTTTTTCAGCAATATGGCCAATTACTCTTATATTTGAAGTGCTTGCACCTCTCTTCTTCTAGATCATATATTTGCCCTTTTTTTTAAGGTTTTATTATATTTCTAGTCTCCTAAGCCTTATTTACGTTACATTTGCTCTTTTGTGCATTGTTATCACATAATGACTTATATCATGGCATGGGATACCATTTCGTATCAGCAACCAAGTTAACCATAGAAAGCGCCTGTGCTTAAAAGCTGAAGGCATATAAAATTACTATAACTTAAGAACATTAAATTCCTATCATATTTGCAAGGTCAGAGAGTTAGGATGATAAGGTCAATCTTGAGGTGAAGACTGCATAATAATGCTGCTTTAGTCTTGTTGCAATTGTAATGTCAGGATTTAAACAAGCTAGAGGCACTGAACAAAGCATTCTGTTCTACTAATGTTTTTTCTCCATCCTTTTAAGACAGTCACATTTTTTGAATGCTTGCTTTGCTTATACATGCACTAAATTTTATTAACTTTGAAGGAACGGGTACGAGCATTCATCAAAGATAGTGAGGACCGAGATGTACTTGTGCTATATGTTCAAGATCCATTTCACAGATTATTGCTGCATGGTGTATGTGAAATAACTTTTCCTCTGTTGTGTTTGCAGAAGAACCATGTTCGTATCAAAACTTTAATTTGAAATGCTGACTGTTTGGCAGTTAAGGCTTCACTGCTGAAAGTGGATAACACTGGCACTGAATGGTGCCACTTGTATCTGCTTTCAAAAGAATTAACATGGACTAAAATGAGCATCACCTATGGTTTATTGTTTTTACTAAATCCTAGAAATAAAGGCATTGTAGAGAGAACCAGAGCAGATTTGTTAATTTAGGTTTCTATTTTATGATCCCTGCAAAAAAAAATTGCTTCAAAAGACATTGATTTTTGGTAGATACTATTCTTTTGATCTCACAAGACTCAAGGGTTTCATTATTTAAATCTGATCCTTCATAATTTCTTTACATACAAGCTAATCTCTGCAACTGTGAAAAATCAAGAAGTAAAAACATAGATCTAAAGCATATTTGAATTTCTAATCTAGCTTTCATCGTGTTCCACCGGATTACACCTTTCTTCTAGTCCTTTATTCCGGTTCTACACCCCATCACCCTTTAACGTTGTGTCAAAGCCACAACGAGCGGAACGGAACTTCTATTTTGCTATTTATTTTGTTGAAACTCTGTCAACCCCTTTCGAATTGAATGATTCAGTGTGAAAATCACACTCACTCTCTCAAGACCCAACCAAAGCCCTTCACTCAACTCATAATAGCGTATATTAGAAAGCATATCATGAGTTGAAAGACTCATTACAACTTGTGCTTTTGTCAAGGGCAAGGGAATCACCCAGCTCATTCACCAAGAATCAGCCATTGATTTTATTCTAGTTTGGTCGGCTAAGGCCAAATTGTTGGTAATCCATTTGTGACCTGATCGAAAAGGTCTTAACTCTTAGTTCTTGTTAGTTCAATGGGTTGAGTTTGGGTGTGAATCTAAGATTAGGTCCAGGTCTACCATTCCTCTAGCATGCCTAGTTAAGCTTGTGCGAAATCTTTTGATGTCAATGATAGTCATAGACCAATGAATGGAACCAATAGCTTTATAACTCGACTAAATTAATAAAAAATAATCCATCCCGGATCATCGGATCAACTTAGAATATGGGCCAGATTTGTACTGGTACTTCTTCGATAACAATTTCCGTACATAGAGATGCATATCGTTTCTAGATAGACATTAAGTACGCAAATATATCGACCTACACATTTATGGTCCGCCAATTTATGATAGATATATAATTGAACCATCAAATACGTGGTTTGTTTGTGGAATCTAAGATGATATCAATAATTTACTTTTTTGGTACATATAAATAATTTGATGCTACCAATATTGGTGCTATATGACTAGGTTAGTAAAGTTTTTTTTGTAGGTTTACTAAGAGATTTATGTTCATTTACAGTATTCACCAAATAAAGTACGGAGAGTTAGGAAGATGCCCGTTTATAAAATTAGTGAACCTTTGTCAATTGTATCAGATGATCTGAGAGATCAAATCTCACATTCACCAACATTATAAAATTAGTGAACATTTGTCCAGGAACCTTTTCAATACCATGTTTGAACCCCAAAGAATTCTTCCTCATTAAAATATTTTTAATTGATTGGAGCGGGGGATAAGAACCTCCAGTCTCTCAGGAGTAAAGATGGCTATTAGTCATTAAATTTGTTTTCGGCTTATAGATTTAGACCTGGTTGGTTGCCCGTTCTCGGAGGAGGAAGAGAGGGATGGCGTGGTGGAGGAGGTGGTGAGGCTGTGCAGCTTCAAGAAAATGAGCTACCAGGAGTGGGGATCGTAGTTTGGAGAAGTTGACATTCAAAAATTCATCTTTCTACGGAGAAGGAAAGGTTGGAGATTGGGTGAATCGTTTGAGCCCTGAGATGGCGGAGAGGCTGGATCACATTGTGCAACAAAAGCTGCATGGATCTGGTCTAGCCTACCAGCAGTCATATGAAACGTCCTCGTTCTAACTCCAGAAATCATGATGTCTCTCAATAATAACTTCCTGTTAGTTTCATTTGGAAGAGCAGAGAAATTAGCACAGATGGGCGTTGATTGTCAGAAGTCCAGATTAAATAATTTTACTCTCATTGGTTAATAAATTTAGGGGAAGTGCCTTACCTCCTCTGTCATCGCTCCAGAAAAAAAAAGATTGTCAGAAGTCCATATATTAGCAGAGATGGTTGTTAAATTGTAAGAAGTTTATGTAATCTGAGTTTTTTTTAATGTATAATAGCAATACCACCTAGAATGATTTTATTCTAGATCTATGGTGAACCTAGTCTATCCAATAATTTCTCTTTTCCAACAAGCTAGAATACAAAACAGCGATGGTGTCCAGAACTTTCAATTCAAAATATAAACTAACACCGAACCAAAGTTTTAGTCTATCTGAAAGTAGTGTGTCAGTTCCCACTTCATTATTATGGAGAATTATAATACACCCAGAAACTTAGATTGATGAGTTTAGTGACGTAATCAAATTTCAAGAATCATGAATAATATGAATGAGAGAACAAGGAAAAAGCATCATACCATGCATAGTCCCTCTTGCCTTTTTCCTTCCTGAAGACTTAAATTCCTTAGACTTCTTTTGCAAAATCATTTAATCAACTAAATCTTATGCTATCTCCCCCCTCCTCTTTTTCTAATTGGTTGCATGTTGGGGGAAAAATAACAAGATGCGCTCTTCCGTGTTCTAGTACTCGACAATCCAACATCCCAAACAGTCTGTAAGAAAATAATCAAGCCCAAATCATTGGGTTGGATGACAATATGAGCAGATTTTACATTGATAGTGACATTTATCTATTAGTATATAAGCACATATTAATTATGTAATATATCTTTTATATGTGTTTCAAATAAGCAACATGTGCATTTTACAACTTGTCAATATGATATACTCAATTTTTCTCATATGGATAAAAGTTACAAACTAAAAGGTTCTAATCATTAAATAAAAGATAACGTAAATATTTTTGCTTATTGAATTAATGCTCATTTTATAAGGTTGTTATACATCAAAATGAAGTTGTCTGACAAAATTATTCATAAAGAGCAATCATTTTAGAGATACTATATCTTTGATTATGGATCCAGACCTAACTTGAACTTGACAACAAGAAATCAAATTCAAATGCTAACTCATTTTAATTAGTCATGTTTATATTGCAGCAATATTGATACCATTAGGCTAGTTTGGTGCAAAGTTTTTGTCTTGTTTATATTGCAGCAATATGGATACCATTAAGCTAGTTTCGTGAAAGATTTTTGGCTTAAAATCTCGATTTTCATGGTTGATTCGGAAACACAGAAGATGTATTTTTAGAAAGAAACAAGGGGCCCCAACCAAATGTGTGTCTGTGTGTGTGTGTGTGTGAGAGAGAGAGAGAGAGAGTCATTACATGATATGTTCGTATTTAGACCACAATAAATAATATTTGTTATGTATTTTTACTACTTATTTAATTACATTAATTAGCACTTGAGGATATCAAATATTCTTTGTAATTCTATCAAAAAAAAAAAAATACTCTTCATAATATAAATTCATTCACAAGTTTCACTCTTGCAATATCCATATTTTATGGGGCCAACAGTGTGGTACTATTATCGTTATCGATCTCTTAAACTCCACAGGAAGAGATACGAAGCAGAAGTGGAAGCCTACCTATCGGATTGAAATAGTTCGACGGGGTGAATCCAAGATGGAGATTTTGGTCTCAAATATTCTGGAGGTGCCGCTGGCGGTTGGTTTTCCGCTATTCTTTCACTGTTTGATGATGTTTATCTCACCAAGGCTTCGAGACTTAAACGCTCTCTGGTAGATAATTTATGAATGATTGAGATGAGAGATAAGGACCTGGAATCTCTTACAGCGAAGTTGGCTATTAGTCACTAAAACCTTACTGTTACTTAGGACCATGTGTCTGTAAAAGTTTTCATTTCTTGGTGAACACAACCTACAGATTATGATTTAGTGTTTACTGTTGACTAGAAGATGGCAGACTGTTCCTAATATTTTCAGCTATTATTCCTATAGATTGCATCGTTACCTTATTTCGTAGTAAATTAAATTACTCTATCAAAGTTATTATTATGTTGCAGACTTGATCTTCATTTAGCATTGAAATTTGGTCGCGAGAGATAGCAAATCAATATTGTCTTAATTTTTGCATTCAGTTCCTTCAACCCTTCTTGCTAGTTCCTTTGATATGGCTACATGAGGTTATTATATGAAGAATTCAATTAATCACATGTCTATGTGTCAATCTAATGTTCTTGCTATTGTCTTAGAATGTCAAAACATCTTTCCCTAGCATTGTGTAACGAAAGAAGGAGCCAACTTCAGCTAGAGCCCTTCAATCAGCTTTATTGACATGTTTTATGTCTCTTATGTGAATTTTGGGCAGCAAGGATGACTTGATCACCTTTCTAGCTTACAATTGCTATAATCATTCCATCCTCCTCCCCCTCTTCAAGCATTCCTTGATCTTTTTTTTCTCTCTCGCACTCTCGAGAAGCATTTCATGCGCGTTTCTTTAGCTAGAACTCGCTTCAATGTTCTTTTGTGCTGATTTTATTTTTAAAATCTTTTCTTCACAAATGTGTCCTTGTGTCAAATTATCTGACTGGACAAGTTTTACCCTTTCTTATCGTATTTCTTTGCTTTCTTGGATGACATTAATGTAAAACACCGGCAAAAGTTACTATTCCTGTAGTGATTACATCTAGTTGTTTGATTCTGACCTATGTCGGCACATCACATAATACAAGGAAACTATTTTACATGACAACAACCAAATTTGGGTGCACATAACTACAAAGCCTTTTCTTTTCCCGGGGATTTTTTTTTTAATTTTTTATTTTATAGCAGCTTAACATGATCTCAAAAGGAATGCACTTTTACTGCAGAGTATAAGATCTTACCTACATTTTTGCTACAGAAACCAAACAAGTTCTCAAATGTTACTCTTTTGTTATCACTGATCATATTGAAAGAAAAGGACACAAATCAAATCCTTGCCTTGCTAGCCAATCTCTCTAATATGAATCTTTCTTTCAATCAACTGCCGCAGGACTTGACTGCCTCGTGTTTATTTCCCCAAAAAATAATCAAGTCAACCAAAAAAAAAAAAAAAAAAACACATCGCACAACAAAATAAACATTAAATAGACAGCAAATAGTAAATTTATAATCATAGATCTGAAAAATCCATTCTGGCTACTAATATAACTCAAATTAATAGAACACAAAAAAAGAAACATAACAATTATTATCTGATACACCAAAAAAAAAAGGAAAAAAAGAGACAGAGACCTTTTCGAGAATCGAACATGGAAAACGGGAAGAAGTCCTTCCCTCTTCAAGAACTCCAGCTTCGCCATCGGATTCGAAGATGAGAGAAAAAAAGGCACCAACTTGATCAATTTCAACGCTCTCTCCGAGGTTGGAGGTGGGAAAGGAGATCGAAATGATCGGCGGGGACGAGGACGGATGAGACGCTTTGGGTGACAGCATATACCATCTTTCCGTTTCCTTGTTCAATCTTAGATAGCTAGATTAGATCTCGGAGACATCACATCCGTCTGTCGATCGAGACTTAAATTGGGTCGGATCTCTGGTCTGTCCCGGCCCATGTTATAGTTTAGATTTATCTGGGCCAGGCCTAACTCCTTGGAACTTAGCCTCAAGTTCAACCCAATTCTGGATCATAGTTCTCACTTGTGATCAAAATTGTTATTTCATGTACAAACAAGTCTACATTGATAGTTGTGTTCAACAGGAGAAATTCCGAGCTGAGTTGGTTCGTATTTGCATGGATAGTGTCTCGTAGTTTAGAATACTGGAAGATCCATGTGGGATGCGATCCAACGATCGACGTCATGAAAGAAGATCAATCGTTCTTTCATGCAAAAGATGCAACTCAAACCCTACGAACTCAGCCAAAAAAACGAAAAAAAGGTTTACATTCACATCCTAACAGTAGAATAAACTAATTAAGCCTTAGTCATAGCACTCAAAAAGTTTAGGCAAAACACTTAACTAGATTGAATTACTTTAAGAATACAATTCCCTTGTTAATGGAGAAGTATACCCCTGGTTGTTCCTTTTGAGTAGATAATGCCATATAGCTTTTGGACGTAGATAAAGCCAGCCTCTTTGGCATCACACCAATTATTGCTGAGCCAATAAGCATCCAACCGACCATCATTAATGTAACATCAACTTACATCCATAAGTTGTTTTCTAAGTGCTACTTCTAGTTTGACACTAGCACCACTGATTCAGTTTCAGGTCCATTGTTAGTTAGTACTAGATTTGCATATTTGTCTAGGATGGGGTTGTTATTAGAAATATTCAGATGTGTAATCATTAAAGAAATCAACTTGATGATAAGACACCATACAAATTAGCATTTGATGCCAATCTGCTATTTTGGCATCTAATTGACAAGTTATCTCTTGTCAATCCATGAAGAAGATTCTCTTAGATTTTTCTTACCCTTTGGAGTTTAGTTTCGGATCTGCTCAAAGTGAAAAGTTGCATCTGATGTCTCCAGTTATCTTAGGAGCCATGATGGCCTAGTAGATTTAGACCCATAATTGAGCATTTTTCTTTTCTTTTCTTTAATTCGACTCTCAAGATTTTTAAAAGATATGCCTTGCAATCAGCAAACACAACGAAATTCAGAGGTAGATGCCAAGACTAGTCGATAAGATATGCTTTTATCAAGGGAAGATTTAGACTTTAGAGCAGTAAGAATCATATGTTCAATCTCTGCTCTCTTTAATTTCCTGCTATAAATCTTCAAAGGTTTCTTCTTTTCTTAATGTGCATGCAGAGACATTCCAAGTCACATTTCCAACTTTTACTCACATACTCAGTACATGAGCATCTAAATTTCTTAAATATGCAAATATAAAGTTCTAGTTCCCTGAAAATCGTAGTCATCTCAATCTGAAATAGAGTAGTGGAAGAAAAAGCGCAGAACAAGGCCCTCTGTGAGTACTGTTTTCAGATCTGTGCACTGTTATCAGGTCCTCTCGGTCACTACGTGGGATTATAGAAGTGACGTACCACTAATTAAAGAGCCTCTTTTTGCCCACTGCGTTCTGAGAAAGCAACCCGGTCCTGCCCACTTTGTTGCCTTCTTTTCAGAAGATAAGCACCCTCACACCATTAACAAATCAAATTAGGTTCTTCAAATGGAATCACTGCCTTTAGCTAAGCTATAAAAGAAACACTAGAACTAAAGAACTCCTCAGTAAGGCTTAACCAAATAATAAATCCTAGAGTCGCGTTCTTAGCGTATAAAGATTTAAACCGTCAGCTTAAGCATATCTCCAAACACACTGTCCATTTTATTATCCATACTTCCATGTTGTGCAGCGTCAATATCTAACATTAAATATATACTAATCTTTGAGATGCCCAAAATGGTAGGCACCGGGTGCAGATTCAGTGGACTGCATGGCGGATACCGTTTTAGAATTTTTTGCTTCGGATTTATCTGTCATACGTGAGAGACCTTAAAATCCATGCTAGCCGTACTGTATTTGGTGATGAGTAATGTTTTAAAATCTAGGCCGGATCGACCGGTTGCCGTTAACTGGTCTAGCATCCGATCTGAACAATCCTTTAAGAAACCTTGATTGTCATAAAAACTAGTATATTTTGTGAGATTTGCTTTAGATTGCAGTTGAACTGGCAACTAGCTTGTTCGAACTGCTTTGAATTCGAGCAAACTAATAGGTTTTCAAACTGAATAAAACTTCCACATCATATTAGAGAATTAATATTTCAATTGAGACTGTCTATTTGCCTCTTTTCTCTTTGAACAAGACTCTCCTCTCTATTCCGACATGAACTGTGGATAGTTGGCGGCAGGCAACAGACAGCCAAAACCCGTCCGATAAGCATCTCACCTTGAACTCTTAGAAGGCTTGATCCCTCTCTATTCCTCTCTTCTCCCTATCTTTCTCTTCTTGTCCCTCAATCCCTCACTAGATCCCCAGGGATGGCTGGCAACAGGAGGGTCAAAGCCAATTCTTGTGGCAAATGATATATTCATCTCAAGCCAAAGAAGAGGATTGGCTTCAAACCAACATATTTGGCACTCATTGAAATCATTTGTGGACATGTTTGTAATGTCATCATTGATAGTGAGTCATGCAAAAATATTGTATCTTAAGAAGTCATTAATTAACAAGCTCAATCTAAAATTAGAGAAGTATGTCCGACCATATGAAATTTCTTGGTCCTAAGAAGGTAATTGGTTAACCATCTCCAAAACATTGGCTTATCAATTTCTCTATTGGTGACACTTATATTGACAGTGCATGGTGCGATGTAACAATGATAGATACTTGCCATATAATATTAGGTCATCCTTGGCAATATAATCAAAGGGTGATCCATGATGGAGGGCACAATACATACTCTTTCCATTAAGATGGAGTAAAGGCACTTCTCCAACCTATGAAAGAGGAATCCCTATCAAGGAATAAGGAGGATCTGAGTATCCTTACTATCCAAAGCTTTCGTAATAAAAGCAAGGGCTCAAGTTGCATTACGTGGTCATCCACAAGAGGCCAGTGTAAATCCAACACCCGATGATGTGAAGCCACTTCTTGAGGAGATTGATGATTTGTCGCCTAAAGAGCTCCCCAAAGGTTTGGCCCTATGCATGACAACCAGCACTTAATAGACCTTGTACCTAGTAATAACTTCTTGCACACTATAATGTGGTGCTAAAGGAGCATGAGGAGCTACAAAAAGGCAAGTCAACAAGTTTTTCAAAAATGCTTGATCAACGAGAGTGAAGTTCTTGTGGGTGCCTACCCCACTCATTCTACAGAAAGAGGGAACCTAGAGAATGTGCACGAACAACTACTTCATCAATAAGATCATGATGAAGTATAATTTTTCCATACCTCAGTTGGATGATATGTCAGACCACTTTGTTGGAGCCCATATCTTCTCCAAGATTGACCATTGCTCGGATTGTCACCAAATTGAAATCTATCTAAGTCTTTGAGTGGAAAACTGTGTTTAAGACATAGGATTGGTTTTACAGATGGCTTATTATGCCATTGGGTCTCTTTGATGTCTTGAGCACGTTCTAAAGGAGCATGAGGAGCTACAAAAAGGCAAGTCAACAAGTTTTTCAAAAATACTTGATCAACGAGAGTGAAGTTCTTGTGGGTGCCTACCCCACTCATTCTACAGAAAGAGGGAACCTAGAGAATGTGCACGAACAACTACTTCATCAATAAGATCATGATGAAGTATAATTTTTTCATATCTCAGTTGGATGATATGTCAGACCACTTTGTTGGAGCCCATATCTTCTCCAAGATTGACCATTGCTCGGATTGTCACCAAATTGAAATCTATCTAAGTTTTTGAGTGGAAAACTGTGTTTAAGACATAGGATTGGCTTTACAGATGGCTTATTATGCCATTGGGTCTCTTTGATGTCTTGAGCACGTTCATGCAAGTCATGAACCAGGTATTTTAACCTATTTTAGAAGATTTTGTAGTTGTATATTTTGATGACAAACTACTATATAATTGCAATTCTTACAAGCATATTGAGTACTTGAGACAGGTGTTTGGACCCTTACATCAAACGAAACTATACGTTAATTTCAACAAGTGTTCACAGATGGTGCGCAAATTGATCTTCTTATAATATGTCATATCTAAAGATGAAATCCAAACCGACAAAGTGAAGGTCAGAGCCATCAAAGAATGGCCAACTTGTCGAAACATCCATGTTGTCTGGAGCTTCCATGTCCTTGCATCATTTTATTGGTGCTTCATCAAAAAATTCTCCTCCATTGTTACCCCCATCACGGATTACATAAGGCAAAGAAAGTTCATTTGGATGTCCAACATTGAGAGGAGCTTTCATAAATTGGAAGAGTTAATGAAGTAAGCACCCATCTTAGCACTAATTGATTGATAACATGTTCAAGGTGGAGTGTGATGCATCCAAGATCAGCATTGGTGCAATTCTTTCTTATGAAGGCTGATCAATGGCTTATTTTAGCGAAAAGCTAAATGGAAGTTACCTCACTACTCTACCTACAATGTAGAATCAACAGCATGACTTTGTGCTCTACACCGACCATAAGGAAATATCCTTGATGGTAATCACTGCCTTAATCGTTGACGTGGAAGATGGATAATTGCATTTATCTAGTAGTTCAATTTTGTAATTAGGTACTAGTCCATTGCGACAAACTAAGTAGCAATATTCTACTCAATAGCATCTTTATAGAGGTAGTGGGTTGTGACCTACTAAAGTATCTATACAAGAAATATACAAATTTTGGAGCTATCCAGTCTTCCTTCAAACGTGGAGATATTCTTAATTTCTCTTCTACCAATAGCTTTTTCTTCTTTGAAATTTGACTTGCATCCTAAATAGTTTTATGAAATAGAAGATCATTTAAGAACTACATTCCGGAGGATTGAGTGGTCATTTTTGACAGGATAAAACCAAAAATATTGTTCACCTCAATTGTGATGAGAAATAACCTAGTTAGTAATGAAATGTTGAATTTGCTAGACAACTAAAGATAATTATGTGTAGATCCTAGATCTTTATAACTTTTTTCCCATCCTTATAGCTCTATGGATTGAAGTTGGCATGAGTTTCATTCTTGGTTTTCCTAAAATATCATGCCAATTTGGACTCTCTATATTTAGAGTTGGATAGGTTTGATAAGTTAGCATGAATAGCAAGAAAGATCGTTGTTGCACTACATTGGCTCCCTGCACATCGCTCCCCCTCATCAAATGCCAAATCCACCTAGGTTTGTTTTCCTTCCACTTTCTTCTCATCTCCAGATCTTCTATTTGATTTATTGCTACTGTGAATGATGGAGAGGAAAAGCAATGGGACTACGGTTTAGATTGTTTCATTGGATATTATTATTGTCTAAAAATGTCCAATTCTACAATTTGTTCTACAGAAGATATATAAGAAAAGAAATCTCAGGAGAGACTATGAGCTATCTATAAGCAAACAAATATTTTTGAAATAGATATTGATAATTTTTAATTTTTATGTAAAATATGTTTTGCAGAAGATACAGAAAGGCCCATTTTTTCATAAATCTTATTTTTCAGATTTCTTGAAACAATCTAACAAATGTTTCAATAAAGTATACATTTATTATAAATGTTTCAATTTTTTAATAGTTTTTTGGTACAAAATTTATAATATTTTCTATATAGAAATAATCAATGTATTTTTTATAGCATCCTGATGTCCCACGTTAACTTGGTTAACTCAATGATTGAACGATGACCCGTGATTGGTCCCTTTGTTTGTTTTTAGTTTGACTTGTTTTATCCGAACTAAGAGGTGTTTTTAATCCTGGGAGAGGGAACTCCCGTTTCCACCTGCCCCTTCTATTTCCTCTTCTAGTTTGGATCAGGCATGGCGCATATTTTCTACATCTATACACGTACAAACCCTTGCCACATCATTCATCCCATAAATTAACGGCTCTTACTTATTCTAAAAACTATGACCATAATATTGGAATGCCAAATATTTTTTTATAATAAAATATAATTTCAAATATGAAGTTCATAGTCCATAAAAAATGCTTTATAATAAAACAATTATGAACCTATTGAATTTTATAATATCATTTGTTTGATTCTTATTTTTTAAAAATATAATAATATTAATATTTAATTATTTTTATATTTTTTAACATTAAAAAATAAGTATAAATTAAAAAAATAGTAAACAATATAAGATTTGCTCACAAGTTTAAATACTAGTTACAATTAGCTATCAAACATGTCAGATAAAAAAATTCATACCAAGCCTTTAGTTTTCAAAATGGACATACATCGATCATTCGTGTCTTGATCTTCAATGACTGGCAGAGATTTATTCATCAGCAGCCATCACTCGTGTCTTGATCTTCAAGTACATGTACTTGTCCCTGAGCTGACATGGCAAAGTCTGTGTGGCATGCTTTCACTGCATGGATTCAGTGGACTGCACGCTGCAATCCACCGAATCCGCACCGAGGCTATATAAGCACTTCGCTCCCCTTCTCTCGAGCCCAGAGTGGAAAGAAGGAAGAGTCGATCGACCTCCTCCACCCCTTCTCTCTCCAAGCCAACTATCTCCTTCTTCTCCCTCTCCAATTCACTGCCCAACTCTATCACCAAAGACCCTTGTCTCAAAAGAAAAGAAGTCAAAGGAAACCACAAGCAAACGTATAGGCTAAAAAGTGAGAGGAAGTTTATACTTTCTCTAGACTTTTATGCCCAATTCGCCGCGTCTTTCTGCGGTTGCAAACCTTTTCGTTCATATTTTTCGGCGACAAAAGAAGAAGTTACACTACGCCGATGGATTCAGGCAGCTTTATCCTGTCGTTCCCTGGGAAGCGCAGCATTTAAACTTTAAAGAGAAGTGGTTTCCATGGCCTACAAGATCGAGTGATATCGAAATAGGCTGAAAGATTGATATTGATAGCTACGTACGGTGGACTTCTTTCTCCTCTGGTTATTATCTCTCATGAGGCTGCTGGAAATTCTGAACCAGGTGTGGTTTCCGAGAATTCCTCCGGCGGGCTGCCGGCCGGTCGGTAGGTCGATACTTCCGATGGGCTCCTTCCCGGTGCGTGCTCGGAAGGGCAAGGTGGTGGTGGTGATGGGCGCGACCGGCACCGGGAAGTCGAGGCTGGCGATCGACCTGGCGGTCCGCTTCGGCGGGGAGGTGGTCAATTCCGACAAAATGCAGCTCTACGACGGCCTCGACGTCGTCACCAACAAGGTCACCGACGAGGAGACCCGCGGCATCCCTCACCACCTCCTCGGCGGGGTCCCGCCGGATGCCGACCTCACCGCATCGGACTTCCGCCTTGCGGCCGGCAGTGCGACCAACTCGATCGCGCAGCGCGGGTGGGTGCCCGTCGTCGCCGGGGGCTCGAATTCGTACATCGAGGAATTGATCGACGGGGCGGGGAGGGAGTTCCGGTCGAGGTACGCGTGCTGCTTCCTGTGGGTGGACGTGCAGCTCAAGGAGCTGCACCGGTTCGTGGGGGAGCGGGTGGACCGGATGGTGGAGCGGGGGCTGGTGGAGGAGGTGCGAGGGGTATTCGACCCCGAGGCGGACTACGGGAGGGGTATTCGGAAGGCGATCGGCGTGCCGGAGATGGACCGCTACCTGCGAGCCGAGGCGGAGGGGGCCGACGAGTGGACGAAGGCGAGGCTTCTGGAGGCGGCGATCGACGATATCAAGGCCAACACCTGCAAGCTCACCTGCTGCCAGCTGCAGAAGATTAACAGGCTGCGCACGCTGCCCGGCTGGGATGTGCACCGCGTCGACGCCACCGAGGTCTTCCGCAAGCGAGGAGAGGAGGCGGACCGGACCTGGGACGAGCTCGTGTGCAGGCCCAGTCTCGAGATCGTCGGAGAATTTTTGAACCAAAAGGAGAAGGTAGAAGAGAGAGAGGAGGGACAGGAAGAAGCTTATTTTGTTGCCAGCAGCGGCAGGAAGGAGGGGAAGAGCGTGTTGACCAATGAAACAGTGGTGAGAACGGGCGGCGCCGGTGCCGCCGGGGCAGCGGCCAAGCTGGCCTCGGCCGTCGTTGTGGGGGCCACGGTGTGAGAGCCGTAGAGGTCGGGCCCACGGCACGTGTGGGGGGACCCAGGGTGGGCACCGCACGGGCGCAAGTGGGTGTGTGGAGTGCAGGTGGGTTGCTTTCAGAGCCGTTAATGGTTCCCTAATATGTATTAATATATATATAGAGAGAGAGAGAGAGAAGTGCTGAGGTCGTACAGGGCCGGTGTCCGTCCGCATCGGCCCATTCCGAGGGTCGCACGCGCGGGTCTCCGTACGTTGTGCGGCCGCACTGAGCTAGTGTAACTAATAAATTATAATGGATGGCCACGACATTTGCGTTTTTTCTCATGTAACTTTCTTCTTATTTGATGAGCATGGTTTTCATGTTGTCGAGGTATATCAACAAAGGCAGTTATATGTCACACATAATATGTGTATGATAAGTGTTTGCTTGTGATATATAGTTGAGAGCAGGTTATATATTTGGACTCTTTCGAGTGTGGTCAATTGGATACCGCGTAGGTTAGTCTTATTGCCCGACTCATGCTTGACATATGTACGACTTGATGAACTCTTTTGGAACATTTACGGACGCTGATCTATGCCAAGAAGCCAACAAGGCAGCTAATATATTAGTTGATATTGTTAGTCCAATTATTTTGTATTTGGACTTTTCGAATAAATAATAGATGATATTTTAGGTGGCTATTTTGAGCGAACGTGATGTAACTAAAATGGTTGCTCCTTGAATTTCAAAAGATGCATTAAGAATTAAAATCGGACAAAGATCGATGGGTGCATCTAGCACTTGCCACATATTAAGATTGGTTTTCATTAGGATGTTGGTGTAAGTTGATATGCCAACAAGTTAGCTAGGACGTTTCAATATGTTAGGCCAATGTCTTAATGAAGCAAGCACCTTGTTTATGTGGGGTGCAACTGGTGAAATTAGTTGAAATAAGTAGATGGTCTCATGCTGTGCTTATGTCCTCAAAAATTTCTCTTAAATATCACGAGGGGTGGGATGGAGCAGTGTAGAGAAAAAAATATCGGCCTCATCACCCTCGTTTTACATGTCAAAACCGAGGAATTTTGGACCGAGAAAGAAGCCAAAAGGAGGCTTTGGACTAAGCAAGTAAGCATGGCATGTCAACATCTGGAACTGGGTATTTTTTTATTATTATTTAGTATTTTGTTTGAGCATAACCGCATGCCAAGGGAAAGTACCGTTGCAAGAAAACTTAAATTTTTTTGTCGGGCCTGGTTTGGCCTACACTGCCGCACCCACGTGCTTTGCACGCACGGCTGGGAGGAAGACAGGACTCTTACTTATTGGAGACTAGGAAGGACGACTTGTTCTTATTCTCCTCTCTTTTCCGGCTCGTAGGCCGTCCCTATTGCTTGAATTTAGGCCCATGAATCGCCAGAATTCCACGCGCCACCAACACGCCTTTAGGCCCATGGCTTGTCGCCGTTGCCACTGCTGCCGCCACTGAAGGTTGCCACCATGGGCCGAGCACATATTATGATATGCCATTACGGGCCGAAACATGTGAATATTATGGTTTACCACTGAAATGCGGATATTATAGTTTGCTGCCACGGATTGAAGCGCAAAAATTATAGTTTATCAGTCATAAGCCGAAGCATGATTGTGGATAGTCCAAATTAGAAAGATGATTATTGATTAAAAATCTAGGTAATAACAGAAGATAAGATATATAAAACCATTACTCAACGAAAGTTTTAGACTTAAAAATATTTGACATGTTTTTTTAAGTGAGTTGTATATACGATGACATACATTTACATGTATATATTTATATGGATTTACCCAAGCTATGTTGAATAATCGGTATGAGATTTTATAATTTTTGCCTATATTTTAATATGCTGTATAGTTAATCTTTATTTTAAATTTACTATATCTTTATTGATGTGACTATGGAAGATTCTTACTGAATTATAAAGCTTACACTATCTCTCTCTTTTTTTTTTCGGAGTTATAGATGCATAGTCTCGATTGGGTTGAGTGTGGAGTTCGAGCTATGGAGTCATTATTTAGCTGATTTTTCGATAGCAAATGAATATTTAAATATTTCGTAATCGAATAAGTTTAATGATTTGATTACGATAAATTTATTTAATAGAATTATTTGGTTGCTAGCTATTGATTTAAACTTATGAAGTTACTAAAAATTTGTTCATCCCAAGTCTGGTGTAATCTTTAGGATACTGCTCTAAAATTCGTGCGGTCGTTTCATGCGGTCAACCAAAATGCCATGAAAACCGCTTTTTTTAGTGCGCTAGACCCAGAAACGCCGGGTCCTACAGGTCCTGGCACTAAGCTTTATCCTCTTGGGTCGAGGGCCGCGGATGAAGTGGGGAGAGCAACGGAAAGCAGGTACAGAGCACGCAAATGATGCCCTCTCGCATTATCTTCTCTTCTTTACTGGTGGCTTCTTTTTTTTTTTGTGTGTGTGGGGAAGGTAGGATAAGTCCCAAGAAGACTTCCATCAGAAAGACCTTTCAGTGCAAGGAGTCATTAGCTTGTTGAAGAGCACTGATAGAGAAGGATACCCTTCAATCCTCATCCTACCATCTTCCCTGCAAGCATGTTTAGTGGTGCTGCTCGCATATTTTGGATTTTATTTTAATGGTTTCGTGGACTTCGAGTTGAGACTGTAGGTTGGTCAGGATGGGCAGCAAACGAACATATATATCTATATATCAGAAGTAGGCATTGTGCAATCAATACGTAGGGCATGACTCTTCCGGTAGGGAGTGATGATAAGAAAAATATGTGTCTCAGTGGATGTGAGACAAAGATTTTAAATCCCATTATTATAGTAAGGATGATGTCGTCCAAAGCAGGAAGAGAGTGAAAAGAAGAAGTAATTATGATTTGAAAAGAAATTAAGAATTTTCTAAGAGGTTTTAAGAAATTAATACTAGAGGGAGATGTAAATATGGGATCTTCCATAGATACCATGCAGGAGATTAGACAAAAATTATAAAATAAACTGGAAAAGATCGAAGCATATACCTTGTGAGCCCTAAGCAGCCATTGAAAATCGCTATAGCAGTAGATCTTCCTCTCCTTCTCCTTCTTGATATCTATCTCCTTATGACATAGACGCACCCTAGCAACAGAGAGACTTTGATGCTCTAAAGTTTTTTTACGGATAAAAATATATAAGAGTAGAGTGAGAACTTAGCCTAGTTAGTAATCCTAATGGTTTCACCTATTACGGAGCCCATTAACCAAATCAAACCTAACCATATGATTAAGGCAATAGGGCCCAAAAATAGCTATACGATCACAAATTAATTATAGGCTTCTTAAATATTTATTCAGAAGATAACTTAGCGCGTATTACATAATAAATTAAAATAAAATCAGTTTATAATCAACGAAAACCCACCTTATGAGAAATTCCAATGGTAAATTTAGAAAGCAAAAAAAATAGTCATAGATAGAATAATTTATACTACATACTACATGAGAAACACCGCTAAGAAAGAGCATGAAATTAAACAACTACATTGGCTTTTGAGTGATCTATATAAAAAAAAGAGTTGCATATTTGGATAACAACCAAATAGAAAATATTTATTATTCTAGAGGTCAGGAATATGGATTTTTCAATTTATACCATGTCATGTATTATTTTACCCACTAAAATCTTGCATGGCTTATTCAATTTAGTATTTTGCATACGCAGTGCATAAATATAAGCATGGTTTTCCGGGTATATTGGGGGTCCAAGCCTTACCTATTAAGGACACCCATACCCTTCCCAGAAAACAAAAGGTAGGCTTCGGGCTTGGAGGCTGGCATTCAAGTCTTTCCTATTATATAAAGTAGAGATTAAAAACAAAAAATCTAGAACATGTCTATAACTTTTCTAGTGGCTTATATGACTCTTCAGCAGATTAAAATCCTAAAAAACCTAGTCTCTAAACCATATATCAATTTCCATCAGAATTGGCATGACAAAATCCATTATCTTTCAAGAACATAAAGGCCTCGACAAGCAGCAGCCAAAGCTCTTGCCAATAATCTTGATTAACAACATATATAGGTGAAAAAGAGCCAAATTAAGAAGGCATTTCAGCTTATTAAAGGGGGTGAAGAGTGAGAGGAGGAGAAGGAGGACAATAAGCAATCAATTCTATTAAAATTTTGTACATTCTTTCAAACAAATATAAATTCAACACTATTTTTCTTGAGCCTATCCACATCTTAGTATCATAAGCTTAGGTATACTTGGATTTTTAGCATCTTCTGCAACTTTGACCCCAAAATAACGAAAGTAGAGTCGAACAACTGACTTTGCTCATATATTTCATATTATTGCCAAATTTCTAACTCCCAACAGTTTGACAAAACTGTTGCTAATAATTTACTTTTTAATAAACAAAAAAGTAATATTAAATGATCAAGAAGTATATATATAATTCAAGAAGAGAAGACTAAGTTTGTCATTCACTAAATAGACGACTTCCTCGATAAAGTCATGCCTAATAGAATCACAGCCATCCATCACATATCCCATTTGGCTAGCATGGTAGTTGCGCTTGATGGAATAGTAGCTATTGAGAGGGAAAAAAAATTTAAAGCAAGGACGTTGCCATGGTGCATCTCCTTGGTTATTCATACATAATGCTAGTTGTTGTAATAGAAATAATAATCTAGCCCCGACCATATCATAAATCAAGTAACGGAACAATTCAAGAATGCTATTACTTTCCATGACACAACAAATCAAATGATGGACTAGCTCGAGGATCCATCATTATCTGCACCTACGTCCTCATTGGTTGAAAGTGTGGTATTAAAAGGAACAAGAGGTTGTTGCATTGTCTCTAGGACCCACTTAGTTTACATTAGTCTACAACACAATTGCAAAAAAAACCTTATTATTATTACGTAAGACAAGTTTTCTCTAAGATTTTTTATTTGCAGAGGAAAATGTAAAAGGATTTCAAACATATTTTTTCTTGAATTTCATATGAAAAAATTCGCTTGGATGCTTATTGTAACTTGGTATATCTAATGCCTAAACAACTGCATATTGTATATATCGCATAATTTCCATCACAGTATCATAGTTTTATTATTCTCATATATGTTTGCAATGACGAAAAAATTGATCTTGTATTAGTGGATTAATTAATCATTTACTGAGTCACCAATTTCTTCAAAATCTTGAGAACTTTCAGAAATTTTTTCTTTTTTGTGTGCATTAGATGTTTCGAAACCATTCTTGAACACTATGGTTTGCATTCATTTTTAAATTCAAACCCCTAAACTAAACCGAGTAATAAATAAGGTGGTATTATCATAACAAATGCTAAGGCTTGCAAAGATCTTGCTGCATTAAGAGAAAAGCCACTTTCAGAATGTGGTGTGCTTATTTCCTAAAGGAGCGGTGGCCGGTCAAAAGCCTCATGAGATAGAAAGGCAAGCATCCCACCTCCTCAGATCTCATTGGCTCCTCTCAATATCAATCATGGTGCACATTGTTTTACTATCATTGGGAGAGCATTGCACTCATCACGTTCAAATAGAATACCAACAAAAGGTTTATTCCATCACATCAACCATATTTAGTACCGATCCTCGGATGTACCATCATTAATTTCTTTTTGCACTAATGCCCACAAGTTTAATCTTACATAAAACCCATCATCATGTCATGTCACAACACACACTATCGAGTGCCCTTGTCAACTATCATCTCCAAGTGTGCCTCTAAAGAGAACTGACAGAAACCAGAGATTTCAGAATTTTTTTATTTGAACACAGCAGACCCTAGTTTAGATCTCAAAAATTTATTCAATGACCTATCTATTTTATTCAGACATTGGGATGGGAAGACCATGATGCCTTCCAAATGGAAATTGTCTCCTGTTCCTTGTCCCCACCTCAGTATGAATCTCTCTTCTCTCTCTCTCTCTTTTTTGGAGTTGATATAATAGAAAAAAAAAAGGCTCAGATTCACGATTTAATCCAGCATAATAAAGTTACGTTAATGTGAATCTTGTGAATAAACTCTGAAGATGGTTTAGGTTTAGGGTCAGCTCCAAAACATGGTAGAGTCAGTCGTGTCAAGAGCCAAATTAACTGTTCTTGAGTGGCTAACCACAAAGCCGAAGGGCCATTTGGGTTTCCTTTATGAAGGAAATCTGAACGATACACTAGGGGGCTAAAAGCTCAAATAGAATGATGCCCATGCAGATCTTTGGGCATGATTCCACGGATAGCCTGCATGCATATTGTCGAATCGAATTCTCTTTGCCAACATAAAAATAGATTGGATGTTGATTAGGAGATTGATGAAAACGGGCAGACTCTATCTACTAAACGATCTAGAATCAAGTATCTATACGGATATGATACTTAAATTAGAAAAAGGAGAGCCATTAACAAGTTTGTGCACTTTAAATCATTCAAAGAAATGCCTTTTTGTATCGGATGCTTGTTTCCTGTCAATGCTTATGATCAAACCATTTTTAGAGACAAACTGCATCTCCCAGCTGGTTTTCAAATAGTTAATGATTCTGCGCCTTTTCCAACAAAATTATCAGACAATATCTTCACCACTTGTGTACCCCATGGAACAATCACTTTGTTAGAATGTGAAGATCTGCAAGTATAAACTGACAAGCCTGGAAACTGAGTTGATATTGGTTTGTACGCTAGATTGCTGGATGCAACTAACTAATCGTTCGCTGAAAGTTTTCTGGTTCTTATTAGAAAGAAAAAGCTGTCCTGCCTTGCTTCAGACATGATTCGAAACCTTGATAGAGCAACATGAAGATCAACCTTATAAGAATATCATGGTCAAAAGGCCAAACAAGAATTCACACTTCTGTTTGTAGATGAGAAAATCAAAATGCCACCATGATGACAAGCTGTTGAAATCCCCTTACTGGGCAAAAGTTCTTAGGGAAGAAATGATCGATCTACTTCATTCCAAAGTATTATGCTACAAATAGACATTGAAATGTACTTTATTCCAAAATGTTATGCTTTAAATAGACATTGGAATGTAACATTATGTTTACATTGAAAGCCTAATTTGGATTGAAATATTGTTCCTAAAGCAGATTTAGTGAATGGTCGGTTCGCCGCGCCGTGGATCATCAGCAGCTAACAGCTAGAACAAAATGGTAATGAGAACACGAGAAAGATGCATCAGAATATCATGTTGATATTGGTACAGCGTTCTTCAAGGATCCATACATAAAATACTGGTTTCTAAGACCAGGATTGAATATTTGAATTCAAATATTACATTAATGTATGACTACCTTCTAAAATATAGTTAATGATGTGTAGAAACTCGAAATGTACTTTTTCGCATCTCATAAACGCATACTTAAGACCTAATATTGTTAAGTGACCTAACAAATACTGTTTGACCAACCTTGACTGACTTAGACTAAAAGATGGGTTAGCTATATAAGCACTCCAAATGGGCTGGTCTAAAATAAGTAGTCCATTGCTTGGATGTCAAAAACTTTCTGCAGCATAGAACTCGTCCTTAAGTTCTTTCGAAGATAAATGCTTTACAAATTCCTTGTCCTTCAAGTGATACCATGTAAAATCTCTGGCACATAATTTGCAATACGGTAATGAACGATCTTGGTGCTTTCATGGGGAGATAAGAATGCTGTGACAGATGATCTAGTGAGTATCTAAATTTGAGTATAAAGCATTTCCCAATCACCACTTACTAAATTTGAGTATCCAAATTTGAAAGGTGAAATTCAATTTCCAGAACTTCCAAGTTTTGTTTTCCAATAGAACTTTAAACTATCAAATTCCCCACTCGAATGAAACTTAGGCGACGTGGAACTAATGGCAAGCCATAGGTGACATAGAAATTTGAGCAGTATGAGGTTCAAGAACAATAAGAGGAAGTACCTAAGCTTTAGAAGGAGAATTAGGAAGGCATGGTAATACAGTTTCAGAACTTCAGGGAAAAAATCAAACTTCATTTGTTTCCTCTATTAGCTCTTTGTCCTGAGGCTGATATAGTATGGAATAATCACTTCTAATGGTTGATCATTAAAAGAAAGTTCAACTGCAATAAATTGAAAAACCATAGCTTTAAGTTGATCAAGGTACTCTTAAAATATCTTGTTTGTTCTTTAAATCGGTTTGCTTGTTCTCTAAATCCTTCATCTAGTCTTCCTTCTGTTTGAATTGAGCATTCTTCATATTGACAAGATAGCCCTCCGTAGAGTCGAAATTTATCATGCTCGTTGTTGGTGCAAACCAACACTTGAGAAATGGGATGTTTTCTAAAGATAAAAAAAAACCAAGAACATAACGAGAAATCAAGTTGATGTCGTAGTAGCAATTGATGCTAGAATTATACGGAGTTAAACACATGTAACAGAAGATTGTATAAAAGAGAAGAAAGCATCCACCACTAGATTCAAATAGATATTTCATAGACTCACTTTCTACATAAAACCATATTAAATATTTATATTTTTTATATTAATACATGAGTACATTTTGAAAGACATATCATAATTGCCTTTATAAACTTTTAAGAGACATACTGAACTATAATTAATGATGTCTACAAACTCAAAGACGCCTTCCACATTCAAAAACATATTTAAGATTTAATTATTAAACCTAATAAGTATTTTTGACTAGTGTTTGGCTTCTTGACCTAGATATAAACTAGGTATGCAGGCACCCCAAATGGATTGACCGAAAATAAGCAGTCTATCACTCTTACATCGAGTCAGAAAACTCATAATACACAAATGGATTGCTTGTTGATTAACCTTGACTAACGTAACCCGCACTTCAGTAAAGTTGAATTATAGATGTAGAAACAGAAAAATTAGTTCCGGAGAAGACAATCAGGTTGATTTTTGACTTGTACTCAAATGCACGCAGTTGGCAAAATAATCACAAGAAAATCATAAATTAATAATACTCAACAACAATCAAGTAATAAAATCTGGACAGACATACAAAAAAAAAGGTGAGTAAAGAAGGCAAATGAGAAAAAGGTATACATAGAAAAAAAAGGAAATCGAATTCAAAATATATGTATATATAGACACAAACATGCAGAAATCTAGTTCCACGGATCATCCCATCCTTTCGGTCCTTCCCTCTTAACAAAATCTAGGATGGCCTGAACTGCTTCTTGCACTCTATTAGAGAGAGAATGATTTCCCCATTCAATTTCAACCTTCTCGGCACCTCCCAAAGCCTGACATAGTCTGCAGGATTATGCAAACTAGGTGATTCATGCACCTCCGATAAGAAGTGGTTCATCAATAACTATATGACATCCTTAAGCTGTAGGATGAGCTTGAGAACTGTTACCTTTCTACCAGTGCTTTCTTATCAACATAGTCTGGCACATTCTCATCAGCCATGGAGAAAATAACCTGCAGCCAAATAATCAGAAACACAATTTAAAACAATATTTTGTACCAGAAAGTAGGAGGAACCTCAAAAATGAACGCTAGCTAAAAGAATCCCAGAGTCTACAACATTCTGCAAATTTTACAGCACAAAGTAAAGCAGAAGGCTTAATTTAGTTACCCAATTATTCCACAAAGTAAAACAGTCACAACTTTATCCTCCATTGGTGCAACTCAGAACGCTTAATTTAGTTACCCAATTACTTCACATGGTGGCCCGTACTGCCGAAGGCAATATGTTTGTCCAGGAGATTGATTGTTCTAGTGTAAGGAATTGAGATGATAAAACATCTCTATCTGGATCCCCAGCTGAAATCTAAAGAGCCAGTAATGAGAAGTCTCATGCAACCACAAACAAATATTATTGACTAGGAACTTAAAAAAGACGAGGACCAGCACTAAATTAAATATATTACTAAATACTACCGATTTGATCTATTAAGCTTTACTGCTAACTTGTTTCAGGCTTTTATAAACCAAGATTTTGTGAATCATTCTAATAGGTTGAGCCACTTATAGTTGAGGGATCTGAAGCAGTAGCTTTAGTGTGAAGTTGCATAACAGCTGTGAAAAGATGTAAATAAAATATTGATGCTTCATTAGAACAAAATAATTTTTGAACAGACACAATTATCAGTCGCTGAAGAATTGAGAAAAAGGTGATAATGATAGCGCACCTACGAATATTTTAAAAGACACTAGGCAATGCACATCTAGCAGGTTAACCCAAACATGATGAAAGAAAATTAGCAAATTTGACTGCAACAATTTGTTGAAGAAAAAAATATCAAGGGGGGAAACTCGCTAGACCAGATTCTGGAGAAAATTCAGGTGTGGCCTTGATGCTACAAAACCGAATAGCAAGTCCATTATCGGTTAATGATACTATGCATTTAAGAATGACTTTTGAATACTGGAAATTTAGATACCATGATGAAATGCCAAACTAACACGAGAAGAGCGAGGGAGGGAGTACTTTGTTTGCTTTCTAGAATGAGGGTAGGCCTTGGCACAAATCAATAAGGTTACTCTATTGACTTCGGTGTCACAGGTTCGGAACTCAAAAACAGTCTCTCCCTAGGAGGGGGTAAGACTGTGCACATCTGACCCTCCATAGACTACGCAGTGGTGAGAGCTCCAAGCAATAGGAGACCCTTTTATTCTAGAATGAAATATGAACGGCAAACAACTTGCACCAACATAAATCGATGTAAATGCAGAAAGCCTAATAGGACAGTGAACAGGACAATTAGAAGTTGAGAGAACCTTGGTGTTGAAATTAAAAGCGCTGAGTACAAAGAATTCAGATTGAGAAATAATAACTGAAAGGATAAGAGACAAGCCAAAGATGGTGTTCATACAACATCAAAAAAAATATTAATTGCTTCAAAAGAATGATGCTCGAGAGAGTGGTTGGACGACGGATTTTTACAATAAATTTATAGCCAAAAAGATAGCCTAAAACAATATAAAAGTTATGCAGAATGCATTTTGCTGATTATCATGATGGTTTCGCATAACCATGCATCACAGACTGTTCCTAAAGAAGTCTTTTGCATGAAATTAAACAAATAATTGGATGGACTGATGTTCAAACTGTGTTTAACGACTAAATGCAAAATAAAAACCTTTATGGACTAAACATAGAATGACAATCAAAGGACCAGGTGTTGAGTTCCCCCATACCGAATGCACAAAATAAGCAAGCATAAAACTTCTTCATGCTTTTGCGGATCTTAACATAATTCATTGATTCATCATTGATGCTATCAGCATCCTTAACAATGCTAGTTGTGGCAAGAAGGAAAAACTGCCTTGAAAGTAAATCATACAAATGCAACAGTTCTATTCTTTTATTCAGTACAAATGACGATGAAAATGAAAACATGAACACTTCATCAGGCAGTAACCAATCAAAAAATTAATGCCATGCCCTGATTCGGCATGATATGAAGTACTGTTGAAACACATTATGCATTGAAAAATAGCAAACTCAATAAACAAAAACAGATATAAAAGAGTGATTACCTGGCAAGGTGTACTTGTCATGTGACCAAGTCTCAATCTCAACTGGTCCTCGCTAAGATCTGAACTGAACATATCATCATCCCCCATGTATGCGCAAAGTGAATGGTACCTTTTAATTACTTTGGAATATCAGTAGAAAAGATTAACGAAAACACACATGCGTACAACCAGGAAATGTGGTTACAAAGTGACAGTACAACCAAGAGAATAATAGAGATTTACATCAATACTTGCTAGCTCCTCCCTAGCAGACTAGCTGAAAGCCTTCTTTATGAAGACATCTAGCCATTTTAATCATGAACTATATCTCAATTAATGCAGTTTCCGTATGAAGGCTTGAATGGTCTGCTCAATCTGATAATGGTGAAATTTTGGTGAATCACTACTTGACATGTGGTCGCAGTAATGATATCATTATTACTATCAGGCATTTAACACAAGATAGTTATAGGATTCACAGCTGTGCTAGCAGAGCATTTTTGCAGTGCCAAATTATATTTGGCAAGTGCACTTCATGCCCAGGGTAATTAACGAGTGTGAGAAGAAATATGTTGATTTTGTAGGAATAGGGCATTATCAACCCGTGATTTAAGTATCGTACTGGTAATGTACCGATAGCGATATGCCCCTTGGTTGAATGCCTAAAAAATTTAATAGAGAGGTGCTTCTATGGTATTATGTGATTGACGCACGCCTTGATGACCTAAAGTAAAAAATTTATAGAATGAGATTTACTATGTTGTATGACTCAAAATATTACACAATAAAAAGGGCTCTAAAAAACAAGTTGAGTGAAACAGGAACATGAGAAGGAAGAGATGGGTGATGGTGTATGTTGTTATTTTAGCAATTGGTGATGATTGAATGCTCCCTTGTGTGTAATAAAAGAAAAGTTATGTCCAGCAACCTGACATTTATGCAGCAAAACAAAAAAGGAAAATATATTTTAAGTTTTAACACTTCGAGTGTACCACTCAAGATGACGTGCTAAGCCTTCCATGGTACACTCGAGATAACATGCTAAACCTTCCATTAAAAAGTCAACTACAATAAAAACAAATAAGCATGAAGGTATTTTATGTCATAACTCAGGACCTCATCCAAAAAAGCTTGCCGGAAAGTATTATTTGGTTCCTTAATTCTGTATAAGTACTCAAGATCTATCCAACGAATAACTGATATGGAACTAAACACACGCCCGCACGAGTTCTCACATATTTCCCCCGTATAAGTCCCGACGTCCTCGTCCGGCTAAAACTTCAAATCCATATAAATCTAATCACAAGCATCACGATCAGCACGTGGTCAGCCCCAACAAATTCGTGCTATAGTACCCCTTCGTCCACATAGCTTATGAGCTGGATCCGCTCTGATATTATTTATGTGAGGACCTGTGCGGGTGTGTGTTTAGTTCCATATCGGTTATTTGCTGGGTAAATCTTGGATACTTATACAATATCAAGAAACACAAACAATACTTTCCGTCTAGCCTTTTTGGGTGAGGTCTTGAGTTGTGACAATATGGTATCAGAGCAATAGGTTTAATTGTGGGTAAAACTTAAAAGTTTAGCAATGGGTAGTTAGGTCTCGTTTAGTTAGGTTCCGCATAGTTGAATAAGAAAAGATAGATATTCTTAATTTTATTGTTGCTCGACCATAAAAATTGATTAATGTTAGTATTTTAATAGGTGATAATAAGCAACAGAGAAGAGGAGGTTTTAGCAAATTTTGCTGCAAGAAAAAGAGGAGCAAGAGTGACCACGAAAGGAGATGCCAACTAGCCAGTTGAGCAAGTTTCAAATGCCCCAGCCACTAGGGTAGACATTGTTGGAGAATGCCAAATAGTGGCTCAGCTCCTTCAGCAACAGCAGCAAATGCAGGCCACTCCTAGACCTACACCACCTCGAGAGTCCTATTACGAGAGATTCAGAAGGCTTAACCCACCGATGTTTAAGGGTGGAGCTGATTCTCTACCCATAGGGAATCAGGAGATGGAGAAGATGTTTGATCCACTGCAGTATTCCGATAACGTAAAAATTAGAATGGCCATACCGATGCTCAGAGGAAACAACGAGTTTTGGTGGACTACTATAAAAGCTGCTAATGGAAATAAGGATGACCAGCTGACGTGGAAAGAGTTTAAGAAAATATTTTATGATCAATACTTTTCTAAGTCAGTGAAATTAGCAAAAGAGAATGAGTTCTTGGTTTTGGGGCAGAAGGATGACATGACAATATTAAAGCATGCAAACAAATTTAACAAATTAGGCCGACTCTATCCCCAACTCTCAGAGTTCGAAAGGAGCAAGGCTAATAGATTTGAACAAGGTCTGAGATATCCGATTCGATCTCGTTTGTCATCTCACCTCTTCAGTAGTTATAAAGATGTGCTGGAAGGAGCCTTGAAGGTCGAATCAGATTTGAAGAGATTAGAGAAGGAAAAGGGTGACAAGAAGAGGCCAAGACCTGCAGAAACTTAAAGTGACAAGAAGATAGTCGTACCGGTGTGAACCGGACCAAGACTTGCAAGAGCTTAAAGCGACAAGAAGATAGCCGTACAGGTGCAAACCGGTCCGGTTCGCACTGGTACACTTCTATATCGCTCGGTTCCGGCCTCTTTGGGGCCGAAACCGTTTTCCACCGCCATATCGGACCAGTCCAGTACGGGCCGGTTTAGCATACCATTGTATATATGGAGAGAGAGTAGAGCTAGGGTGCTCTAAACAGGATAGCTGAGATAGTCATTTGTTCTTCAAAATCAATGATAGGTCATCCAATTTGAATATCTAAACTATTGAACATAATTAAAAAATGCCGAAATCAAAATCCATATATTGTAGTCTCTAACCTTTGCATTGGATTGATGATCATGAAATGTATCCATGTTCCATATACCCACCATTCTATAGTATGAGCATTGGATAATGGGTATCCTTATAAATCAGAATTTAGTTTGAGTTCCTTTCACCCGAACGATTAAGCTGTTAGCCAACTAACATGTTCTACAAACCTCAAAATGAATATGTAAAATCCACATCCATTGGTACAAGATAAAGATATTAAATATTGGCAGTGCTCAAATGGAATAGTAACAAGTGGCAAATATTGCATTTCATGATTTGGCATGTCAAACACCAATTAATTTCTTTTAGTAAACACAAGTAGAGCAAAATCTGCTGAAGATCATGGACCTTTTAATAGAATAGCATAAAAAATGTGAAAATTAAAGATGATTTTAGAATCCGGTAGTAGAAGACAAGCCATTTTGAAATGTATGTCTATATCAGGGCTACAAACCTACAACATAGCATGGTGGAAGGTAATGGCAGAAGTTCCTTGAAACCAAAGGTCAACAGAATTTGATTATTCATACGTAAATCAGCTTAAATGATTTAAAGAGAACATTGTTAGCACAATCATAAAGAGTAAGAGCAAATATTAAACAATGGAACTGCTGTAATTTTCACCTGTAGGCAGTTATTGGGGCATCTGGATTTGCTTCTCTGGGCATTAATTCCATTCCCCTACCTTCACTTATCATTTTTGCTGCCAAGTCTATCATCACAGCAGTTTCGGGAAGAGTTGCCCTGTATTCCCGGTCACTAACTGGGGCCTGATCAGTTATATCAAATTAAGCATATAAGATATTAATGACAATTATATACACAGTTTTGGCAGCATACATTCCTCAAAGAATCGTTGCCATTTTACCAAATAGTGAATTTTTAAATGAAAGATAGGGGGATAAAAATGTGGAAATTAGTTATGCTTAATGTCTGTAATTATAGAAATAATACGCATATAGGGCTAGAAGTGGGTTCAAGTTGGCTCGAGGCCTGTTGGGTCATACCAGCTTGGGTTTTGGCATGGCCTAAAAGGGTTCAAGTTGGGTTGGGGCACAAGTTGTAGAGCCCGAACAAAAACTTAACCTCACCCGAACCCAGCCCAAAGCCGGACCGGGCTTGGTCCGCCACTTGAACCCATTTAACCTTAACCCTAACCCATATTCCCCGACCCGCACGCTCTCTCTCCTACTCTTCTCTCCACCTCTTTCTCCCACCCTTCTCTCTACGTTTGTCTTCATTCCGTGACTCAAGCTCCTCACCCTCATCCTCCCTTCCCTCCTCGCCCCCCACCCACCTCAACATGTAAAGCCCCTCCCAGGCTCATGGATACCATCTGGAGGCTTCCACCCTCCCCCTTCCCCTAGCCTTCACTTGCTCCTTGTCGCTGTCATTCATAACTCCGACACCACTTCCCTCTACTCTCGAGATCTACTCCTCACCCTCGTTACCCCAACCACCGATGGCCCAAACCTAGCACCCATCCCCTCTACCTCCGCTTCTAGATCTCCTTCCCTTGCTCCTCCCAAACACCTCACAAGTACCTTGTTGCTGCCCCGCTGTCCCCCACCAACTCCCTCTACCTCTTCTCCATCGACCTAGTCAACTCCATCCTAGGATTTGGTCTCATACACGGCCACTAGGTGGGGGTTGCTAGACTCGAGCAAAGTTTGCTCGAGCTCAATTCTGGTTGGGCCTATTGGGGCTTTAGGTCAATCTCGGATCAAGCTCGGGCTTGATCTAGGAAATCTTTTTTGATCTTTGTCCTCGCCTAACGCCTGAAAAAAAATTTGGCAGGCTCAAAAAGGGCGCGACCTGTCCTAGCACAGCCCACTTCCAGCCCTATAAGGCTAGTATCTAAGAAAGAAAGCATTTAGAAGCAAAAGAGAAGTCCATCAACCTTGAATTTTTTATTAAGTTTATAATGTGTATTTTGTCATTGAAAAGTATTTCACTGATTTATCCTTGGTTATAATAGTAAAGCCCTAACAAGTTATCTGTTAGTAGTGGATTTGCACAAGAACGGCACTAACTAACACATCATAATTGTAGCAATTATAGACATATGATCCTAGCAGCTGAAAAATACACCAGTAACTTTTTTGAATAAATCAAGATAGTCATGTCAGAAGTTTGAAGACTATAATCATTAATCTAGACATGCTTAAGATGATTAAAAAGGCGTGTCTTTTCTCCTATGTTTCATGAATTTCTCACTCTTTGTACTCTGATTTACAATAGCCTTGGTTAATTTTGTCCATAATACCTCAGTTCTACCGAAAACACGTGAACCAGACATCGGTGGAAATTGCCCCTGAAATCAGGTATTCTGAACTTAAAGATAAAATGTGTAAGTGACTGGAGAATTGCAGATCATAAGAGGCTTGACATCCAATTCATAACTAATATACCCCTTAAATGAGCAACAATGCAAGAAGATCAATAAGCATTTTTACCCTTCAAACGAAGAAACTTTGCTTTGAGATTGGGGTTCAGTTCAAAGAAAACAGAGGAGATACTACTTTTTTCTCTGTGTACAGTGCGCTCAGTTGGCTTTCGTGGTTCTTTCAGGACACCAAATGGCCTCACTTCAGTCAGATATCAGAGCACCTGATTATTGAGCGGATGAGAGTCATGAGACAGTCCTGGTTGAAGACATCTCCTCAGAATAAAGGACAGCTGGTGTTGACATGGGACAACAGGTATTTTTTATTTGATTCTCAATCATCCATGATGACAGGAATCGGATGTCCTGAGACTTTGACGATCAGGTTCAGAAGGTGCCCTTTCAGTTTCAGGACACCAAATGGCCTCACTTCAGATAGATATCAGAGCACCTGATTATTGAGCGGATGAGAGTCATGAGACAGTCAGTCCTGGTTGAAGACATCTCCTCAGAATAAAAGACAGCTGGTGCTGACATGGGACAACAGGTATTTTTTATTTGATTCTCAATTATCCATGATGACAGGAATCGGATGTCCTGAGACTTTGACGATCAGGTTCAGAAGGTGCCCTTTGCTATGACTATAAGCAATTACTGATGTAGCTAGCTTATAAGAACAAAATGCTGACTTATGAGGCAGGATGGTTAGTTCATGGATAACTTCCTTGAGGATAAAACATTGAGAATTATTTTCCTTGAATCAGGCCTTACAGGTTTTTTTTGTTGTCAAGGAAGGCAGCAACAGCAACCTATGCAGACTTTGTAACTGTATCAGCTGCCTGCCTCCACATCAGCTTGTTGAAGGATGTACTTGGTGCACTCAGGTGACACCCTTAGCTTTTTGTTGGATGATCTCGATCAAAGAATTGACAGAATCTTTTTAAAGCAATTCTAAAATAAAGATGACTATTGTCGAGGATGTCCAATAGGCAAGACAACCCCTCAATGTGGAGCTATAAGGTTCTTTGGGCTTTCTTCATGTGCTTCAAACTGGGAAACCTTTTAGGAGAATCAGCCAGGAGAATTATCAGCCTAAGACACTTCATTTGTTTGGTTATTTTTTAGTCTTCCAACATATAAATCACTTCCTCTTTTTGGTACAGCATTATTATGTTTTGGGTAAGAATTTGACCGGGTGGGAGATAAAGCTTATATAACCTCCCTGCAACCTTGCTTGTTCTTCTATCGATTGAAAAAGAACATGACAAACTCCCCCACATTTCCTAAAAATTTAAGAAACAGTGGCGTTGATGAACTTGCAAATTTTGTGATATAATTGACAATTTTTTTAACTTAGGACATTCTTAATTCATACGGAGCCATAAATGTAGAAAATATATAACAAATAAGAAAATACCTGTAAAATGACTCCACGAACCGCTCTGGAGAATGCAAAATTTGTGCGCATATAATGCACAATATCCTGTATAAGTGTTCGTGGGTCAAGTTAATATACTTGACATGTGTCTAGATGGTAAGGCAAGATAAGCTTCAACCAAATGTTTGAATTTCACATATATGAACCTGGCAACCAGTACTGTGCCCAAGCAGCACAACACCCTCCGAGTTTTCCTTATTTATTAAGTAGCCAATAAGCTGATCTATCTCCAAGGAGTCCTTTGATACACAATCAGAAAACAGAGTTAGCGCAATAATATATGTATTCAAATGAAGAAAAAAAATAACATATACATGAAATATGCTAGCAGAATCTAAATTTACTTTATGTTTAAATAAGTAATAAGGTTACTCAAGAAATCGTGCTTAATCATGTCAACCTCATATTAGATCATATTAAATGTAATAGAAAGTTTAGTAGGAGCTAAAAGTTATGGCACATACTTAGAAGCATATCTACTACCAGACTTCATATATGAATTCTACTATATGTTTATTTCTTGAAGTTTAAAATCTAGAGTAATGTAGTTAGATCAATAATCATTACTTGTGCTGGCGAGGAAAATAAAACTATTCCCTACCTGACCATATTACCTGCATACATTTATCGATCTGTGATAGCAAAATACATCAAAAACTAACTGTGACTTTGTATCAAGAACAACCAAGATTCAACTCCAGTCACAAACTTCCAACTTCAAAAATTAGTAGAAGATTTCTTAATAACTATGTGAATTTTTTATCAAAGGTCTGACCCAAACTCTATCATGAGTACAGATTGTATGTTTCCATACATAAATCATGGGTTTTACAAATACACTATTGTTTTCTAAAATTCTCTAAATTTTGTTGTATGCCAACCCTCATATCAAATGTCCCTCATACTCTTCAACGTCTCTTTATTCCTGAATATTTTGAGCTCCAGCAACGTCAAGACTTTCAACAGAATTTCTTTTCAAAAAAAAATAAAAGAAAAAAAATCACCTTTTGCAAAGTTCAAATAATAACTCTTTAGACAACCGTTACAATTCTCTACCTTTCGTTTTCAACAATTTCTTGTCCTTGACCAATTTAAAATACGTGGTTAGATTAAAAGGTTTGCCAAAATCAACCAAATAAACAAATACAGAAAGAATACATTCTCTCTCTCTCTCTCTCCGTGTTCCACCCTGTTGCTTATCGGCATTGAAGATCTCTTGTGCAAGAGTTGGAATTTATGACTACTTGAAATGGAGGTTACACACTTCTTTTGGTAACAAAGTTAATAGATATATATATATATACACAATATGATGGGGCAGTGACAAAGAGAGTCCAGTGCACAATTATCCATGCAATTCCTTTGCCCTTAAATGTAGCAACCAGTCTCTTTAATCTAAAAATAAATGGTTGATTTGGAAGAAGAAAGACACAAAGAATTAGAATGAAGAAGGCTTATTGAGATCAAGACTTAAAGACCCTCTGAAACAAGATGGATACCGTTGGTACCGCACCACTATAAAGGAAAACAAGCACCAGTACCGGGTGCGGGATGCTGATCCTTAATTGGATTCATAACCCAGCCAAAAGTGTTTTGGAACATGCCTGTACCAGGGCCAGGTTGGTTGGTACTGAGCACGAACCGACCAGGTCACCACATTTGGAAAAAAAAAAGGAGAAAGAGAGCTTTGACGCCTTGCGCTCTTTCCTTTTTCCTCCGGTCACACGTTTGCTATGGGTGGGAGACCGAGAAAGAGAATGGGGGGGAGAGAGAGAGGGGGAGGAAGAGGGAGGGGGGGAGAGAGAGAAGGGAGAGGAGGAAGAGAAAGAAAAAGGTAGTGGGTGCTGGTACCAATATTGGCACCATACATATGTTGAACCACCTCAAAATTCATTTAAGCATGAAAAAATAAAAAATATTCACTAAAAATTTACTTAAAATTAAAATTTTTAAAAAATAATAAAACCACAGAAAAAGGGTCTCAGCACGATACTGAGACACAGAATTTTCCCAAGAGTCAGGTGACTCAGAACTATATAGTCCCGATATCGTATCAACCCAATGAAATATCAGTATGGACTTCAGTACCGGTGATTTGAATGATTGGATGTAATGCCAAATAGATATAAAGTGATATAAAAGACGGAAAGGTACTAGATAATAGGAGGTATTTGAATAAAGGGAACGGAACATGATGGGCTCCTAATTGTTTAGATGGGAAAAGATCCAAAAAATTTAATCTTCACTGAATTGAATGACTAAAATATCAAGTCTCCACTCTTTGCAACCTGACCATGCTCTTTGAATCAAACTTAATTCAATAGGAAAGTGAAATCCTAAACATACCCAGACCTCTGATTGAAAATTAAATTAATTATATTTTACTTTTAACTCTTCTATCAAATTATTTTTATTCTAATTTTTACTCAAAAAAACTAAAGCTTCCCTACAACCCACTAGGGAAAAGAAAACTCCTTTGCCACCTGGATGCCTACTAACACAAGTATTCTGCCCGATATTACTCTTACTACAAATTAATAATAGAGCATCTTCAGCATTAAGCACTTCACAGTGCTGCAACATTAAGATATTCTCCTAGACAACGGTTGATATGAACAGGAATTCATTTTAAAACTCTTTAAAATCACTCCAACAGCAGCTTCCTTCTTGCTGCTGCTTATTGCAACCATTGCTTCCAGAAGCTTTTCTTAGACTATGAATGCTGCACTTGCAGCATAACTCCTGCCAACTTAATTGCATCACAAGCTTCCAAACCAAGAAAACCATCTTAGAAACTTCACTTCCTTGGACCTCTAAAGTCTAAATTCATAAATCAAGCACAAGATAAGAACCTCTTAATTATCACAAATATTATTTCTGCATCCAAATGGCATGACGAGGTAAAGTTTATTATGTCATACTTGCATAATATTTGTATTGATCATGTGCAATGAATTTAGTGAGATTGCTTTCTATTAGTAGAACAAAGTTTAAAGTTAATTAGTAAGAAGGTCTTTAGGAGTTATGAATATTTCAGTGCAAATCCTCCCGGAGATATAGATCATCAACGAATAAACATTTTGATCCTCAACAGCATCTACCAAGAATACCCAAAATGAGCGAATAACTTAAAAACTCCTCAGGATGCCCTTGAGAGGGTCTTCAACACTTTAAATGACAGGATAGTGTCTTTTGCAATTTTGTTCCAAAAATATGTTGAACAATTGTTAGCAATAAGTCTAATCTCATCATCAGGAAATATGTCATTTCAAAGCAATGATTTATTCTCAGACATGCATGAGTTTAGTTCTCTTTGGATTAAAAAGCTTCGAGATCACTAGGAATAACAAAATGGTGCCAACAGATTTAGTGTGTCAAACATGCACAGTCATCTATGTTAGAACTATTCAGAATTTTCAAATATTCTGAAATATTTTATAGCTCGATATAAATTATCATGAAATAATAATTAGCAAAAAAACAAAAAAATAATTAGCAGATTTGACAAATGGAATATAATATAATTCTTATACCTCCCCTAATTTTTCCTGACTACCTCAACCACACAATTCATGTGCTCCATTCAGTTTAACTTTCCTATCTTTCATGGTTTTTAAGCATCATTTTCTCAATTTTTTGCCAATCTGTAGCAGATCAACCATGGTACAAATCCATTGTGCTACGATCAACTTTTTGATATGCCTGACCAGTGTTTTTAAGATATTATAGTACAAAATGATGCCACTTTTTAAAACAAAACTTTCAACTGTGTGAACTTATTCAGACTTGCTTGGCAAAAGGTATAGTCGAGATACTTGTGCAATGGAGTATATAATATTAGCTTTGCTCTTGAAGTTATCACTAGTCTAATTAAATAAAGAAAATGTTATGTTAAAAAAAATAATTCTAGATGGCATCAGTAATCCAGTAGCCAATTTAAGAAATCATACTTCTTCTAAGCTGGAAGTGCCATATCCAACATAAGATGAAGAAAGTAAGGGTTGCACCAAGGACCATTTCTCATTCTCCAAGGCAATTGACAAAGGTTCCAAATACCTGCAAAACAGCGAAATTTCTGAACACTAGAAAGAAATTATATCAATAAAACATAGTGTGAATTTACATCTATAAATAGTTATATTACACGCATTTTCATCCATTAATAACAAGGAAAAAATTGAATCTAGGAAATTTTCTCTAGGAATATTGCAGAGTTAACACCATTAGAGTCAGGAACCCCTCATCAAAATCCAAAGTCGAATCTATTTATAGAAAAAGTGATAATTTAAATTTCAGGAAGTGTTTTAGGTCGACCAAAACCAATTTACCCAAGCTTGCACAATTCAACATGATGTGGGAAAGAACTTCAGATTTCAGTGAGGTAAGAACTAAATAAGAATATTAATGACTAAAAATGTTTTAAATGGATGAGTTTCTTACAGCTAAGAAGGTCACATTACCAGAGTTTTGATTCAAAATACAGTTTAAATTTAAACACAATAACAGGACACTAGTGTCAGGTGGTAAAATTCATGCATTGTTAGTAACCAACTATAGCAGTAACATGTTCTTGGATGCCTTTATTGGGGGAACTGGACCTAGAAAACTTTTTCTTGCTCCACATAATATATGAGAATACTTTAAGATCCGCAAAAGCTTATAGATGACCACCAATCAGAGACATGATCTATAAAGTTTGTAAGAGCTAATAAGGAGAATATATCAGAACATTACAGTGTCATTGGCTACTGTATGGAAAGGGACAAAATAACAAAAACACTCGTTTCTCATTACAGATGCAAGCCAACCAAGATTACACCAAGTACAAACCCAAAAGCAGTACAGAATGTATTTGTCAAATCCACAGGTTAGACCCATTCCCTATTGAGCAATGTTCAATCAGTGCAAAATATAAATCAGCCTAATATTCAAAAAAAAAATGATAATATCAATATAGATTACTACGAAAAGAAAAGTCTCAACTGACCAAATTACTTAATAAGAAGTTGGATCCAAGCAAAAACAAATATTAATAACTGGATCGAGCAACGGTGGACACAGTCCCCGGACTACCTGATCCCATCTCAGACCGTGTTGAACCAGGGCCAAACGCCATCATCCTATTTGGTTTAGATTGCTTTAAGTAAGAATATTCTAAGTTAGTGGCATTTCATGTTAGGATCAAATATGTGTTTTAAAAACTAATATTATTTTTAAGAGACTAAAAACGACACGATAGCCAGGCAGTATATAAGACATAAAAATTAATTGATGAAAACAATGAATGAAACAGGAAAATATGTCTCAGAAGAATGTTGATATACTCAGTTGCCAAAAGTCCTTCTGTCAATCCACCAATAAAAATGACTTGTTGGTTAAAATCGCCGGTTTTGAATGCCACCTGTGAGAAAAAAAATATTCCATGGGAAAAATGAGAATATCATACAACCAAGTATTGGAAATATTATATATCTTGAACAAGGCACCATTGTAGATGCTATAGTGTATAAAGAAGAAACCATGGTCATTATGAAAAGATATGCTGGCCCTTCCCAAGGCACTGGGGCAAATTCACAAATCTCAGCGCACTACATCATTGACTTCATTAACAAACAAAATCAGTCATCTGCAAATGCTTTGATGCAGTCCCCAGAAACAAAATCACTTGATTCGGAGGGTAACAAGTTGACTGGCATAATATTGGAGAACATGAAGGCCAAATATTAGTGTCTGCATATTAGTGTTAGCAGTGCACATATAGGTCATCTGCAACTATATTAAAATGTCAAATTCAGATTTGTTCTGTAGAAAGTCTCAACCATGAGCTTTTCACTGCCACAAAACAATATCAACGCCTGTCAGAAGGGAAAATAAGCCACTTCCTTTCCTGACCATATTTAAAATAGTTAACCCCATGTTAACTTAACAGAAAAGATTCCATCGCCTAAGATGTCGGAGAGATCTTAAAATCAGTGTCCAGATTTGAGTGTCTTTTTCTTCTCCAGATGGCACCATGTACGGGAAAATATAACCTCACATATGCATGTAACGTTTTGAGATCTTTTCTACAATTGGTTCTATATTTGAAATCAGCTCTATGGATAGTCATCAAGGTTCTATAGGAGGTAGCTATAAAGGGAAAAGTACCTGCCACAAGACCTGGAATGCTTGTGCGCGAGTAGAACATACTACATGTGTTGCTGCTTAAGCAATTTACGGCCACAAACCAAGAAGCTACTCTCCAAGATCTAGAAAAGAGTCCAAATGGAGATGGAAGAAGGTAAGGTTTGATGAGGGAAATATGTTCATCTTTCAGGCCCAAAGCTCATAAACCAAGTCAATACAGAATCCTATACATAAGTCTAATAAGGAGTATGAGATCCAAGGGCACGAATAAGTTCAAGAAAATAAGGGTATTAGCATAAAGTAAAGACAAGCAATCCAGATTTCGGATTACAAATCTTATAAAACGAGCTTCATGTTAGTGGGATATATATATATATATATAATATTAAAAAAAAGAAAGTTTGCTTATCAGATCTCCATTATGAATGGATTTGAACATACTAATATAAAATAAAAATGAATATGAGGGCAGTGTCTGGAGTTCCTAGTTGCTATTGATTACAAAATGTACAGTGACGTGCGAACAAGTCATGGAATAGACAGGAAATAGCCCTCGAAGATTTGTAGTAAAATCGAATCAGGTTTTATCGATCAGATCAGTTTGAGATTTAATGTAAGAAAGAAAAAAGTACATAATAGTGATGGTGATAATCACAATAGGAAGAAAAGAATAGAAGAGCACAACATAATAGAGCAGATTTATCTAAGATCATATAACTCTAAAACCATGCATCTGCACACTTTCATTACTAACTTATGCCAATTATAACTATATCAATAATGACTAAGATACTGCTATTGTATACCCTCTAATAAAAACATAAATAATGACTAAGAGACTGTGATTGTACACCCTCTAATAAAAACATAAATAATGACTAAGAGACTGTGATTGTACACCCTCTAGCAACAACATATGTCAACCTAGACATAAGTTCAAAAACAATTATGTAAGTAATACAAAATAAAATAGGGTCTCCCAATATGATGTGCTTATGGATCAATTAGAGAAAAGTCTGATAAGAAAGAAGAGAAATAAGAATAACAAAAGGTACAGTTGCTTGTGCACATCTAACTGTTAGATCCTTCTGATTCCTAGAACTTAAGATATAGGAGCATCAAACAGAAGGGCATAAACCATGTCTCACCAAACAAAAGGCAAGAAATCCAGGCTTTCTTTTACTGAATCTCATTCCTCCATCCATTCTCCCCTACTTATAAACAACTTAAGCAATCAGCCTCCTCAAGTATGTTACTGATGCAGTCATGAAGAAAGAAAGGGAGAGAAAAAGGCCTTCCCCATTCTACCTTCATTCAAATTCCCAAACTCATTTATGCATGACTCGGCAACAAAAGAAAGTCTCCTCCAGTAAAGCAGCAACAACCTACAAGAACCTCGAGACATTATCAACCATATGCGATCCACTATCTTCTTGATGCCATCTTTGCCCAATCTTAAGTCTCTGCACCATCTCCAATAAATCCACGTGCCTATGTACGTAGGAATTGCAAGGACAAATACTGGCAAACTAGTCTTTTCCTGATAAAGATTGAGAAGGCAGGACTTTCCGAACCAGCTTTCCTAAAAGACGAGAATCCTAGAACTTCCGTTTGACTCGAGTAATTATACATGTAAGTTGGGAACATTGCGTGTACCAAGTACAACATGACAAGATCCCCAACAGCAAACATGGAGCAGTTGCCACTCAACCTTTGAGACATCACCTTGACAGAAGAAGCACAGCCAGCATCACGACGCAATCAAGAAGATATTTAACAAAATAACCATCGGTAAGAAATGATTACTTTATCGAATTTTTTCTGACATCAGGAATTTTGTTTACGGTCCCAAACAAGGGGCCCATATGCTACCTTACCGGTACCCCATACATCAGCAAACCAACAACACTCACCATGCTGCAGTTTGGCCAAGAATCAAAACCACGCAATTGATAAATACCAAATAAAATCTAGCGAATGCATACATGTCAAAATTAACCACGGAGACAAAGACAAACCCTAACCTCCCATCCATCAAAGAACAGCCCCACTTACAAACATATGATCAAGAACCATATATTTACCATCAAGAAAAGCTATAAAGAGCTCGAATCAGCATATTCTACTACAGAGTTCTGTTAAAAAAAACAAGAAGTTAACTTTTTCCTAAATTTTTTTCCGTTTTGCTTTTTACCTGGACAGGCTTGGGGCCGTACTTAAAGAGAACGCCGTGGAGCTGGTTCTTGCGGGAGCCGGGGCCGAGGCCGTTGGCAGCGGCGGGGATGGAGGAGGCGCCGCCGCCAGAAACGGCGGCGGATTTGAGGGAGCCGCTGCGGACGAGACCGGCAAGCCAGGAGGAAGAGGACGAGGAGGAGGAGGAGGACGCGGCGGGAGCCGTGATCGAGGGATTCATGGCGAGCGATCGGCTGCTCCTGCTTCCCCGCCCATGCGATGGGGAGAAGTAGGAATTATATTTTTTTCTTTCTTTTTTTTAGGTTTTTGGATGGGGGGCGAGGGGCGTTGGATCGGAGAGGACTGAGGAGATATTTTTCAGGGTATCCGTCCAGCATGAGAGAATATCAAATGGATGGCTGTGATCCAATCGGCTGACGATTATAGAGCTATTAATATTTTAACTTAAAATTGCTTTGGAATGTCCGTTTTCTCCGTATGCGCTAGCCGGCATTCAACCATACCCCTGAGACCGGCTCTTGGCCTGCGAAGAGAACTCTTCTTGCGAGCCGCGTAATATTTTTCTTCGAATTTATATGTATCTGCTTTATTACCTACGCACGTTATAATGCAAATCATACTAGTGATTGTTAAAATTTAAATGTTTTATTTCATATTTATTAATTAAAAGCTCTAGTCATTGGTAGGTTTGTCTGAATCTTTAGGTATTTGATTATTTGATTTTGTAGCTGAGAAAGTGCTTTATTTGTAGTCCTATTTTATAGGAGTTGTGGTTAGTGCGAGGATGAATCATTCTGATGTAAAGCCTATTTATAGGGTCTTTTTCTTTATCCAAAAAATGATGATGGATAGAGCTTTGCCATTCCAACAAGTCTATTTTGTTTCTCCTTAATTTTGTATCAATGATTGATTTATTATTATTTACAATTTATGCAAATTTGATAATAAGAGTATATCTAAGCATTATAGAATCAATTTATTTTGTGGTGATATGATTACTATACAATTTTTTTTATAATAATCCAATAATAAATTAATAATAAAAATATATTTTATAATTATAGTAATAATATGGCAATTACTATACAATAATCAAAATGCTATATTACTGTAATAATCATTTCTATAATAATAATAATTAATAATACAAATATTTATTATTATTATCACCACTATTATTGTCGTCGCTGCTATTATTATTGTTATTATTATTATTGTGTCATATTGACTCTTACTGAAATTTATACATGATATAATAATAATCAAATCGTGTTAATAATAATATATCTAATTATATTTTTATTGAATTATTTTAAAATAATATAATTACTAAATTAATAGCTAAAAATAATTAAATAATAATTTAATAACAATATTATTTTATTTTATTATTATATAAATAATCAAGATGTAGTGCATAATGAAAGTGAATATTGTTAGTTAGTCTTTAAATATCCCAATATCTAGATCCAGACTTCAAAGGCTCTAAAGATTTATGACTAATAAAAATGAGGTTCTTATTCTATTTTATGTATTCATTATAAAATTAATATTCACCATAAAATTCTTGCAAGTTACAAAATTAATGATTCATTATTTATTGGCAATAAACCCCTACATGGCAACCATGTACAAAGTATACCGTACTTTGCATTGCTGATCTTTATTACAAATAATTAAATAGAAATAGCTTTTGTAACTATAATTTTAATAATTGTAGCAGATGCAGTTATAGTCCTCATTTGAATTGTATACAATAAAATTATAAGCAAATAAATGGCTTTTAAGATTTTTTTTAGCCATCTTTTCTTGCTTTTTTTTCTTTTTTTTTTCATTGGCGCGAGCATAGCCCAAAAAGTTAGAAAAAAACAAAAACTACAAAAAAATTTGGGACTGAGCCACGTCCGTCACAAATAACATTTTCGGAATATTGGGCTACATAGAAAGCCACCTAGTCCACAGCACTATTGGTCTCTCTGTACATATGAGTAGCCCGGAATAGAATACAGTCGTCCAGAAGGCGGCGAGTATCCTGAATCAACCGCATGCTCCCATCAGACTACCCAGAGCTCAGGATCTCCTCGATCACCGTAGCAATATCTTCCTCAAGAATGATATAATCCACACCCAACACCTGTTTCGCATAGAAAACACCCTCCCAAGCGGCCCTAACCTCGGCCCTGACAGGGGTCTGGTCAAAAATACGCCACCCCTCAGCCGCCGCTAGTCTGGCCTGCTGATTTCTGATGACAAACCCAGCGCTACTGCAACCACCCGCCCTGATGCAACCGTCAAAGTTCATCTTGGAAAAATCAGAGGGTGGGGCTCCTGCCTTTGTAGTAACTCTTGAATTCCTTTTCCATCCAAGTAATCATGGAACCCACTTAGGGCTCGTTTGGTTCGCGGGAAGCATTTTTCATCATAGGAATATGATTCCTGGGAAACAAATTCCTAAAAAGATGATGCCTAGGAAAATACTTTTGGCATGTTTGGTTGACCATGGGAAAGTGACAATTTTTCAAAGTGTTTGGTTGGCCATCCACTTTCCTCGGAAAGTTATGTATAATTCGTACAATACTTTTAATAAAAATTAGGTCTTTAATACCTCTTTAATGTTTCTTTAATGCTGAATGATCTTTTTGGGAAAAAATAAAAATAGAGTGATTTCTGCCTCATAGAAAAGTTACTTTTTCATGTTTTTCATGGGAAAGATTTTTCCATGAAATATGGGAATCATATTCCAATGAGAATACAACTTTTCTATCTCTCTTTTTTAAAAATTTTAATTAAATAAAAAATATTTTATTACTTTTTTTTGTTGCCTTTTTTTTTTTTTTTTTCTTCTTTTTCCGCGAACCAAACGGGCGCTTGGTTTTTTCAAGGAAAAGAAGGGCAACGCAAGTTACTCTCTGTAAATTTTCAATATCGCAAGGAGGAAAATTTACGCACTGTCTCAAAAAAAACTTACGCATAGAAACGAGGGGCCGTGCTTGGCCGTGCAGGATATAATTTCTTTTACCGGGCGCTGTTTGGCAACAAATCTGGAGAACTGTACAAATAGCCTCATGACACGTGGCACAGAAAAACTCTCGAGTGATTTCTCTCTGCCCCTTCAAAGAAGCTTCAACCCTGATACTCCGTCTCTCACGCTTCCTCTTTTTCTTCCTCGGCTCCAACCCGCGTCTATACTATCAGCTACTTAGCTGAGGTCAGGCGCTTGCCCTTTCCCAGTTATTCCCACTGTTTATCCTCTTCTTGAAGCTTCCGATCTCCATCGGGATCAGTTCGCGTGTTCTTTTTCTTTCCGTTCTTTGTTTTCTTTTGTCTTCAAAGCTTTATTAATGTAATTTTTTTTTGCCTTATTTTTGTGTTTTTTGTGGTTAATTCTTTCGATCTTGTTAGGTTTCTTTGTGGTGGAAATTTGGCAGGTAGATGATGTTACGCTCCATTTAAGATTTGACACCCCCACCTCTTTTTTTTTTTTTTTTGATGTTTTCGCAGATTAAGAGCTCCGAGAAGATGACTTGCAAGTCAGTCTTTTATTCCTTGCAGGAGGTTTTCCCCCAAGTAAGAAATCGCCTTATAATCGCAGTCACTGATTTTGATTGTGGAATGGAATTCAGTAAGTAAAGTAAAAAACAAAAAAATGATTTCTTCAAGGTGAGGATGACCGGCTGTGTATTGAGTTTTTCTTGTAATTAGCCTTCTAATCTATGCTAACATAATTTTGTTCTTATTTGTAGGAATTTATGTTTTTTCTTATCTTTCTACTAGGAATTTTCTGTATCTTTAGGAGATATGCTAACAAGTCACATAAACTTAAGCCTAATGGTGCTTATGATCAACCACAACAATTAACTAGGCATATGTGTGTGTGTGTGTGTGTGTGTGTTTGTCAGCCTGAGCTTTACTACTGTTTATCATTGACACACAACTTGAACAAGGCAGTCATATTTGTCTGCCAGAAAAGATCACAAATGTTAATCTTGAATTTTGATATGTTGATAATGAAATATTTGTGCAATTAGCTAACCTCAAATCATAGTTCTTGCCTGGAAGGACCCGAATATTGTCTTTCCCTTTCTATGAAGCTCTGATTTTAAACATACAGAACCCATGCTTGCAGACTGTTCCAAAGTCTATGATAATACTGTCTCTAGGTCCCTTGCAACACGTTCCATACCTGATGGGTCTCCAAACAATTTGCTTATGATGCACTCATCACTATCAAGTATCAACTGATTAAAAATGAAGGCCTTTTAAACTAGGGCATTTGTAAATGTTTCAGGATCCTGCCCATGCATGACTTGTAGACTTGTAGAAGTAACTTGAATGACTGATTTCCTTCAATACTTTATGGAAACTTCTTTAGCGGGCCTTTCTCTCAACAAGAGTCTAGCATGCATGTTCATTTGACTAGATGGTATGGATGTATGTCATGCTCCAGACTAGTTGAATATTTTCTTATGTTATTCTTTCAATTTGATGAATACATGCACTCCTCTTGTTTCTCTCCCCCGAAGTAAAGACTGAGCTAAGTGGGGTATATTAATTTAAGATATTTGTAGTTATTGGCAGTGTGCAGATGAATAACTGTGCAACACAGAGCTTCACGGACAGATTTGGAAGTTTGGATTTAATATTTTAATGTATAGATAGATGGATAAAATGTTTAGCTAGCAGCTATTTTAAGGTTTAACATGTGGGCGCCAATGATTGCAGCTGCTTTTCGCATAACATGTGGGCTGTGGAGCACCATCAAGCAGCCCCCAAGTGAATTGGTGTGCCCTAGTTGCCACTCATGAGGTTTTAATTCGAAATGCTGTTGCGTGCTGTTCCGCAATCCACAGGGTTTGCATCATGGTCAGCCTTTGATAGCAGATGCCTGGAAAATATACCATGCCCTTTTGGTATAACTATAATACGTACAGCCCCCAAAACTCAAACTCAGGAAAACTAAGTTCTTTTTGTGCCATATTCTAGAAAGAAAATCAATGAACATGGAAGAAGCTTTCCTAACAAGTTTACAAAGGGATAATCTTATTGCATCTTCTAGATTTTCTGTGTGTATTATCACAAATTGAAAATTTTATGTGGAAGAACCAGCGAGCCCTCCCTCTCTCTCTCAATCTGTGCTTTGTTAAAAGCTACTAGTAAATTGTCTTTTGAAGTTTATTATTTTCTTTTCTCATGTATTTCGGGGCTTTTACCACATACATTTATAACCAACCATATCGTAACAACCTGTAAGTGGCAGCGCATACTTAAGGTTATTGTGGCCATAAGAGATATATATAGACACACACACACACACACACCCTCCTGCCATTGGCTCTCTTTTTCTCCTAACCAAAGGGTTTAGTCAGGATGTTATGCAGGTTCTCTTTTAAATGAATTGTAGTGACTAGCCACGGTAACTAGAGAAAACTATGCAGTACATTACTGAAGTGGTTTCCTTAGAGAAAGGCATAGCTATATCTAATAATGATAGTTTTGATGGTTTAATTTATCATGCAGTAAGTCCACAACGGTCTTTCTGAAACTAGCTACTTGAGGTTTGTGCTATTTGAATGGAGCACAAAAGTGAGTTTGGACCTGAAATGAAATGTAAAAAGTTGTCTTTCACATGATATGACATTAACTTTGCACTTAAGATACTTCAAAGTTCAAACATCATACAATAACTTGAGTATTTACATTATAATTACTTTTTGGTAATTCAATTAAGTAGGTTGGTTGTTGTACAAGGCTTGTTCTGAAATTCAGTTAACTTCTCAACTTCTTGAATTTATTAATTCTAAACCAATATATGTTAAGTAAATATAAATGCAAGGTGTATTATTCTTTTTGCGTGCTCACAAATTTGTTGCATTTACAATTCAAGTAATGATCAATTCTTTTTCATGACTTCCTGCAGATAGATCTTCGTATCCTAAAGGCTGTTGCCACTGAATATTCGAAGGATGTTGATGCAGCTGTTGAATTTGTTCTTTTGGAAGTTTTACCATGTATAAGTGAAACAAGGGAAACATCTTATACACTTGATCATGCTTATGACATGGAACATTCACTTGCCAATGGTAAGTGTTCCTTTGATGATGTCATATATTATATTGGAACTACTCATCTTTTGAGCTTGTTGATTATGGCATTTTTTTTATGCTCCATATGCACTTATGTAGGACAAACACATACAATATAATGTATTTTTGCTTTTTCTTTTTGGTAGCTAATACTAGATAACATGTTGGATGTGTAGCCGGAATGAACAAGCAGGATAGTTTGTTGGGACATCAGGGAGACAAAGAGAATACAAGTCTGCTCCCGCTCCCGGAACCATTCGTTGTATGTGAAAGTGCTATTTCTGATAATTACACACAAGCAGCTAATGCTGAGTCATCATGCATGGAGAAATCAGTAAGCAAAGGTTCGCATGTAGGAAGGCCAAATGAGCCAGGTTTGTTTCCCTGTCCACATGAAGCCGTTGATGTTACTGCGAGTCCATCATCACAAGCCAAAATGATGGAAGATGCAATAGATCTTATTTTTGATCATACAATTAATGCTTTTGATTCAAAGCCACACTCCTTGGATGAAATAGTCATGGACACTTCACCTTCCAATATCCTTGTCCATGATCACCTGTCCAATGCAGAACATAGAAAGGCAGTCAATCTGGTAGAACAAATAGTTGAACCGTGTCAGGGATTGGCAAAAAATCAGTGTGTTTCTCTCGATGGTACTGTCCAAGAATTGTATGGGACAGAGGCAAATGGTACTGTGACATGTGTTGGTATGCAAGCTCAGAAATTTTCAACCCCAATCTTTGTAGGCAGTACAGATATAATGGAACTTGGTGCTGCTGTAGAGAAGGATATGAATGGTCATGAAGGTGAATATAAAGAACAATTATTGAGATGTTTGACAGAGGCTGCAAATATCCAGGATTTATGTGATTTAGAAGTTAATGACTCTGTTGTAACTTCCTTTACCCCGTCTGGTGATATCTCATCATGTAATCTTGAAAACAGTACAGACTCTGTGAAGCATGCTGAGTTGTTGGCCTTTGAGAATAAGATGGCTTCTTCAGGTGATAATTGTCAATCTTCAATGGTAGCTGGTCGATCTGGCCAGGTTGTAAATATTAATTTTCTTGAAGATTCTATCCTTGATGCTGAAAACAGCAAGGTATGACTTATGCAATATAGTGCATTTTTACATCACTTCAATTTAGGTTTTTTTGTTTTATGATCAGTGAATTCTTTTAATGTGAAATAAGCTAGTATTTTGATAAATCTAGCATTTAGTTAATATCATCTTTTTCCCTAGACCTTCAACAACACACATTCATTTAGCATCATATAGTACTGTGGTCATCTTATTCTCATTCTAATGATGGGTGATTTTAAAACAGCTGAATTGCACTCTTGTCAAAACTATACCTAACAGTTTTATCCTTCTTGTATGAAGAATCATATTTAGATGTTAAAGGAAAGATGGAACTTAAGCTTAGAAAGTAAACATCATTCTCAATATGTACTAGATACCTGGTATGGAATAACCAGAATGAAAGATTAGTTGCAGATACTCTAAAAATGAAGGAAGAAGGATATTTTTGAGAATCGTGAGTTCAATTTGCAGTGCATATAACATGTTTTTGGGAGCACTACATAGGGTTAGTTCTAGCCATCTTTTTGCAACTGCAGGCTAAGATCAAGGGTTTATATTAATGTTTGGTTTTCCTTGATTTTTAGATGTAGTGTAAGTACAGGTAATAGTGAGATCAAACCCAGCAAGTGAATAAGAACCCTTATTTAAAGGTCTAGAATAGGCTTCTCAGAGTGGAGTCTTTATCTGATTTTTCTTTAAGATGGACCTTTCATCTTTCATAGACATTCTGGAGACTTATCTAAAGGGACTAAGCTATCCTAGGGCATATTTTTTTTTTCAAAACCATCAGATTTTATTAACTAAATTCAGATGTAACTCGTATGATTTATGATATTTGTCCAGAAGATGATTGTGGTGAGGAGAGCATCATAAGTCATCTTTGGCATGTGGATAATCTCTTTCTTCCAGACCTTTTTTTTTTGCTTTTGGTTGAGACTCTAGAAGATAAATGTAGTCTAGAAATATATTTATCATTTTTTTCTGTACCCTCTAAATGGCAAAGCTCTTCATTTATATCTGAAAGAAGATGATGTGCCGATTCATGTGCGATAAGAGATTACAAAAGAGTGTGATAGGCAGTAGTGATCTGCTTATTTCAGTTTAAGAATATTAAGAATTTTATTTGAAGAGGGATTAGAAGGAGGAAAAGGGAAGGAATAGGGGAATGTGGCATGAGAAAAAAAATTCTGATTTTTTTTTTTTTTTAACTCGTGGTTTTGTTTAATTTCTGAAAACAGAATTAAGGTGGCATTGCTCTTTTTAACTTCACGTAAAACTAGACTTGAAAGTTGGATTTAATTTTATGATTAAATGCTTGAAAAAATTTGGATATATTAATTGTGAAAATGGAGATACACTGCTCACAATTTACTTTTGGCGTCCTATGTTACACACAAAGTTGTGAGGTTTAAAAAATGAAGGTGCATTTCTCATATTTCATCCCCTTTTCGTTCGTCCTTATAGATCCTTTTTTCCATTTCACATCTTGCAAAGTTATCCCCCATTTGATTGCATTTATTCTTGAATAAAGAAAGAGAAAATAGAAAGGCAAAAGGACTACTTCCTTATCTCGATATAAAGTCTGGTGATGGAACATGCAACTTTTAAGCCAATTAAGTAATAATGGTTGTTGTAATTCACTGAATCAGATGTGGTGAAACAAATATTTAATTTAATAGAAATATATAATATGAAACTAATTCCATCTATATGTGACATGAGTACATAATGTTATGTCCAGTTGGGTTCCGATGGCCAAATTCAAAACTCAAACAGCCTCCATTGCCTAACTTTAGCCATTTATTTTTTTACTTTTTATAGTGGCTCTTCACAACTGCTCCTCTTGACAGCTAGACCACCCTGAATATCAGTATGTACTCATTACTCATATATATCTGTATCTGACACGGATTACACTGATTATGAATTATAATTGTTTCTTTTTCAATTTTCTTCTTCTTTATCACTGGAAGGAGCCATCGATCTGTTTAGTTTCTAGATATGCATCCGCTGATTAGCCATCAAACTGGGAATGATATTTCATAATCTTGTTTCTGCCAAATGTAGCTTTGTATTTTTAAGTTCTGTATGTATTGTCTTTACCCACTTTATATTCTTTTGAATGACTATGGATCATACACTGTTTCTGCTTTGCATATTGGTAGCTGCATGCTATAACTTCCATCTTCTAATATGATTTTTTTTGTGTGCATCTGTCTTTGTTTTTGCTTCTTTCAAGTCCTGAGTATTGCAAAGAAGTTTGCTTGTTTAAGGCCTCCTCGAAACAAGCATAGGGCAGGGTTTTCCACTACTTGGTTAAGAACTTATGTTTTATAGTTACTGTCAAAGTAGATATAATTTCTTCACTGAAAATTGTGCAGAAAACATTGGAATCTGCCTTGGAATCAGTTATTAATATGGTAAAAGCAGTAGAGCTTCATGAGGAGAGAGCTAAACAGGCTAAAGAAGAAGTTATCATGGCCGGTCAAGATATTCTTACTAAGGTGGAGGACCTCAAACAGATGGTGAAACATGCAAAGGAATCAAACGACAAGGTTGTGCACTTGGTTTTTTTATTGTTTCTTTTTCAGTTTCATGATAGGGAACTGATGTTATTTCTGATTTTGTCAGAGAGCCGGGGAAGTTTATCATGAGAAATCCATATTAACAACTGAAATTCAGGAGCTTCAGTCCCAGATTAGCAATATGTCAGATGAAAGAAACAAATCTCTTTTAATCCTTGACGAGGTGAAAAAGGAAATACATTTAATATATATACCCATTTACGTGTTTTTATCTGCCATGCAATGAGTACTTGTTCTTTTTAAATTTTTAAAGTAAAATTTTCTGGTAATGGATGTACAAGGATTATAGCTTCACATGTAAGTTGCGTGGCAGATGCATTCAACGCTCTTGCATCCAGAGCTCTCTTTAAAGTTTCAAATATATAAATTTACTAAGGATTTGAAATATCACATATCATACCATTAGTGTTCAGTTCCTGAATTCTTTTAATATTTCGGGTGCAATATCATGGATTTAAGTCATAATCCAACAACTTGAATGCAATAAATAACCAAGATGAGAAAGAAACTAAATTTCTTTATAATTTGCAATATAAGACAAGACAGTTGAACATTTACTTGTACTGGATTGGTTACCTTTTGGTTTATTGCAATCCAACACACATTTATGCAATTTAAATCCATAATGGAAGAGAACAAAAATCTCTTAAAAGTTCAGCTATTTGAAAGCCCCTAACATGCTTTAGGCCCTTTATGGCTATGCGAAAAATGTCAGAATTTTCTGATGATGAATGAAATTACAAAAATAAATAATTTATAGTAAATAAAATAACAATATACCATTATTACAAGTTTAGCAGTTATTTAGAACTAATCGTCAAGGTTCTTCATCCTATTCTGAGCCTAATTGCTCAAGCTAGATCCAATTTTCATGAAATTTGGATGGAAAACTGTGATTATACTAACGTGTGATATTAAGCCATTATTTTCATGGACTAAGATTAATTCTGGTTCCTAAATAATATTCATTGATTGAATTACACCAAAGCCCAATGCAATCAACCTAGCCTACCCATCAAGCCCAAAACAAACCAGCCCACAATCCTTTGTTTGGTGAATAAGGTTTAGATCTGAGCCGAGATCCAAAACCGACCTGAACCATAGGCTTGACCTAGTATGCCTTCTCCTTTTCTTATTCAAACCAGGGAAGGAAAGAAGAACAGCCATGATTAACCATGGCTGACCCTCCCATGGCCATGTCGTAGTCGTCGCTGGGCAACCACCCATCGGCCATCCAACTATTGGGAAAAACTGACAGGCATCTTGACGCCAGCAGCTGATCATGAGTGTGGGAACTCAAGTTGAAAGGGATAGTGGCCAGTAGTGTGGTCGACCATAGAGATGGACAGCCAAAGGGTACCCACCAGTCAGCCACCTTGTTGTCGATATACCAGCTGGTGTCTGGTCTGGCACAGTCAGGCTGGTGGTCACTTGTAAGGGTTTTTAATCTTTCTTTCATAGAAGAATTATACTTTTACCTTGCTATGATATGATCCAGCGACCAATCTATGATGTGGTCACCACCGTGATGTTGGTAGTACTTGAATCCAGTGATGATGTTCATGAACACAAATCTCTTTCCAATGTTAAAATTTCTGTTAAGAAAGAGGACCCTTTTTTTTTATAATCTCACTAGTAGCAAGAGCACCATCTAATCATGAGAAAACTAAAACCCCTGATTTACCCCTTTTTTAATTCCAAAAATCAGTATGAAACCATTATATATTAATTTTAGATTTAAGAGAAATCCTTTAATCGAAAATTCAATGGGATTTGACCCAAAAAAATATTTTAATCTAAAATTTCACTTTCACTTTTTCTCTCGGCTTTCAACAACTTTCGCTTGATCTTGCCATGATTTGCTTTATCATAGAACACGAACCATGGTTTTCTGGTCTTACATATAAGCATATGTACAATAATGCATAGGATCATTGTTCTCATGATCAAGGAAAATCACAATCAGTATTAGGGTTGGATTGCATACCTTACATTGACAATAGCCGTAATACTCCTATAATCGAAGCCAAACTGGAGAACAATCTACTGGAAATCACTAAGCATACCGGTCTTCTCTCACCTCACTCTCCATGTAGAGTATTGGTGGGAAACTTTGTGGGCGTATCTTGATATGAGTTAGAGAGAGGGACCGGAACCCTCATATATCTAGTTGCTGGTTTCATAAACCTTCAAGATCCTTAGTCTAGTTAGGACTTTCATTTCATCTCCCAAGTAATTGGAATAGGCAACTTAACTGACTAGGCTAACCTTATGTGGGAGTCCAGGTTTATTAAAACAAAACATGGAGCCACACCTTCTATCTACAAGTGATTATTTAGGCCACATTACATGGATAAATTCTAACATGCGTACATGCATGATCAAAGCTCCCCTTGACTAGAGTTTCCATGCAGTTGTCCAACTACAGGGCAGTGCTGGCACTCAAGGAACCCTTAACACCATCTTCCTTTGCCATGAACTCCTCTCTCCCCCATTTGCCAGGTCTTCCCATCCCTTGGTTCTGAGTTGTTTTAGAGAATTCAACATCCACGAAATTGATCTTTTTTATACCTCTTTTCTTTAAAATTGTCTTTGCTAACAATTCAGCCGTCGTCATAGATTCAAAATTTAGAAAAAGACAGGTATTCGCCAAAAGTTCACAAACATGAATGCACAAGTTAATTGTATTCCTTTACAGATTTTGGTTTCAACCCCTTAATTGTCCCTACTGTGGTTATGGAAAACCAATATCAGGTATTTTAACAGAACGGGTTCCATGCTTTATAAGTTGTAGGCAGCCAATAGATAGTGTGAAATGCTGAATATTTTGACTGTGGTTTGTGTTTTCTGCTCCTGACCTCAGCTTCTTTCTTGCTAGATTCACCAAAGTCTTGAAACACGATTAGCTGCTGCAGAGGAAGCACGGGCAAGAGCTGAGCAGGAAAAGCTTGAAAAGGAAGAATTGGCTCACAGGGTTCTTGACGGGCAGGAGGCTATCATGGTGACCGTAGAGCATGAGTCTAGAAGACTCCAACAGGAAATGGAGGAGAACTCCAAGGTAACCATTTATTAATTCTACTATATAACCCAAACTCTGGAGTGGAGCTCTCACGAAGTTCCCTTCTTCATGCTTCCATGGCAACATGCATTGTACATGCCATGCTCTAATATATAATTTAAAAAAGAAAAGTTGGTATATATTTGTGCTATGAACACCCCACCTGCATTAAGAATGAAATGCTAGTCAGCAGCATTATAATCTTCTGGTTACTATGTTGCAGTTGAGGGAGTTCTTAATGGATCGTGGCCGCATTGTTGACGTCTTGCAGTAAGTTTCCACATGCTTAGTTAATTTAACTTTGAATTTGTTTGCAAACTCCAATGGTATGCAAGCTTCTATTTTCCAAAATTTTGTCTGCAGTATGACTTTCTTGTGTAGTGATTATTGCATGCATTCGTGGTTTAACTTTTCAAGTGCTTTTTATATGGAAACAATAATCTTGACTGTAAATTTACTATGAGTATAAATCTGGAAAAGTTGAAGTCCACATTGTGCATTCTTTTATTTCCAGCGAACAATATATCCTAAGTTGTTTCAAATGAATAAAATATATCTCATGTAATTAAGAATATTAGAACAAATATGGATGAGAAGAAACTTAACTAATTAGAACATCACTTTGCAGAGGAGAGATAACCGTTATCTGTGAGGATGTGCTGTTGCTCAAAGAAAGAGTTGATGGACATGCTCCACTCGACGGAACAAGGACATTGCTGACTTGCAGCTCGTTATATAATAAAAAGTTATTCGCTGACCAAGTTCTTCATCCTCTAGATAGAGAAAGCCCAAGAATTAATGAAAAGTCATCCGAAAACCAGCTTCTGGAAGGATATGTTAGTGACAATCACAAGGCATCTCTTGATGATGACTGGGTACTTTTTTGATGATAAGACTGAGGTGTACAGCTGATAACCTGTGGTTGTCTGAACAGCTTGCATCAGACGTTGATTGAAGGCTTGCTTCTTGACTTGCTTCAAATTATATTTCCAGTTTCCCTTTCTGGTTTCTTAAGAGTAAGATATGAACTACTTGTCTATGTATCAGTTGTATGTACATATTATCGTTGACTGCCACTCTTTGCAGTTGTAAATATGTGTATTCACCTTGAAAACACTTTTTTTATGATACCTTCTTCAGTTGTTGGCCTTTCTGCAAGGCGTTATGGATTTAGGTCCTGGAGATCTCAATCTCTAACTCATTGCTGTTGCTGATTTGATCTAGGGCACAGATCGGTGAGCAACCTCATGAGAATATCTAAATTAAGTACTTTAAAATCGTGTTAAGAAGCCGATTGCATTCGTTTCCCCTTTATGGAGATTGGGTGTAATTCCTTTCCCCTTGACATCGCCAGTCTCTTGTAACCATGTCTGGAATCCATTCTTGCTTGTTAAGTTATCTTTTTATTTTGCAACCATGCTTGGAAATTGTTAAAATCAGACCAGATTGAACGGCTGGTCGGACCGAAAACTGGTGAACTGGCTTCCTGTCCGGTTTGACTTTTGTGGTAGGATCGGAAAATGCAACTGCCATGGTGAGAACGAGATCAAACCGGCCGGTTGTCGTGAAAACCAGGGGAGCAAAGAGTGGTGGGTGGAGTGGTAAAATTCAAACTTTTGCTATTTGTTTGAGAAAGCTCTTAACCTATCAAACCACCTCTCAAACAATAGTGGAGTTATGATGGCTTATTAAGTTATAAAAATTATATTTGCATTTGCTTAAAAGGAGTTCATTGCTTAGTATTTCTATAATCAATTCTCTTCAATAAAAAGAACCAATTCCCTTACAAAATTAAGTAAAAATATATACTTTGTTTGTTTTATTTAGATATCTTTAAACTATTTTTTTCTTCAATGTTGTTAAAAGAGCTAAATGAAAAAAAAATCAATAACTATACATATTTTTTACATTATATTTTAATATTTTTTATTTTAATTATCACGAATGCAGCCTACAAAAATGAACGCCTATGCGTGGTGCATCATCATATGGTGCAGATGGTATAAGATATAATTTTTTAATAAAATGGTATTTTGGCCGATTAGATCTTTTCGGCCGATTTTAATAATTGCAGGAAAGCTGACCCGGTAGTAACCGTTACGCCGCTTCCTCTTAACTCGGGTCGTGTCAGGTCCTCAGCGTATCGGGTTCGGTCGGATTACGGCTAGTGTCAGGACCCGACCCATCGGCAGGTGTGGTGCCGGGAGGAGGAGTAACTGTAACCGCTCGAACCGTCCCCCTCCCTCCAACCATTTGAACTCTTTTGTATGCCCGCGTTTCCCACTTCCCAGACCAACGTAACCACCTTCTCCCATGGACGACTCCACGAACACCACCACCACCACCACCATCGGCTTCTCTCCTCTTCCTCCTCCCGCAACCCTGGCCGCCGCTCCGCCGCTCATCCACTGGCCCGCGACCAACAACGCCTCCGATGGTGGCGGTTTCTCTTCCGGGAGTCTCAACCTTCCCCTCCCTTCCCGGGACGTTGTCTCCTACCCTCCCACCACGGCCACCCCGAAGAAGCCGAGACCCCCTCGAAGGAAACCGGATGCTGCCGCCTCCACCTCCACCGCCACCCCCCCGAAGACCACTCCACCCTGCACCGAGTGCGGCAAGCGCTTCTCCTCGTGGAAGGCTCTCTTTGGCCACATGCGCTGCCACCCGGAGCGCCAGTGGCGTGGCATCAACCCCCCACCCCACTTCCGCCGCCTGTCATCTCCTGCGGCGGCCCACTTCTCCGACGAGGAGTACCAAGTAGCCACCAGCCTCATCATGCTAGCCAACGGCGCCCCGAGGGATGACCAAGGCATCGGTGTGGCTGTTGATGGCAAGTTGGTGTTTGGGTGGCCGCAGCGCAGAGCCAGGCTGACGAATCCGAGGAGCGAAGGAGTGGACGGAGCGGTCCATTGCGAGGTTGGTGGAAAGAAAGCGTGGGTGGACGGCGAGGCATTAGGATCTGCTCACAATTGCAATCTCTGCTATAAGGGTTTCTCCAGTGGGCAGGCTCTCGGGGGGCACAAGAGGTGCCACTGGGAGAGGGGAGAGCACCAAGTGGGGAGTTCTTCTTCATCGGCCAAGAACTATGTTTTGGACCTCAACCTGCCTCCACCGACGGAGAGCAACGAGAGCAGTCCAAGACCTGCTGTGGATTTAAGGCTGGGGATTTGAGGGGATTAGATTTGTGGCAATGCAATACGTAGGTATATGTTATATACTTTTCCGTCATTTAAATTTGAACCTGATTTGTACTTGAACATCCGTGTTCTACAAAGTGGAACATGGATGGAGAATGTTCAACGTTGTGTTCTGATTATTTTCCTTAATCAATCCAAATAACTGTCAACTTGATTCCTAGTTAGGTTTACGTTGCTCTATTTATGTAAGTTGTGTTCATTCGTCATCTGTTCGTACTACTGGTGACATGGAGTAACAAGCAGTCCTCCTCATACTTGTTCTCCCTCAATTAGAAGTTTTAATGATATCACCCAAATTAAGTTACAGCTTTCTCTATGTCTGCTTGTTGAGCATCTGTTCTTTTCTGAAATGAATGAGAACCATATCCGGCGTAGACAATGATTAGCTATATAATCTGCGACTCCATTCCCCTTTTTATTAAATATGATTCCTTTTGATATATTGTTTTCAATAAGTAAAGGCAGACTAGAATGAGTCGAGGGTATAGACAACATATAGTATCAGCAAAGCAAAGGTGATTTGAAGGACTTGGGAAGTCTGCAGTGGGGAGCAAAAGGGTGGTTGCAGAACTGCCTCATTGACCAGTCATCAGACTTTCAGAAATCCAAGGTACTCCTCTTGCCTTTTGCTCAATCAACTGCATTAGTTTCTATCTATTAATGATTTTGTGGATTGATCAACTGAACCTTTCTTTCTTTGTTCTAAATGTTGGTGGTTAATTAATTCACAAATAATTAATGGTTGCAAAAATTTGTTTTTACTTATGTACTATGGTTTTAGGTTTTAAGTTGTACCACTTTTATTTGATATAAAGACTGGTTTGAAGCCTGCGACATATATAATGAATTCTCCACCATGGTGTGCTTAAATTGTTAGTTTTGATTACCTCATGTTGTGCTGTTGCATGAAGGAAAAAAAAAAAGAAAAAAGAACTAATGTGATTCAGATTTCGTTAATGAATTGCTATCCGTACCAAAAGTTACCAAGCTTTATGAGCTCTCTTATGAAAATTTATATACTGTAATTTTTGTTCGGAACTTTGGGTAAATTGTTCAACTAATTGCATCTGTAAATGATCTTTATCATGCTGATCCAAAGTTGCTCGCTTCTCTTTGGACACCACTTTTGCCTGGAAATTGGGTCCTACAGCTAAGGTAAATTCTGACTCTATCTTCTGATATCGCAATCCCTTTTCTTGATTATTTCTTCTCACTTCTAATAACAATCTCCTAACATAAGGCATTTGTTATTGCAAACAGGAAGTATGCAACAACTCTCATGACATGCTTGACTTTTGATCCTGTAATAAGTTTTCTGGAATTCGAGTATGCATTGCTTACGTTTTCCTTGATTTTGCTTTCTATTGCTCCTAATCTTAAGTCGTGCTGTACTTTCACTTTCTGTCTTGCAATATCGACACTTTTCCTGGAACCTGATCCCAATTTTCATTCTTCAGACTTGCAATTTTGCAATGTCACAGGAACAGCCTCCACTTGGGGACCTGCATCAAGTACTTGTGTTGCTGATTTTGCTACTATAATATAACCCCCCCCTGCCCACAAAAAAAATAAATAAAAATAAAAAAATAAAAAAGGCCTTCCAAACACTAATGATTAAACACCATATTTACCCTAGATGTTCCATCGTGCTTGTAATGCACTAGTAATTCTGTTCTGGTCTTCTAATATTTTGATTTGTGTTCTTTATTTTGCATCTTTGGCTAACAGTTTTTCCCTTTCATGCAGATATGAAATGAATCAGCAAAACATTCATTAATTTTATTGCAAGTAGCAGAATATATAGATTCTTCCAAACATGGATCTTTTACTGCACCATCTAGGTCCCCTGGTCAAAAGGTTAATGCAATTACATAAAAGTACTTCATATTGATCTTCTGTGCTTTATGTTTGTTTAGATTAAAAATATCACATAAAACTTTTCCTGATTGATTTGCAGAAGTTCTTCTGGAGGAGAGTTACAAAAAGCTCAGTGATTTCTCATGCCAAAACAATATGGTATTGGTGGTATCCCGTTTCGGTTGTATTTGAATCTAATATGATTTGCTCTACATCTCCATCTCTCTGCGACCATGTCTGGAAACAATTAACATCCATCCTTGCCTGAAGTTAGTTCTTTGGGTGATTTTTTTAAGAACCAAGAATATTTCATCTTGTCATTTGCTCTGTACTGGATGGTGATATACTGCATTCTATTTAAGGGGAAAAGAAGGAACCGGTCGAGGAATTTATTGAGCAATATCACAGATGCATTAATGTCCTACTTGTTACTCCATCATTCTTCTTTTCATTCTCAAAAGAGGATTGATAGAAATAAGCGCGCACGAAGTTGAGGCCACCTACATGTTGTCTGAATTGTGAAACACAAACAGCTGCCTCTTAATATGGGCCCTGCATCTGATGCATGCAGGACCATGATTTAAGAGTAGGATAATTATGTGTGTGTTCCCTTTGCCAACATGCATGTTTAGGTCTTTTTTTTCTCCATCTTATGTAAGAGGTGAGTTCTCATAGCAGTCAGCTTGTTTGCCAATTTTTCTCCTATATGCCTGCAGGAAAAGGGCCTCTAATCAATGGATTCATTTTTTCTGGTTCTCACCTGATCCTAGATCAATCATTACAAAAACTATATCTGCATATGCAATGCATGTGGTTTATTTAAAAGAGGAACATTTGATGGATGGCTTTGATTCTATCAACCAAGATGGTTTGCAATATATATGTAATTATTAGTATTTTCTGTATTTTAGTTTATAGTCATCTATCTGACAACAAAAATAGGGTGTGTTTGCTAAAAGAAAGAGCACTATAATTGGATCGTAGGCTTAGAGATGCAATCATAACATCATGTGCAAAGGAAACCATGAGATTTCTGGGCTTTCCTCCGGCTTTGTTTACTTTTTCTTTCATCCTCAAGAATCCGAGATAGACTTCTCTCCAATTTCCTTGCCAAGTGAGATCAAGTGATATTGTTGAACACCTCAGTCTGGACTTTGAACTGATCAGTTTAGTCAAGATACAAGATCTATAGACAATAGGACTTGTTGTCTCTATATCACATAGGAGAAGATTTTCAGGCGTCAAGACCATCTAAACTTAGCTTAAGCAATCCTTCTGCAATGCCTTTTACTTCATCCAAAATTCCAGGTCAATATCCCAGAAATAATCAGCACCTGGAAGCAACATTTGTTGCCATTGTCATTTTGGTTTTGAATTGTTTGTAGGTATTGGAGATTATGATTATAAGATAGGTCATAATTAGGCTAAAAAATATGATATCAGAGATTACAGTTTCCAAGGTTAACTTCAGAACCTCCTTTATCATGAATGCTCTCCTGTTCGAGAGAAAATCCAAACTCCCAATCTCCAACCTAGGGAGGGCCAGTTGTTTCAGCTCAATAGTATATTGGAGGGAAAAATAGCATCATCATTCTTCCTTTTAGTTTATGAAATTACTCCATAGAACGAAATCGATCGGTGCACAGACTACTGGAGGGGAATGTTGCATGACTCTTTGTATTCATATAACTCAAGCCCGAAGTCAAGGGAGTGACTTCCAGGAGTTATGCGGCCTATCACCAAAGAGCTGCAACATGCCACTAAAGTGGGCAGCCTAGTGGTAAAGGGGCTTGGACTCCACCCGAGTTGTTTGGATTCGAAAAGCGCGGGCATCGATTAAATCATGGGACCGCATGCCCCACGCTCGGATGGCTCTGTGTAGATATGCTTTTCTTCTATCAGTACTGAAGTGGCGATGGGGTGACGTACTCACACGTGGATGGCCCAGTAGGATTTTCCACAGGTTGGGGAGGGCACGCGGAAACTTGCGACCCGCATCGAACATTTTCTGGTAGAAGGAAGGCCCAGTGAGGCAGTGAGGGCTGCTATGCAGGTGGGGTTTTGCCCCTCCCCCTCCCCTCCTATTTTTTCACCAAAAAAAAAAAGGAGCTGCAACATTCACATTACACTTTCATAGCTTCAACCTCCAAAAAGAGACTCAAAAAATTAACAGCCACGGGTAGGGGTGTCAATAGAGACTGCTAACCGGCTAACCCACTCCAAAACTACCCTGAAATGTAGGATTGCTTTCGGCATGAAAAATAAACCTAATAAGCTACTAGGTTGGGTTTGGGTCCTAAAGATACAGCCGGTCTTATTGGATCAAGTCAGGGTTTAGGTATATCCATACCCGAAAACTTGAAATCCAACCAAATTGTAAGTATACATACACACATGCACATATACATACTACATGTGCGTGTGTATGTGTATGTATATATGCATTTATATTGCAGTCTTTTTAATTGCAAAAGGTAGAAATTAAACAGAGAGTAATCAAACTATGAGCCATCTTGTCCCACGGAATATCCTATCTTGTGATTATGGTTGGTAGTTGTTATTAATAAGTTAATCTTTTTACAATATATTTGTTATGATTTAGCATCTATACTAAGCCTAGTTATGGTAGGATTTTCTTCCTCCATATTTTTTTGTTGCATGGATATTAAATAACGATTGAATATATGATTTTTTATATAGTATTCTGGATGTATTAAATAATATAGAAATAGTCTAAAAGCATAGCAAAATAATTTGTTAGCTACCTGATTTTCATCCAAAACCAACCGGATATTCGATCTTTTTTGAACTAATATTGGATATGGGGGTACAAAGCTTTAATTGGGCTTGGATTCATGCTTTGAATCTAACACATTATACTTTGGGACCCACTGACACCCATAGCCACAACATAAAAACAATCTTTCTTACTAATTTTCCATTCCAGCTCCACATCAGATAGCCTCTCAGACTTACTAAAAGAAAATGCAAACGATATTTGTAGATTAAGACTGCTTACGTCTCTTGTACCAAACCCTTTTAAGTGGATCTTCTCACTCCTGGGGGATTCACTTCTGTCACATGCTGGTTACTTTGAAGGAATAAATTCTTTCTTGCAACTTCACAAGGCAAGAAAATCAAGGACTAATTTGGGTAGCGTCCAGTAGACAAATTTGATGATGGCATTTCTAGCTCTGCTGTAAGAACCTGGAAAGATTAATTCAAGGTTGCGGATCCAAACCTCGTCCTGGTTTTATGCTTGTGAACTCATAGCGATAAACATCAGCCAGCCCAGCTTGCTAGAAGATGGCCCATATAGCGAACAGAGAGCATTGGGAATTTGGGAAGAGGTTTTCCCCAATAAGTGGAAAGAAATAAATGACGGCAGCATCCTGATTTTAGTAAAGTAAAATAGTCTTGGCTCATTGGGCCTTTTTACTCTCATAAACAAACTAAACGAAAGATTTCTGTAGCATTGAGCGATATTCAGTAATCAATAGATGTTAACAATACACATTTTTTACATTGACAGATCGTCCGAAATCCCTTCTTCATGTCAAACAGAACAAAAAAATAAACAGCAACAAATATAAATTGAGAACTTGAAAATATATAATACATAAAGATTGAATAATCATACAAGAAACTTCTTGAATGCTGAGCTAGTTATGATGGAATGATTAATCTTAATGAATCATAAATCATACCTTGACTTGCTAAATCCATCTTAAACTTTGAGATGTATGCAATCTGATCCACACCCGTGATCAACCGAGATTTGCTCTGATGTGAATAGAGATTAGCGAGAGATCTTCTGGAGAGAGAGCTCTTAATGCGTGTATTAGAGAAGGGGTCTAACAAGCTATTTATAGCCATCTCCAGGGATCAAACGCCATGGTTAGTTACACCCGTGAAGAGTCACCCCCCATCAAGGTGATTCTTCACTAAGATGGAATTACCTTAATGCCCTTAAGATTATCAGAATTTACGAAATTCAAGGGGCACTTGTCAAACGTGGGTTCTAATTAAACGAGATCAGGGTTTAATTAAAACGAGATCCAATATTCTCCCACTTGGACCATATTGACGCCATTTGTCAATATGGGCCACAACTTGACGGGATCCCAACATTCTTCCACTTGGACCATATTGACAAGTGAAATATCCTTAGCACTTGAATTTTATAATCTTTATACGCGTATTCTTTCCATTCTGATATCAATTTGGACAAACTTTATGTTTGACTACTTTGAGAATAATAATACGAGCCATGGCGGAAATAACACCTATTTGATTGGCGTATAACCTATTTGATTGGTATGGTATGGCGTTCCTTGGTTGGAAGAGTTCAACTCTCTTCCGATCTTTGAAAGTGGCTACCAAAAAATTTCATAAGTATCCAAATGTTCGATACGTATATGACAGATTTTTGGAGTTGGATACGAGTTTCCAAGCAACACAGGTAAGTTATAAATTCAATCCTTTTGAGGCATACACGGAGATATGTAGAAAAAAATAAAACCCACAATATTGTATGCTTCATACTAAGGTTCGTTGACTGATGCATACCGCCCTATACTAGATATACCGCACCATATCAGTACCGAACCAAGATTTAATACAAGATTTATGCCAAACCGATCACATACCAAGCATACTGACAGTGTACCGGCATGATACGGTATGAGATTCGGTACCGACATGGCGAGCCTTGTTTCATGCTATTGATTAAGAAATAGGACAAAATGAATGAATGAGTTTTGAGGGTCATATGTACAAGAAACAAGAAAAAGTGAGGAAGGAATATATTAAAGAAAGAATATAAGCTCTACAAATCAAGGACAAGGTGGTGAACTGGAGATAAATTAATTTAGATAGTACAATAGTGCAATTTAGGGATATAAATTTTATTAGAGAATTGAAGGAATAAAAGGCCTAGAGAAAGATCGACAAAGATAGCTCGATGTAGTACAATTAAGCTTGCTAGTCATAATTCAGGTTTTGCGACTAAGAACAGTCTATCAAGCACAACCACAAAATAAGAGAATGTAATGATACTTTAAAAAAGTGCACTACTGCCTAATATACAGTGTAATCAGCAAAAATCATCTGCCTAGAATTACAAAACAACTTACCCATCAACGAGGTCCACCAACTTTGGATATAGCTTCTCATCACGTAGACGGTTGATTTCTGAAACTGTTGAATCCATGGGCTGCATATGGACTATGTATCTCGTATGCAAATGACTTACAGCTGATTTAGTTTTCTCCTGTGTTTCGGAATTGACACCACGTTTCTTTTGTTTATTCAGTAAAGCAACCTTCCTTTGATACTCAGTCTTCATAAGCTCGCCTGTCTGCCTCCAATAAATAAAGCAATCTTTAGATTTATTATTTAATAACGGCTCAGGAAAGGAGGAGATGATTAAGAAGTTATGTTACATACTTTTCTCTGGCAATCACATATCAATTATGCATAGATCAAATTAAAGTTTATATTATCATGATCCACTCAAGCATATATCATTGATTGATCAATGATCTATACAAGTGTCATACCCTAGAAGTGTCTTGCTGCCAAATGGAAGAGCATACCCTAAAAGATAAAAAACTGTAGATCTCAAAAGGATACACCAAACAATGCTAAACTTAATTTAAGTCAAATGAAAACTCTGAATTTATCTTCCCTTTTCTTTTAACATATGGAGCATATATGCACTAGCATTACAAGCATATTAATAAAGTTTACAATATTTTACATAACCAATAACATAGATTTAGATATCATATATGCTAACTGCCCTTAGGGACTTTAACTAAGATATTGAAAGAAATGAATCATATTGTTTCCGGTTGGAGTAAAATAGAGAAATTAGATATAGGGTTAACCAATACATGCTCCAACCTGAAATCCTAAACTATGACAAATCCATGCACACTAGCAAGCCTATAGTGCAAGATGTTGCAGCATGTTGTGTATATTACTGTTTCAGTGTAGCAAAAGCATAATAATAATAATAATAATAATAATAATAATAATAATAATAATAATAATAATAATATGTTTTTGTACAGATGTTCTCATGAAGTTTTGTTGTTCGAAATATTAAAATTGAGTAAACTATGGAGTTGCATAAATCGAAGATAAAGTGATGATTTAATTAACTGACACAGTATTGATCTTTTGCAACAAAAGTCAAAAGAGGTGATCATTAGAAAGCACTCAAACTTGTACAAGAGTATTGGGAATATGAGAAAGAAACCATTGATAAGTATACACATAAGTTACAAAAATAACCAAAGGAGTTTGCTTTGATGAGAATTAAAAAAATAATTCATAATGCAATGAAACAAAATGAGGGCAAAGCATGTTGCTTGTAGTGTCATGGCGGCAGCATGTTAGTTTACTAGATTATTTTGCAGAAAAGGGAAAAACTTTCTTTTGGTAATAATTATGATAACTTAATGCTTCTAAAAAATAAGCAGGAGAAAATGTTCCCTTCTATTTTGTCTTGGATGCTTTAATGTAGTGTAGCAAGACACATGAAGGACAACCACAAATAGTACGGTTAAGGCTTGATATGTGGAGAATCACCAAGTTTGCACCAGTAGGGGAAAAAGCGAAGGAAAATATGATAAAAGAGTCAGCAAACATTAGATTAAATCAAATATCAGATACAATACCTTCACTTCATCATAGAGTTTCTTTTCCCATGCATCTTATCTAGATTCTAGCATCTTAGATTCTAGCATCTTATCTAGAATGGTAGCATGAGTTTCCCATTCATCATTATCAAAATCATCCTTCCCATCATCAGGGTCAGCCATGCCTTTAATTGAGCAATTCCATGTGATAACTCGCATAACTCTTGCAGAATGATCAATATGTCCTGAAAGAGATATGCGTTGAATGTTGTTTAACGTTTGCCGACTAAGGGCCAGAATGGTAAAAAATCATACATACACCATACATACATAATACATACATACATAATACGTACATATATACATAGACACAAATATACATACATAAAATGCACGTACATAAATATGCATATAAGTTGACACATAAATACATATATATATATATATATATGTACATACATATGTACACAAAGACAGAGAAAAAGTCTCCAATAAGTTAAGTTCCTAACCTCCCAATTCAAAGATAGTGTATAATGTGCTGAAGACCTAGAGGGACAGTACATACTATCAGTATAACATGGTAAGTAATGGCACTTTATGCACATTATAGACTATAGCATTTTATCATGCCTTAAATTTATAAAGATAGTAGGATGCAACAAGTAAGTAATTAAGAAACTAAGCTGGAAACGTAAACTTTTTTCACACAAGGACGTCACTTGCTTTCCATGCATCCTATTACAAGAAAACTGCTGGGGCCCCCAGCCTGCAGCGTAGAGGGAATCTTCTTATTCTTGAAAATAAAAATCAAAAACAAGAAAGAAATTGAGATTAGAATAATCTGAATAATCTGAATAATGAGATTCATTTCTTCCTTAATTTGGTCATGATAATAATTATATTTAAAAAAACAAATGGTATTGTTGTCGTAGAATATGGAAAGTTTGCAGCTGAGGCGCTTATGGTTCTTTGATGACTACCACATTCAGTATAATTATTTCAAATGGTCGTCTCTCTCACCATCATGTAAATAATGAGCAATGATATGCATTGATCAAGGAGTTCAATAGCATGTTGAATTTCCCAAGACTCGGAATTTTGTATTTTATTGCTTCAGTTGGCTTCTTTCAAGAAAGCATTTTTGATGAAGTCGCTTTTCTCTTTTAAAATATATTCCTACGACCATTGTGGGGAAGCACTTAATGCAACAGGTGCTTACATGGAGGAATTTCCTTCTAAGGGCACGATTGGAATGGGAACGGAGGACGCGAATGCACCAACCTCAACCATATACTCGACCAAGAAAGCATCGAAATCCAAACAGATCCGGAGCTTACCGGCAGAATCCAGTCAGTCGTAGAAACCCTAGCTCTCTCTACTTCTCCTTCATTCTCGTCCCAGAAAAAGAAAAAAGAAAAAAGAAAAAAAAACTAAGAGGAGGGACAAGAATGAGGGGGAGGAGGGGAGCAGAGAGAAGCTATTTCTCGGGTACAAAAAGTCTTCAAGAGGAGAAAAGAAAAGCGCGAAGAAAGAGAAAGACGCGAAAAGGAGAGAAACAAAAAAAGAGAGAAAGAAAGAGAAAGACAGGAGAGAGAGAGAGAGTGGCGACCAAAGTGGAAGAAAAGCAGAGGAAGACAGATAGAATGCAGCCCCCGTTGTCTCCTCATAAATTCGAAGCCGGCACCGATCCGGTTTTTCGGGGGGCAGAATGGGAGCTCATCCCGGTTTCAAACACTTGGGGTAATATATGGGGGTCGCGTATGATAGTTGATGGAAACAAGGTTACAAGAATGTAGATTTCAGAAAAAGCTTGAGGGACCGGAATATATATATATATATATATATATATACACACAAAAAAAAAAAATTTGAATTACCGTAATTTGCGGTCAACATCGCCCTCGCAAAGACCGAAATGGCCATGATCTCGTACGCCATCCGTGGGCCAGAAAAGTAATTTCCCGAATTTTCAACCCTATAAGCAGCTTGCTTAGCTACTACCACAGCAAGCGCTCACTTCTCGTCCCACCTTGAATCGAGCGAATATATGCCAGGGTTTTCCACTTCCCAGACCAACGAAACCTCTCCCATGGACGCCTCCACGAACACCACCACCACCACGACCATCGGCTTCTCTCCCCAGTCACAACCCCGAGATAACAACATCTTCTCTCCTCTTCCTCCTCCCCCAACCCTGGCCGCCGCTCCGCCGCTCCCCCACTGGCCCGCGACCAACGACACCTCCGATGGTGGCGGCTTCTCTTCCGGGAGTCCCCTCCCTTCCCGGGACTTTGTCTCCTTCCCTCCCACCACGGCCATCCCGAAGAAGCCGAGAACCCCTCGAAGAAAACCGGATGCTGCCTCCACCTCCACTGCCACCCTCCCGAACACCACTCCACCCTGCGCCGTGTGCGGCAGGCGCTTCTCCTTGCGGAAGGCTTTCTATGGCCACATGCGCAGCCACCCGGAGCGCTCGTGGCGTGGCATCGAGCCCCCACCCGACTTCTGCCGCCCGTCATCTCCTGCGGCGGACCACTTCTCCGACGAGGAGTACCAAGCAGCCACCAGCCTCATCATGCTAGCCAACGGCCCCCCGAGGGACGACCAGGTAAACTAAAATCCACGGGATCTAAATAATCATAATTGTCTAAATTTCTTTTTATGCGGTAATTGAGTACTTGGATCCATTAGAATAATCTGAATGGTGAGATTCATTTCTTCCTCTTGATGTTGTTTATGATAGACTGCTTTGTTTGCTGCTAGAGACCGTTGAGTTTTTCATTATCTTTTCAGAGATAAGAAAGTTACGGCAACCTTTTGAGTGAATTACATAATATCTATTTGGACAGAATGAGATATATATTAGG